>NW_020837966.1:25455167-25883911 GCF_003676395.1 Aethalodelphis obliquidens | reverse complement strand
TTTTTTTTTTTTTTTTTTTTTTTTTTTGCGGTACGCGGGCCTCTCACCCGTTGTGGCGTCTCCCGTTGCGGAGCACAGGCTCCGGACTCGCAGGCTCAGCGGCCATGGCTCACGGACCTAGCCGCTCAGCGGCATGTGGGATCTTCCCGGACCAGGGCACGAACCTGTGTACCCTGCATCGGCAGGCAGACTCTCAACCACTGCGCCACCAGGGAAGCCCTATCTGGCTTTTTATTCCTTGTTGTCAGTAGGAATATTGCCCTGACCTATTACATGGAACCTAGAAGTGGAAGTATGGGTTGCAAAACTTTTATCAAAAATGTGCCAGTTGTAGGGCTTCCCTGGTGGTGCAGTGGTTGAGAGTTCGCCTGCCAATGCAGGGGACAAGGGTTCGTGCCCCGGTCCGGGAAGATCCCACATGCCGCGGAGCGGCTGGGCCCCGTGAGCCATGGCCGCTGAGCTTGCGCGTCCGGAGCCTGTGCTCCGCAACGGGAGAGGCCACAACGGTGAGATGCCCGCGTACCGCAAAAAAAAAAAAAAAAAAAAAATGTGCCAGTTGTTAATCATAGAACTCTTTTATATTTGTTTTTCCTACAGATTTTGATTTTTTGAGACTACATACATTTTTGACAAATGATCTGTTCTTTATTTTATATGGCATGACGTTTATAACTCATCATATTGGCATGCTATATTGTTAGATAACCATTTTTTATAATTAGTATACTTTATTATAATTAGTGGCTTTGTTCCTGGGAGGCAAAGATGTGATTATGTGTCATTTTTTTGCTTCTTTAGGACATTTGGCTAATTGATCATCTTGGAAGATATACTTTTGCCAGAGCTAATCAACTGCAGGGCTTTCACTCTTCCTGGTTATAACAGTGAACCCTGTGGATTTGTTCTTCCTGTTCTTGCATAGATACTACTTTTTGTTGTGCTCTTTGGCTCCCATGTGTTAATTCACTCTTGAAGAAACTGGTCTATATCTATATTTTTTAGACAGACATATGCTTAACAAAAGAATAAATATCCATATATATATTTTTTCTTTCCTACTTGTTAAAATCAGTAAAAGTTCAGTAATCTGTTATATTCACTCTAAATTTGTATCACTGCATTTTTGTATTCTTTACATTAATTTTTTTCTCTTCAGCATCATTATGGGCTCATAGCCTTTTACACATTCATGGTCTTTTATACATTAAATTATACATTAACTTGTTTCAATTTATTATTATTATTTGCTCAATTTGACATATCTTGGTCAGTGAGAGATCTCTAAATTGTCTCATTTGACTTCTGGAGTTCTTGGAAGCAATCTTTACTTTTTGGAAATAGTGGATTTCTAACCCATTTTAAGTTTGTTCTTCCCAAGATATGGAATCAATTACCCTCCACTGAGTGTTGGTGACATCCTAGGGAAGAATACTAGAGATCAAAGAGTTTGCATGAGATTGAAGGTGGGTAAGAGAGCCATTACTTTCATTAAGTCTCTCTTGATAGTGACAGGACTGAAAAAATATTTATTTTTATGATCTTTCAACACACCCTTTCAATTTAACTTATGGTTGTTTCCTACTTTTCTTATATTATGAGTTTTATCAACCGCTATTATTAATTTTGCCCTCTTTGAAATGTGACACCCTTCCACTTGCCAGTTTTAGTCCTTTCTGAGAAGTGGTTGTTTTCGTACCTTATTTGGGCTTCATATCCCTTTATTCTTAAACTTCTATTGCCAGAATTAGCTCCAGTGAGCTTTCGCTTCTTGCAACCAAAGGTCTTGACCAACACAAGCTTATTAACTAAAGATGAATATGAGTCTGGCAGATGGGCTAGAGGATAAGATTTACTGAAATTTGTTAAAAAAAAGTTATAAGAATAAGATGAATAAGATTCTATTTATAGTTTGTCTAGAGAAAGAAGAGTAAGCAAGGGTGTTTTAATGGTGTAGCAATAGCAGAAAAAATAGGGAAGGCTACAGAGAAAAGAGAAAAAACTGTCAGGGAACATTATATTCAAACTTGAATAAGTAGAACATTCATGGAGAAGTAAGTTGAAATCCACAGGGAACACCTCATTTTAACTGAGTTTAAAATTATCTAGGTTGTAAAAAGTACGTCCATGGATACAAAGAAATGACTGGACTATTGTCAGTGATCTTTGTGGAGTCCTGGTTACAAGAGTGACATTAGAAATGGAAGGGAAGCATCTACAATTCTCATTTTTTTATTTGAGAGGACATTGATGGGCAGGGCAATGGTTGTAGGTGAGACTATAGAAGATGTAATTCTAGTAATGGTCTGTTCATGCTTAGAAAAGATGGCACAAAGGACTGGCATGGGTTTAATAATCAGTGACCCTGACAGTAGAGCCTTCTATCCTCTATTTCCTTCTACAGAGTTACGGATATCCATTACAACAGACATTGGCACTTGGATTTCAGCAAGGCATTTGATAATATCTCTCATGACATTCTTATGAATAACAAGAAGAAAGTTAGTTGGTTAATGGCAAAAAGCAGGCAGATTTATAACTGGTTAAAAACTGTACTCACGAGCATTGATGTACAGATTGTTATCTGTTGGAATAATCAGTTAAAAGAATGAAAGAAACGTTTCTTTTAGGGCTGCACAAAGATGATATAGCCCGGTGCTTTTTTTCTGTCCCTTCATACCAGCACTGTCCAATAGAATGTTCTGTGATGATGGAAATGTTCTGTATCTATGCTGTTCAGTACACTGGCTACATACGGTTTTCTGAGCATTTGAAATATGGCTAGTTCAACTAAGGCACTGAATTTATATTATTTTATATTTAATCACTTCAAATTAAAATAGCCCCATATGGCTAGTGGCTACTCTATTGTACAACACAGCTTTAAACTATCTCCAGATTTTTAATGAAACACATGCAAAGTGTATATTTTTTATTAAGATTGATTTAAAGATACATTTTATAGGATTATGAAATGGTTTTGCTAAGAGAATCTTCAACTATATTACAGCTGTTTACAGATGATAAAAATGAGGCCCAAAGGAATTAAATGATTTATTCAGAATTACAGTTATCAACTGAACAGGGACTCAAACTAAGTTTCTTTGAATCTCAGTGAATACATTTTTCACATGTACCATATTGTAGAAAATAGCCCTTTATAGGTATATAAGTGGGTATTAGATATTGACTTCCAGTGACCAAGCAGTAAAAAATTTTCCTTCTGAATTTTTTTGATAATGAGTAAAGATAAGTAGTATCTGCAGTCAATATATTGATTCTTTGTAGATAAGGATTCCTAAAAATGGAATGTTGAGATTCTTTTCTCAGTTATGAAGGCCAAAGCTAATTAACGTTAGCTTACAGTGAGTAAATGTGTATCCTCTTGGGAAAACTGTTTTTAGGTCCCTGAACTTAAGAGTTGATTTCCTCTTTTTTTTCCTCCACTCAATTAAAAAATATATTATTTAGGACTATGGCACTGTGCTAATGTATTTCTGAAAAAAGAAAGAGGTGACCTGCTGCTCTGTGAAATTGTAGCAAGAAATCAACAGGGAAGGGATTATAACAATTGAAATCTTACATTCATAAAGGGAGGAAATGAAGTTTGATTAATAAGATTTATAGTCTGTATTTATAGGAAAGAGAACAAAACTGTATTTCAAATATTATTTGTACCAAAGTAAACTCATTATCTTCTTCCATCTTCGAAGATATAAGACAGTTCCTCCTTCTAATATCAAATTGAATGGGTATATGTGTGCTTGTATAATTTTCTTAAGAGTAGAAATGAATTGTCTTGATGCCATTTCTTTTTTTTTTTTTCTTTTTTTCTTTTTTTTTTGCGGTATGTGGGCCTCTCACTGTTGTGGCCTCTCCCGTTGCGGGGCACAGGCTCCGGACGCGCAGGCTCAGCGGCCATGGCTCACGGGCCCAGCCACTCCGCGGCATGTGGGATCTTCCCGGACCGGGGCACGAACCCGTGTTCCCTGCATCGGCAGGCGGACTCCCAACCACTGCGCCACCAGGGAAGCCCTTGATGCCATTTTAAAGAAAAATCTGTTTGTTCTGTCTCCTCAAGTGTAGGGAGGTGATGTGTAAAGTGGGATTTTTATTAATTTTTTTTTTTTTTTTTTTTTTTTTGCGGTACGCGGGCCTCTCACTGTTGTGGCCTCTCCTGTTGCGGAGCACAGGCTCCGGACGCGCAAGTTCAGCGGCCATGGCTCACGGGCGTAGCCGCTCCGCGGCATGTGGGATCCTCCCGGAGTGGGGCACGAACCCACGTCCCCTGCATCGGCAGGCGGACTCTCAACCACTGTGCCACCAGGGAAGCCCGGATTTTTATTTTTCAGAGAGGAAAAAAATCCCCTAAGAAATCGATGTAGTTTTAAACTCTGGTTATTGGTGTATTTAAACCCTCTTGTTTTATTCTGGTAGGTAAAGGGAGGGAGGGAGAGATTTTTAAAAAAGGAGCTGAATCTGAGAATTGCCAGGGTGGAGGTAAAGATGGGGAAAGCAATTTATGCCGCACAGAAATCATCGCCCATGTGGGTTAGCCATTCTTGAGTCCCCATATCTGGTCAATGTCTGCAGTACCCTGGCTATACCTCTCTCTATGATCCCTACTCTCCCTCTGCCCCCGTATGTATCGAATACCAGAAAAAGACCTCAGAGATTTTGTAGTCCAGTTTTCCCATTGTACAGAGGAAATTGTCTTGCAAGTAGTGAAGTGATTTCCCCAGGTTTGCACAGAATGTTGACAAAGTTGGGGGTCTCATAATTCCCAGTTCAGCATTATTTTCTCTCTACTGTGCTACTCTTCCAGTCCTGCTTATGTAGAAGTTTGAAAATGGCTTAATTCTTGCTTCCAACCATTTAATATTAATATTGATTAATATAGCAAGTACAATACCTGTGTTTCACTCTGGGCTTCATTGTAAGTTACGTGTGTGTAGAAGACAATGTTTTAGGGCCAATGATTTGCTTCCTACAGACAAAACTCAAAAACAAAACAACCCCTATCCCCCCCCCCAAAAAAAACATGGTTGTATGCCATTTAACCTCTTCCTCTTATTCTGATTTACAACAGTATTTGTTGTGTCCTTCGTATGCAGAATGTGGGACTTAGCTCTGTAAGGAGTTAGCTCGTGAGATAAAGTATCTGTATTAGTAAAGCTAGTTTCTGCAGTGCTCCAGTATCACTCTCCCACCCCAGCCCTCACTCTGAAGATTAGGTCTCACTCACCTAACATATCACTTCTTCAAAGATGCTTCCTTGTCCGCCTTCTCTGATGCTGCACCTCTTATCCCCTTTACTCACATCTGTCTTCTTTTCTCTATCTTCTTTTCTTCGTTGCTGTGATCTTATGTGAATTTATTCTCCTTCTTTTCTCATCATTTGTGCATCTTCCTCAATATTATGTAAGTTTCATGAAAACAAGGATCATCTCTGTCTTACGCAAACTATAGAATAATGCCTGGTACTAAGTAGATATTCAGTAGATATTTATGCAATGAATGAATTTGCCACTGACTGGGCACACATCCTCTTTCCCCCTGGTGCCTGGGTGGTTGATGCAGGGGTAACATCAACTTCACCAATGCCTGGTCTCCTCCAAAAGCAACTGAGATCCTGCTGTTGAAGTGGGGTAAACAGTCTCAGATTCTACCCTCTGTTCAAGGTAGTTTTCCCTTTCAACCCCTGGGGTTCTTTCCTCCTAGTTAACCAGTCATAGCCATATTAGTCCCTCTCAGCAGGTTTTAGTACCTTGAACTTAGGTCTTGATAAGGACTTCAGATTCCTAGGACTAGTTTTCCTTCATTCTCATGTCCAGTTTTTCCTTTTCCTCATATTAGTAGGCATGTACTTTTTTTTTTTCTTAAGGAGAAATTCACATAACATAAAATTACTCATTTTAAAATCAACAAATCAGTGGCATTTAGCATATTCATAGTGTTGTATAACCACGACCTCTATGTAGTTCTAAAACATTTTCATCACTCCCAGTAAAACCATGTATTCATTAAGCAGTTATTTCCCATTCCCCACATACCCTCCCCTAGCCCCTAGCAAGCACCAATCTGCTTTCTGTTTGTATGGATTTGCCTATTCTGAATAGTTCATATAAATGGAGTCATACAATATGTGGACTTTTGTGTCTGGCTTGTTTCACTTAACATGTTTTTGAAGTTCATCAATATTTTTAGCATGTATTAGTACTTCGTTTCTTTTTATGATTAAATATTACCCAATGTATAGATATTCCACAATTTGTTTATCTATTGATCTGTTGAACATTTGAGTTGTTTTCACCTTTTGGCTACTTTGAATAGTGTTGCTACGAACATATGTGTACAAGCATGTGTTTGAGTCCCTGTTTTCAATTCTTTTGGATATATACCTAGAGATGGAATTGCCAGGTCATATGGTAACTCTATATTTAAATTTTTGAGGAACTTGGTATTTACTTTTAAAACTATGTCTTTAGGCCACAAGGAGCCTCACAGGTGGTTGATGGCAGAAAGAAAGGTCTACCTTAAGTTGACATCCCAAATTCCACCAAATTGAAAACAACTATCATTTTTAAAAGGTAGTTACCCTTGCCAAAAAACAAAAACCCAAACGTTCCCTGCTGTTCCCCAAACAGCTACAATGCCTGTTATGAGAATATTGAGATCCAAGAATCATGCATGGAATCTAATATATAGTAAGGATTAATATATATTAATTACTGTCTTTCATAATTTATTAGTCATTTGACCTTAGGGAGGTCATATAATCATTCTGGTCTCAGTTCTTTCATTGTTAAAAATAATCTTATTCATGAAATTGGGGACCTGGGGAAAAAAAACTCAATAAATGGAATTTAGAAATTTACTGATGGCTAGAAAAAAATCTTTTTTAAAAAAAATTATTTTATTTATTTATTTTTGGCTGCATTGGGTCTTTGTTGCTGCACAGGGACTTTCTCTAGTTGTGGCGAGCGGGGCCCACTCTTCGTTGCAGTGTGCGGGATTCTCATCGTGGTGGCTTCTCTTATTGTGGAGCATGGTCTTTAGGCGCACAGGCTTCAGTAGTTGTAGCACGTGGGCTCAGTAGTTGTGGCTTGTGGGCTCTAGAGCGCAGGCTCAGTAGTTATGGCACAGGGGCTTAGTTGCTCCACAGCATGTGGGATCTTCCCGGACCAGGGCTCAAACCCGTGTCCCCTGCATTTGCAGGCGGATTCTTAACCACTGTGCCATCAGGGAAGGCCTAGAAAAAATCTTAATAGTCAAGTCCAATTTTCTGAAAATACAGTCGAGGAAGCTGTATCCTTGAATGATTATGTGACTAGCCCAGGGTCACAGTGTTGTCGCTGAGCTTATCACCCTGGTCTGCAGTGTGGTCCAGGGTTTTCCATCCCATAAAGTAAGTTCTAGTTCACTTACTTCCTATTTGTTTCCAACAATTGATTACCCAGTATAAGCTGGAGACTGGGCCTGGCATCTAACATACTTTAACTCATGTCCTTGCAGTAATCCTACATTTTACCAATGAGGAAACAGAAGTTCATGGAATTTTGTCAGTTTACCCATGGTCATACAATTAGTAAATGGTAGAGCCAAAATTGGCACTCAAGTGTGTTTGACACCAAATTGTGAAATTTCCTGACACCACAAGTTGGAGACCTTAAAGAAGGGAGGGGTAGAGTGTAGAATCAGCAGCCTTCCCAGCCCAGCTAGAGTGATCTACCTAGAAGTTGTCTTGCCCAAACATCCTCCTTGTAGCATTCTAGAAATCCCCTCCTACACATATCTCTACCTGAAATCTCTGGTGAGAGAGGAACCTTTCTCTTCTTTTGGCCTGCCATTTGGTCTTGAATTTCCCACAGGTATAATTGTGACTCCAGGTAGCTAGGTGATATCATGATTATTTTCCCCACAGGGGAAACAGAAGATGGTATTCCAGATCAGATTTGTGCAAGGATATCACAAATACCCTGTAATTGTAGCTGCCCCAGAGTACTTCCTTGAAATACCTTTTTCTAAAGTGTATACATCCTTTGCCAAATTATAGAAGCCTAAAATTACAAATAGGTTCTGAGACTTGAAAAAATTTTCAGAGAGCCTGGTTTTGAAAGACATATTAGGTTTGCTCATTCAACAAAATTTATTGAGTGTCGTGGTAGGTGACCAATGCTGGGCTTGTCACTGAGTATATAAACATGAATAATATATGACCTTTGATTTCAGAAAGCTCACAGTCCAGTGATAGAGATGGAAACATAAATGTATCAATTACAATACAAGCTGGCAACTTTTATCTTAGTGGTGTGAGAAGACAGACTTTCTGTGTCTGGAGATCTGCAGGCACACACATTATTCAGGAAAATTGTGTCCTGACTCAGCTTTCTCCCCTCTGTGAGGATATGCCTATGCTGGTGCTGAGTTTGGATTAAGAACCAGGAGGGCCTGTTATTTGTTAACATTTCCTAAAAAGCAAGATCATAGCTTGTTAGTAGAAACTCTTCTGGAATGGTGATTATAAGCCCAAGTGTAAAAGGGTGGTGGTATAGCAAGATTTCAGCTTCTGGGACTTCCCTCGTGGCGCAGTGGTTAAGAATCCGCCTGCCAATGCAGGGGATACGGGTTCAAGCCCTGGTCCGGGAAGATCCCACATGCGGCGGAGCAACTAAGCCCGTATGCCATAACTACTGAGTCTGTGCTCTAGAGCCCACAAACCACAACTACTGAGCCTGTGCCCCACAACTGCTGAAGCCCGTGCACCTAGAGCCCATGCTCCACAGCAAGAGAAGCCACTGGGATGAGAAGCCTGCGCACCGCAACGAAGAGTAGTCCCCGCTTGCTGCAACTAGAGAAAGCCTGCCAGCAGCAATGAAGACCCAATGCAGCCAAAAACTAAATAAATGAATGAATAAAAATTAAAATATATATATATATATATTAAAAACAACAAAACGATTTCAGCTTCTTTCTCAAAGATGGCTGGATCCTACCAGAAGGGAGAGTGTCAGTGGCAGCTGCACAACCTGTGGGGAACCAAACAACAAAGAAGAAGCTACGCAAGAATAAGCTGCATGTGCTCCTGCTCTGTGCAGCCACTTCTGTTAGGTTCTGTGTTTAGCCATTAGGGAAATACATTGAAAACTCTGTGTGTGTGTGTGTGTGTGTGTGTGTGTGTGTGTGTGTGCATGTGCATATATGTGTCCTCTTCCTGCAGCTCCAGAGCCGAACCGTCAGTGCTGCAGGCAATAAGAACACAAGGCTGTGAAAGCACTGAGGAAGATGAATCTACTTTGTGTGGCTTCACAGAAAAGGTGACATTTCAACAAGGTCTTGAAAATTAGTATGAGTTTTCCAGTTGAAGAAGTTGAGGAGGAAATGCCAGACAGTGGGAACAGAATGTGATGAAAGTAATGAAAGAGCCTGAGGCATTCAGGGACCAGTAAGGAGTCCAGTGTGTTTGTGCAGCAGTGGTTGTATGTATATTAAGGCAACATTGACTGGAGTGTGGATTGTAGTCAGATTGTGAAGGACTCTGATGCCAGGAAAAGAAAATTGTACTGATAATGAGTCATTGAAAGGTTTTAGACAGGGGTAAGATGTGGTCAATTTTGGTTTTAGGAATATAAGAGGCAGTAATGCAGAGGATTGGTTAGCATGGGAAAAGAATGACATTTGAAGAGAAAAAGTAGGACTAAGATAAGGCAGTGGCAGTTTGAATGAGGAGGGAAGGCTGAATGTGAAAGATCTTTCTGATCTGAAGGTTGAGGGAGGAATTGAGAATGCCCACAGTTTCTAACTTGGTCAGACCATTAAGCTGGATGGAAAATGTAGCAGAGTGGATATGGGTTTTGGAGGTGGGAGGAAAAATGGGAAAATAAAGAGGTCAGTTTTGCACATGTTAAGTTTGTGGTTTTTTTAAGGACATCAGGTGAAGATATAAACAGCTGGAAATATAGCTCATGAGATACAGATTTTGGAGTCATTGGCTTATAGATTGGTAATTGAAACTTGACAGTAAGGTCATCCAGCATGAGTACATGGATTAAGAGTAGGATAACTAAAGATGGAACCCTAAGAGACATCAAAGTTTAATGTAATGTAGAAGAAAAATCATGAATGGTGATGTTGACCTTAAAGCAAGAGAACTAGGTGAGACTGCCCTCCCAGAAATTAAGAGAAGATTGTGGAGTGGTCAGATGCAAATGTTGCATACTTCTCCAATAGTATGAGTATTGAAAATAGCTCATTAGATTTGGCATTTAGGAGATCAGTGTTGACTTAGTAAGTGTGGTTACTATGGAGTGTTAAGGAATAAATTAGAAATGACAATGTAGGATATAGTAGGTGTAAATAATATTTTAAAATTAATTTTTGTTTTTATCAAGATGATACATGTGCATATGAAGAAAATTCAGAAACTACTAAAAGGCTACTAGGAAGATTTTCTTATCTTTTCTCTTATTTCCATTAAAAAAATATTTTTTGTTCTATTTTCTGGAAATTTCCTTGATTAAATCATGAAATGCTTCTATTGCATTTTAAATGTAGACAAATGATTATGCTTTAAATCATCAAGGTTCTTCTTTGTTCTTTGATAGTTTCTTTTTCAGAATACCCTGTTCTTGTTTCATGTATATACTATCTTCTTTTATCTTTCTGAGGAAGGAGAGACAGGACTAGAAGTAATGATGCTGAGAACTCCAAAGAATTCAAAGTAGAACATTTCTTTGTGTTGTTGGGGGAGGAGGGTCCTATTCACTCATGCAAATGGAATTCTCATGGGCCCAGCCCACCAGGCAGATTTGTCCTGACGTGGTTGAATATTAAGCGTAGACACAACTTAGTTTCAAGCCAAGAATCCTGCTACAAAGACATATATGCAGGCTCTGTTTTGTATGCTGAACAAAATTCAGACCCATACCAAACTATTGGAGGGAATCATGTCTATTTTGGCCCAGTGGGATGATTAGAAAATCATAGCTATTGTCAGATCCTAATTTGAATGTCAGTTAGAACCAAGTAGCTCATGGGAGTGAGATCCAAGAATCTTATGACCTAATATATCTATTTCTATTTCAGGCAGAGCAGAAAACCAAAGTGAAGATCAGGGCAGAGATTCATGTTTAAGTTGTATTTTTTGAGTTCTAACTCCATGCTCCAAATTTTCATACAAGTTTTCTAATGGAATTTTCACAATAACATCATGAGTAGGTATTACTGTCTCATTCTTGACAAAGAAATAGAAACTCAGAGAGGTAGTGAATCTTACCCAATTAAGAGAGACTAATGGGATAACCAAGGCCTTCTTACTCCAAGTCCAAAATTTTATCCACTAAACCACCTATTTGTTCCCAAAGCAAATAAGGAAGAGAACCAAGAAAGTAAGTTGCAGAGAAGAGGAAGAGGCTGCCCGCAACGCCTTGTTCACCTATTTGTAATTTCTTGAGTATTAATTAGCATGTATCAGAATTTTCATTTCTCACTAGGAATAATTTGTTATTTGGTCCCATGCAATCTTTTCCTTTACACTTATTTTACTCTTTAACCATTTCCATGTTTGAAAGTTGGGAAAGGGTGGATCATGGCTCTGATAACCTTTGTTTTAGTTAGCTTGCCACAGGTAGGATTTGACTTTTCCATATTATTATAAGGTAAGAAATATAAGTTTATTGTGGAAAAACTAGAAAGTATAAATAAAAATTTAAAAATTAAAAAAAATCCATAATTCCTCTACCTAGAGGAAGTCACAATTTCCACACTCTCTTTATTCATGGATAGTTTTAAATGGAGCCATGTTATGTATAGTTCCATAAATTATTGTGAACATCTCATGTCAGTAAATGTAAATCTATACAGTTGCTTTTAATGATTTAAGAGTTCTTCATTATATGATTATAAGTAAAGCTTTGTTTTGTTCACCCAGCATTCATTAGCTGTTCACAAGCTTTGTTGTATACAGAATTCCAAATAGATTTCTTTTGTCTTTTGCAATCCCATGTCCCTGAACTTACTGACCTTCTAGGTGCTGGTAGATTTGGACTTATGATTTTATAACTGCCAATTTCACTAGGCATTGAATTGACTTGATAGAAATTGCTGGAATTGTTCAGTGAGAAGTAAATTGTTGTGTAGTACTTATTTTCAGCATGATACCCTAAGTGAAGACACCAGATAAGAAGTGATTAAAGTACAGACCACAGAGGGTCTGAGTGAAAAGCAAGGGTCACTGCTTTATTGCTTTTCATATAAAAAAGGGAAGGGCTTCCCTGGTGGCGCAGTGGTTGAGAGTCCGCCTGCCGATGCAGGGGACACGGGTTCGTGTCCTGGTCCGGGGAGATCCCACATGCCGCGGAGCGGCTGGGCCCGTGAGCCATGGCCGCTGAGCCTGTGCATCCGGAGCCTGTGCTCCGCAACAGGAGAGGCCACAACAGTGAGAGGCCCGCGTACCGCAAAAAAATAAACAAATAAATAAATTAATTAATTAAAAAGGGAATAAAAAGGAAAAAAATTCGGGGACAAAGTGTAACTGAATTTGACTTGCTGACTCTTGAGAAATTTGGGATTTGAGCACTGAATCTTAAACACCTTCAGAGAATCACTGAGTTAAAAATTTAATAGATCAAAATGGAATATGAGAAGATAAAACCAGAAGGTTCCTCATACCTCCATGTAGCAATTGATATATCTTTTGAAATTTTCATGTCATGCGAAAACTTTACAGGAAACCAACTACATGTGTTAGTGGTTGAAAATTGCTTATTTTGAGCAAAGGAGAAAGCCAAATCCAGGAGAATAATAATGAGTGTTTCTGCATTTCTTGAAGACGTCTAGGAGATATAGGTGATGTGGACCCTGATGTTGGGAAGTCAAGTGATGTAGCAAATCACTTTGTGATGTAAACAAATGAAATTATCAACCAGGAGGTCTAGTTGATCCCTGTTCTACATTAACTTTTTGTGTTACTGTGTACGGGTCACTTAACCTTTTTGTATCTCAGTATGTTCACCTATAGATTTGGGGATGGTTTTAACTCTGGTCTGATCCACCTTGTAGACATTGTGGGAATCAAATGACAGAATGATATAATGAGTTTGAAGACACTTTGAAAAGGACCAAGCTCTCCAGCTTAGGGGTTCCTGAACAATAATAATAACTTTCATTTACTTCTGTTCAATCAAGTGCCTGGTTTTCTTTTTCCCAGAATATAATTCTTAAACATCAGAACTGTTTCCCTCATTAGAGATCCTCAGTAGAAGACCTAATAGTTCAAATAGTTAATCCTCCCAGAGTTAAGCATTATTTGTTTAGAAGATAGATTTTTTCAGTTGTGTATTTTAAAATCTAATTTCATGTCTAGAAAATCTGTATCAAGGTATGTAGTCTAAAACATAAGATCATTTCATTAAAAAGTTAGACTCAAACATGGAGAGAATGTGGTTAGCTAAAACAAAACCCAGCAAGGACACAAATTAAAAACCTGCTCATCCAGTCCAAGAACTAGATTATTTTTCCCCACAAAAAAGGCTACATATTTTAAATAAGTGGAAAGAATTTTAAAGAGGCAATGAAAGCAGTACAGTAAGGACTCTGAAATCATGGGAACACTTACACTTTACCTTTGATAAAACTGGGCTTTTTAAGTATCTTTCCTTAATTGGGAAATTACACCCAGAATTTAGAGGTACTTACATTATATGGGAGTCTAGACTTGTTTTCCCTTTCTTTTGTCCTAGGAGTTTGTACTGTAGATCACACAGGGCTGTGATAGAGAACATAAAAGCCTCGATTCTGCCATTGAGAGCTCTGCATGGCACCTAACTCACCCAAAAGACTTAATGTCCTTCCCCAGTGTGAGTAATTTTCTCCCTATTCGTTGGTAGTATCTGTACTAGATCAAAAAGTTCAGTGGTATAATGGGAAAGCTTGATTTTGATTTTAGGCTTTTGGTTCCTTAATTTAACTGTGGAACATTTCCCAGCCCCCACCTAAGAAATTTGCTTATAAAATTTCTACCAAGAATCAACAGATGAAGTTGAATCTGGGGAAAGTTCATTTAGCACCTTTTGATAGTAGCTTTCAGAGAAGGAATAACTTTCAATCTGTTTGCTATATAGGACATTTTATAAATGTCTATATTCCAAACGTCTAAAGGAAATTTAGAGAAGGCGTATATACTTTGTCCATTACTTCACCTTTTTGGGGAGGCATTTGAATCTGTAGGATAACTTTGAGTGGTTTGTTCTCATTCTCCTATCCAGAGTCAAGGTCGTGATGACCTTTTTCCTGACTCTGATCTGTGAGTGGTGGTGGATCTAAATGGTCCCACATAAACAGAGACTGAGGTTATTTTTTTTTTACATCTTTCAAACAAAGCATTCTCTTTTATTGACCATCTCTTTTTGCATTATTAATTTAAAAATCCTCTCTTGTTAGTTAGCTTTACCAAACATGTCTTTTCAATCCGTGATGAGAACCAGAAAGAAATAAATGGGTGTGGAGTGAGAAGACCCCATGCTGCCACAAGCATTAGAAATTATAACCTTTTATGCAGATTGGCACTCAATATTTGATTGATTGACAAGCAAGATCAATTTAGATTCTGTTGGCTAGCAAGCACTATAATAGCTTTGAAAATTACTTGGGTGCATTGGTAAACATCTAGAGCTTTTAATGTATGAAAGCGCAGATTGTTCTCACTTTATTGGGTCATAGAGTGAAGCGGGTAATAAGAAATCTGGAGTTCACTGTTCTGCTTTCACTAGGTGTAGTTTCTACTTATGCTGATTACAGCCGTTTCACCTCCTGTCCCCCTCTCCCTTTCCTTTCCCCATCTAGCCCCTGAGTTTAGCCTCTTCTTAGCCAAAGTAACTACAGACTCCTTAAGGTAGCTTTATGAAGTAGTTTAACTTGATACAAGTCTCATTCATCTTTATGTTGGTCACTTAAGGTATTTCTCTATAAAGCACAGGTAATTTTAAGCAAAATCAAGGAGGAAAATTGTAAATTGAAAAGAGATACTAGAAGGTGCTGAAGACAAACAAGTCAGCACTTTCTAATGACCCTTTGACAACTTCTTCTCACCTCTTTAGTAACCATTAGCAGTTTCATCTATTCTTGAAACATGCTAACTCTTTTACTGGAAGGTACCAAGTACACTAATGCTAAGGAGTAAATGAACAACAGAGAGTTTAATCTGTTATCCCTCCCACCGCATGTGTGTGCATCGTCGAATGTTTGAACAGAAAGATGTTCTTGGTCCTAGAAAGCAGGCACTTGGTCCATCCAACATGCACATTTTATGTATCTGGTGTTTCAGGTGTGCGTTTTATGTACCTAATGTTCTACTTCCATTTGTAAGTTTCCTTAGTAGTTGGTTTCTTGCTTGCTTGGTGTGTATTTTGATTTGTTTTATTTACTTGAATTCTTGATAGAGTCTAAGGCAAGTTTGAACTCTAGTTAATTGTAGCATAGCTCTGTTTGTCTCAAGTTAGAAATGAAAAGTAAAATGAGAGTAATAATAACATACATCTCCCTAGGAGAGCTACTGTTTTCTTTTTTGCTCATGTCTTTCCTGTTATTTACCAACATACAGTCATATTCCTACAATTGCCACTCTAACATCTGTATCACTTTGGAACCTACTTTTCTCTTAACATTATTATAAACATTCTCCAGGATTTCTTGCAAGTAAATTTTAAGGAATGAATGTACCTAGGCCAGTACATGTCAAAATTTTTTGACCATGCCCCAGTCTAAGAAATATATTTTATATTGTATTTTGCAAACATACATAGATGTACATATGCACATGTACACATACATATGTACATAGAAATAAAGGTTTCAGGAGACAATACTTGCCCTCACAAAGGGTGATGCAATCTGATATTTTCCATTCCATTTCACTCTCTTTTCTTTTTTATCCATTTCATTTAAAAAAACAACTGCTGGCTTTGACCAAGTAAAATATTTTCATCACTCCCTTTGACTGATATACTACCATTTACTCTCCTATTGTTGGGCATATGGATTATCTCTAGAACTTTTTTCCTCTTCTTTCCTGACCTTCCTTTCTTTTTCTTTCCTTTCCTTTTTGTTTTCACAGAACATATTACACCAAATGGCTCATGTATTTAGTAGTTTGCTTTTGTTGAATTATTCCCAAGAATGGAATTACTAGTGCAAAGATTTAAAAAAGTATGGTCTTTATATTTGCACTTTAATAGAGAATAGTTTCCTAATGCCAGGCAGTTCTGATAGGTGATTAGGAGACAGGTGGGACAGAGAGGTCTTTATTTACAGACATCCACTAAGCACCTATTAAGACCTCGGCACCATAGTGTTGTTGGGGAAGGGATCAGAGTCAGAAGCCCTGAATCTCTCAACTTTGTCATTTGCCAGTTTTGTCAGTTCTCTGATCTGCAGTGAAAGCTACCTCTTTGGGCTGTTGTGTGGAGTAAACGAGATAGTACATCACTGCAGAATGTCATTGTTTCATTATTACTGCCCATATTTCTGTGGCTAACTCTGTATACCTCTCCTAAGGAAAACTTTATTCTGCATTTAATCAATTGGGGCATCAGCAGTTTCTTAATTGTTGCCCTCGATAGAAACTGGGTGGCCTCCTACAGAGAGAGGCAGAAAATTTGGCAAATCGGAGTTCCTGGACGGCTTATTCCATGTCTTACAGAGTGAGGGTCACCTCAAGTCAGATTTTAGTGACACCAGAGGCACTAGCTTCTGCTTCTTGTCCCTGAAGCTCCTTTTATCCCCGTTGGGGTATTGATCTGAAGAGCTAACAGAAGGATGAAATTGAAAAGATAACAGAACAAAAAACAAAAGGAACCCCACAAATCTCCCTACGTAATTTTGTCCTTCCTTTCTGAATGGGTTGGAGGGACATGTGAATTCTTTAAATTACATTTTTCCTTTGCTCTAAAATCATCATGGAAAAATAAAGTTTATTTATCTGATGGTGTATCTTTATTGTTAAGATTCTAATAGATAAGGCCCATGTTTACCTAGGGTGAATCATAATTTATTTCACCTTCTTGAGGGCTTCTGACACAAGTTTGACATCTGCAGTTAATTGAAGAATAGATCTTTTTGCCTCAAATCAGGGAACCCTCATTGGGAGGACAAATTAATTTTATAAGTTCAAGTAGAGTCAATTCCTGATTTCTCCTGGGGTTGACTAGTTTGTAGATTATCCAACTTGTACTTTTCCCACCTCCTGCAAGTTACTTGTTATTTGTAGTGACTTTACTCTTTATTTGCACTGAAAAACTGATTTTTAAAAAGAATACACTTAAGACAGTTGGAATTTTCTATTTTTTAGATTATTCTCATTAAAAAATGTAGTTGGAGGACAGTTTTAGGGCATCAAGATACTGTGTTATGCTACTGTGCTGATAGATACATGTATATTTGTTCAAAGCCATACAATGTACAACACCAACAGTGAGCCATAATGTAAATTATGGACTTTGGGTGATTGTGCTGTGTCATTGTAGGTTCATCACTTGTAACAAATATACCACTCTGGTGGGGGATGTTGATAATGCGGGAGCCTGCGCATGCGTGGATGGGGGTGGGTATGAGAGAAATCTCTGTATCTTCCTCTCAACTTTGCTGTGAATATAAAACTGTTCCTTAAAAAAGTCTTTAGGGGCTTCCCTGGTGGCACAGTGGTTGAGAGTCCGCCTGCCGATGCAGGCGACACGGGTTCGTGCCCCAGTCCGGAGGATCCCACATGCAGCGGAGCGGCTAGGCCCGTGAGCTGTGGCCGCTGGGCCTGTGCGTCCGGAGCCTGTGCTCCGCGGCGGGAGGGGCCCCAGCAGTGAGAGGCCCGCGTACCACACACACACACACAAAAAAAAAAGTCTTTAAAAAATGTAGCTGTAGAAGAGATTGAAACTATTACCTAAAATGAGGCATTTGTGAATTTCAGTCACCACCTGAAGTGTAGGTGTGAAGATTAAATGAGATAACGATTGCAAGATACCTGATTTAGGGCCTGGTGAGCAGTGCTATTTTCATCTCCTAGTTGACAAAAATAGAAATCTAGCTGCTGCAAACAGAAATACCTTTATCTTCATTTCTTCTTTCTTATTTTGTTTATGACTACCGTTAAAATTTAATTTTGGCAACCAGTAGCACAGCACTTCAAAGTCAAGGTATCTAAATTCAGTTTTCTTTGGGTCCAGCCATGCCACAAGAGCCCTAGAGGTAGTTCCTAAGGAGATTTATAAAGGAGATTCACTGAAGCATTGTGTGTTGTCGTGAAAAGTCTGTCAATAGAGGAAGAGATAAAGAAAATGTGATGTATTCATATGATGGATTATTGCATAACTGTTAAATGACAGATCTATATATGTCAATACAGATAGATCTCCAAAGCATAATTTTGAATGAAAATCTCAAGTTACCAAATTATGGAAAGAGTAAATGTAACACATAAAATGTTATAATTGTATCATTATAAATAATAATAGTATGTAAAATATAAAAATAGTTTCTAAGGGTATATATTAAATTTATGATAGAGAGTTCTCTGGGAAAGAGGGCTACCAGGAGAAAACTGGAGTGTGGAATGGAGGGTACTTCAATTTATCTGTCTTGTTTAATTTCTTTTTAACAAAAAAGGACTTGTAGTGCCTCAAACAGATATTCAAATGAAGAGACAGATAATCAGGGTAACATATAAACTCCTAAATGTTTATTAGTGTCCTCATTTCTCTCATTATTGTTTTCTAGATTACCTGGGCTCAGAAATCTAAGAATAAATTCTATTTTTTTTGTTTTATTATCTGCATCAGTCTTTCATCCATGTGTGTTACTTCTTTTAGAATGTATCTCAGAATTGGACATTTTTTAATGTTTTTAATATCACTGTTTTAATTCACAAAGTTATCACCTATATCAGTCCAGCTCCCTGCAGGAAACAGATGGCACACTTAAATGTTGTGATTGAGGAAAGTTTAATAAAGGGATACTTCATAAATGTATGAGCATAGAAAAAGCAACAAGTGTGGGTATAGACTGGTAACACGAAAATCATACATCACACCACCTGTAGACCTGAAAGGTTAAGAGGAAAAAAACTATTAAAATAAGAGAGAGAGTGTGTGAGAGCGAGAGTGGGGGTGAGAGAGCACGAGAGAGAGAGAGAGAGAGAGAGAGAGAGAGAGAGAGAGAGAGAATTACCAGGAGTCTTCTCCCTTTACTAGAGGTCATAACCAACCTGAGGGGGTACATCAGTAAGGCATCTCGGGAATACAGGCCCTGACTTTTCTCTTTTCTGATTCTCTGTCCATGCATTTCTCTGGATAACCTCAGTGGGAAGCCACAGAGCAGGTGCATTGCTGCAGGTCCTCCAGGTCAGCAGCTGGGGTGCAGAGCAGGGTGGAGAAGAGTAGGAAGTGGATCTGGAAGGCTATATGGGAATATCCAGCATGCCATCTCATCTTCTCATGTCTGGAATTTTGAAAACACAGATGTAGGATGTATAGAGAAAAACTAATTAAACAAGGTAAACTTTGCTGTCAGGTAAACTCTGTGTTATCATTAAAACAAAAAATGTGTGAGGCAATTGAAGGCTCTGTTTCTGCTCTTCCAGGTTTTCTAAGCACCAGATGTTGATTCTTACATTAGCTGCTTTCTAACTGTGATCTTGAGCAAGATGCTAAGCCTCTCTGTTTCAGCTTTCTTATCTGTAGAGTGGATATAATCATAGTGGTTTTCCTACAGATTAGGTTAAATAATTTATGTTCAGTTCCTAGCACAGGGCCTGGTACATAATAAATGTACCCATTTAATATTAGGATTTATCCTCTATTGTTATGAAAACTATTCTCCAAGCCCAAGAAAGTCAAGCTGCAATCACTGTATTAGTCAGATCACAAGTCACTAATTACTAATGGCCAATACAAGAAGTGAGGTTGAGTATCAAGGAACATTCTAGGACTGGCCATCCTCTTTCATTTTTGCTTATCCAATTCTCCACTTCAAGTTCTAGCCAAAAAAGCACCTTTTTATAAAGCATTATCTGAGTTCTGCACCCCACAGACTATCATCTTTCAATCTATAGCATTCTTTTTAGAAGCCAAATACTATATTGTGTGGTTATAGACCACCTAATACAGGCTTCCTGTAGTACAAAAATATGTATTTCTATCTACCCAGCTAGATTAGAAGCTTTTTGAAGATAGACATAATTGTTTTAAAAAAATTCTTAGAAGTATTTACTAATCTATCCATCTTTCCTTCCTCTTTCCCTCCCTCCCTCCTTCTCTTCCTTTCTTCTTTCTCTCCTTCCCCACTCCTTTCTTCATCCTATCAATTAAGCTATATTAATTTATTGAGGACCTAACAGGTACTATGGTATTGCTGCGGGGATGCACATGGATGGAAAAGACACAGGCTCTACCTTTATAGAGCTTAAGATATAGTTGAGGAGATAGGACACATGAATATATTAACTACAGTCATAATTATTCCATGTATAATACTATACAATGTAGAAAATAGTTAGCACTTTTAGAAAATTACAGTTGAAGTCTCTGGATATTTAAAATACAGAAAGATAAGCTTTGAAGAATAGGGAAGACCTCAGCAAGAAAAGAGTTGATGAAGGGCCAGAAATTAAGAGGAGGGACTTCCCTGGTGGCACAGTTGTTAAGAATCCACCTGCCAATGCAGGGGACATGGGCTCTAGCCCTGGTCTGGGAAGATCCCACATGCCACTGAGCAACTAAGCCCGAGTGCCACAACTACTGAGCCTGTGCTCTAGAGCCCGCAAGTCACAGCTACTTAGCCTGCGTGCCACAATTACTGAAGCCTGTGCACCTAGAGCCCATGCTCCGCAACAAGAGAAGTCACTGCAATGAGAAGCCCACACACTGCAACGAAGAGTAGCCCCCGCTTGCCGAAACTAGAGAAAGCCTACACACAACAACAAAGACCCAACACAGCCAAGAATAAATAAATTTATATATATTAAAAAAAGGATAAGAGGATACCCTCACTGCTGGCGAAGAAGGGAATGAGCCATAACGGCAAATGAAGGCTGGACTGTACCATTACTGCTGTGGGTTTTCTGGGATATTTGCTGCAGTAACGTTAGCCTGGAGAAGCTTGTATTCCAGCTCAGGGCTTGGGCAATGACCTGTTTACCGGAGCTTTCCGGATGAAAATCTTCTAATATTAAGATGTTTCCGACCATGATTACTGATGTTTCTGACAAGCTCCTGATTTTTCACAATCAAGTTTGGAGTGATGAGTTGGTACCAGTGGATGTCTTTGTATGGATTTAATGATGTTAAGGAGCATAGCCCAGATATTATTATGTGCAAGTATCACATTTTAAGTAAAACTTACATTCTCTGCCTCCTTCTGAAAAAAAATCTATATCAGAGTCTATGGAGCTAAAAGAACAGGAGGAGGGTCACATGGCTGTGTGATGCAAATTAATTATATAATAATTATAGCTGGAAAATAATCAGATCTGTACTATCAAATGAAAACAGAGAACAGAGGAGGAAACACAGGTAACTGACTTGATAAACATCCTGAGAACTTCTCCAATTATAGCATTTAATATGCAACATAAAATATGTATGCAACTATGGAGAAAGAGAAGGTGCTTCGTGCTGTTGCCCATCTTTTATTAAGCAATTTATTAGGTAATGCCTATTAATGATATTAATAGCTGACATTTCTGGAGTATTTAATATGTATTGGCCACTGTTAGCCAACACACACAATAGCACTGTGTACACATATAATAGTATTTAATTGATTATTGAGACAACGCAACTTTCAGTTGAAGTTGGTTGAGAAATGAGAGGGAAGTGAAAACAACATGAGCAACTCTTTAGAGAAATTTGGCTATGAAATGAAGATGAAAAAGGAGTAGAAGGAGGAAGTTGTAGGTGAAATTGTGTAAGATATTCCTTCTTCCACTTTTCACCTGGGCAAACAAGTGCACAGAGAGTTTATGTGACCCAACCAATATTTAACAGAGTCGGTAAAGGAATTTCAAATGCATTTACTGGCTTCTAGGGCAGTAGATCATCTTTTGCCAGCTGATAACACCATTCCCTCAAATCAGGAGAGCATGGAAACTGCAGAATCCATATTGGACTTCTGAGAGAAGGTTGTGGAACATGGTGAGGTTGTTCCTAGAGCCCTGAATCAGAGTGAGGTTAGGGAGAAGTCGTCTTCATTCTTATTTTTATGTTTTATAGTCACTGGAAGAATGTTCTAACCTTAGGAGGCCCTCAGTAAATAACAACAATAACAAAAACATTTATAGGTCACTTACCCTGTCAAGTCCTAATCTGAAGCTTTATACACATCGTATCATCTTATTTCATCTTCACAACAGTGCTATGAAGTATATGATGTTATTATCTCCATTTTAAAGAGAAAGATATTTAAGCCCAGAGAAGTAAATTTCCCTAAGAATATATTTCTACTAAAATTGAGTTTAGTCTTTGGATCCAAAGCCCAGACTATTAACCACCACTACTTCTTATAGTATCTTGCTGGGGGAGGGAGTGGAGAAGTATATGGTAAGGGGGTGGTTTAAAGTCCACAACTGTCTGTTTTTATCCAGCCCCTGATTTGGAAGCAAAGTAGTTTCTCCTCAAGTTACTATTAACTGGGCACTATATTGGGACAGATTCTGATCTTTTCTTAGGCCGTCTCATGACTCACAGGGAGTAGGCTTGCTTAGCTTTTTGCTTAAGACTCTAGTGGCGAAAGTCTGTTTTTCTGTCACCAGTGGGTTAAAAAATCCATTTTCTGAAGATCTAGTACATCAGATGTGAAGTGAATGCTACAAATCTGCTTAATGAGTCTTGAATGTGAACAGTGTATTGGCATATTTAAGACAAATTGCAATCGTCAGAAATTCCTTTGTGGCTTCCTCTGAGGCCTGTGAGTGGAGGTAAGTTAACTCTATGGTTCTCTGGCAGTTTTAATTTTTACAAGTTTTTCTCTTTTGGTTTGAAACCATGAAGAATGAATTATCTGCAGGATGCTTTTTGGTGGATGGAGGAAATATTCTGAAGGCCTCAAAATGAAACACTGTGCAAACATTTAGCTAATATGATCATGCAATTGTCAGGGAAAAAAGGTACTGTGCATAAAAGTATGGAGGTATTTATTACAGAAAAAATAGTGTACATTTAGAGTCCCAGAAAGCTTTCAGAGGAAACAGCTTCCTTTGCTTTTGAGAGCCATTAATCATTGCCACACAAAGGGTATTTCTAGTATTGGAGATAGAAGAATACAAGAGAAATACATCTAAGCATTCTTTTTGAAATGAAATAGAGAATTAAACAAAGAAATAGATTTTCAGGCTCTGCTGCATTTTAATATATAATGAGGTATGTCCATATATGTTCATACCCTTGAAATGTATATGTATGTTGGTGGTTAATCTACCTTATTAGAGACATTAACTACTTTAATGTCTTGATTAAAGACATTACTTAGAAGCAAGTGTGCTTCTAGAAGGAACATAATTATTTTGCTCCTCTGAAGAGATGTCTTCAAGAATGGCCTGAGTAAGTGAAATACCTCAACACCTGCAATGAGCAATACTGCTGTGGGGCCCTCAGTTTCCATCTGAGGCTCTCCCACTGAGCTCTTCTGATGTTCACTTCTTTGTGAAGTTTAGCATTAAAGATGAAAGTGGTGTGAAGCAATTTTGGAGAAAGGAAGCTTTGAAATCTCAACCCCGAGGGGAAGATAAATTATTCTTCTAGGCACTTTGGCAGGGGCACTGTTTTGAAAGGCAAGAGGCCAGAGAAGGCCTGAAAAATCATGGCCATTGTTTCCGACAGCTTTTGGGGTGTTGATCAGATTAAGCAAGACCAGCAGGCTGCATTTTCAGTGAGCCCTGAGAATCCGTGGGAGCGTATCTCTTTGTGTATGCCAAACCAGCCCCTGGCTGTTGTCAGTCTGATGGATAGCTGGCGCTAAAGCTTTAGGTGCAGGGACAGCTGGGGGTGGGAAAGGGTGACACTCCTGAGAGAACACTGGTTAATCTAGGGCTGAGCTTCTTGAACAAGGTACTCAGAGGTTTTGGACGCCACAGGATAAATGTGGTATGTTTTCCTGGAGGGTCAGTTTTACTAGAAGATTAGAGGTGCAAATCATCTTTTTGATATTAAAGGGAACAACAGAGATGTATTGTGAATCGGAAGGCAAAAATTGCATAACTTTTAAAGATAGAACTAGAGATTGTAAGGAAACAATAAGCTTGTCGTACGTTAGATTCTGATCACCTCCTTTCCACCCGATCCCAGTGAGTATATGAAAACTCTAGTCTACCTTTAAGGGCCCCTGTGTTGGGCATCTTTGAGCAATTAAATACAGTTGAACCCAGAAAGGATAAAAGAGTTTTTGTGGCTTAAACTGAAAGTTTTAAATTGAAATTTGAGGTTGAAAATTGTCAGTCTACAGGCTGATTCTGACATACAGGTCAAATTTAATCAACAGACACGTTTAATTTGATCCATGCAGTGTTAATTTTTTCAATTAGTTGCTAGAATTTGTAAAGCAAATTCCTCATAATAATCCAGTTTCTCTTAAAAATAAGGAAAGTTTGGCAACACCCAGCATGGTCTCTTGCATGGCAATACTCAACTAGATCTAAATAGTGTGGCTCCCTTCAAAACAGTATGCTTCCAGCCTACCGCACTTACCACCCAGCCCAGTTCTCTCACTGCTATCGGCCTGATCTCTATAGACATTTCCATTTGTGACCCATTCTTCAGCCATGATACCCCTGGGGTTATTCTCGTGGCCTTATATTTATAGGATTCATCTTTTCATTTTGGTCTTGTGCCCTGCTGTAGACCATGGTTATCATGGTAATCTATAAAGATTTCTTTGCATTCTGAGAACTAATCCTTACTTAAGTGTAGATATTAAGTGTGCACAGACAAGCTGCTGTGTGTTATGGCAGTATGAAGACTGAGCCTGTAAGCTGGTGTTTGCTACTTTGAAAGGGACCTACGAAAACTGTCCCTGCCCACATTTCACCCATTTTTGACTAGGTGAATATAACTCTTTATGTTATCATTTATTTTAAAACTTAGTGTGAAAGAGGCATGTGTCAGTTTTGGTATAGAGGAGAAAGTGTAGAGAACTTGGTTGCTTGTCAGCTATAGTGTTGGAGAAAGACCATTAGATAGGGAATTAAGGTCCTTGAGTTATAATCCCAACTCTTCACTTACTGTTCATTCTCAGGTGTGATGACTAAGTTGGTGATGCTCAGCTTCCTCGTCTTATGTGGATTATATCACCTGCCTGTTATATCTCACAAACTCCCTGAGAATCTCAACTGTAATAATACAAAGAAACCAGCTTAGAAAACCATAAAAACTTTACAAATTTAGGCATCATGTTCATATGAAATCCTAAAATGGTGGGTTATGTCTAGATAATTCTCTTTCACCAATATAATCTCCACTACAGTTAATTATATTTCCTGATGGGGACGTAGTTTCCATTTTTAAAGACTGAAGAGAGAATTCAGTTACAACAAGATGTATCTTTATTGGCCAAGTAGGGCCTTAAAATGCTAGAAGAGTGTCTTGCTATCCCTTTTTCAATGAATACCAGAGTTATTTACCACTAGCTCCAAACAAGAAATAATAAAGTTATATAAAAATGTGTTGGAGTTTTATAGGCTTGGAGGTCACTGGGATCCAGCTTTATAGTCATTATTTGCTAGCACCATTTTTCTTTCATGAACTGTGAATTTGTGAGGGTCTTTTTCCTTTCAGGAAGTCAGAAATATGAATTTGTTTTATACTGATCTGCTTATGGTAGCTGGTGTAACAGCATCTTGTAGCAGACATACTGCAGGTCATATCTTCTTTTACCTTTTATAAAAATTTTAGTGTTTCTTGTCGGTGGCAAAAAACATCAGTGTTTCTCCTTGAACAATTCTGAACAAGTCTTTTGATGTTTTCTGGTTTAGCTCTTAAATCTTGTGTGGTGTGGATTACAAAGAAAAGAGACATTGGGGATTCTTTCATCAATCTCATTCTTCAGAGATTTCAAAAGAAAACTTTGAAAGGCACCAGATTTTCTGCAGCTAAGGAGGCTTCTGGCATGTACATTCATAGAGATGGCTTGCACAATAATCCTTTTTAACAAGAAAGCAGAACACCATTTGTTCTGTTACTCATGGTGTCCCATGGTTGGCATTTTAAAAGCCATTTTAAATCTTGAAACCTAGAGTCTAGGACCTATGGATACACTATATCCTGTACAAAATCATTTCTTTTTAAATTCAATAATTATGTCTTTGAAAAAGCCAAGAAATTGTTAAGAAATTTGTATTTTATATAGATTTGTCCTGTATAAGTACTTTCAAATTACATTGTAGGTGACACAGAATTACCCTAGACTCTCGTATTTAGAAATACATTACTTATGATCAGTACCCCATTCAATGTTTATTTTCCTGTTTCAACAGTGCTGCTATTTGGTCATATGGTCCTGTGTTTCTTTTCTTTGCTTTTTTTAGAACATCTTTATTGGAGTATAATTGCTTTACATTGTGGTGTTAGTTTCTGCTGTGTAACAAAGTGTATCAGCTGTACATATACATATATCCCCATATCCCCTCCCTCTTGCGTCTCCCTCCCACCCTCCCTATCCGACCCCTCTAGGTGGTCACAAAGCACTGAGCTGATCTCCCTGTGCTATGTGGCTGCTTCCCACTAGCTATCTATTTTACATTTGGCAGTAAATATATATCCATGCCACTCTCTCACTTCATCCCAGCTTACCCTTCCCCCTCCCCGTGTCCTCAAATCCATTCTCTACGTCTGCGTCTTTATTCCTGTCCTGCCCCTAGGTTCTTCAGAACCATTTTTTTTTTTTTTTTTAGATTCCATATATATGTGTTAGCATACGGTATTTGTTTTTCTCTTTCTGACTTACTTCACTCTGTATGACAGACTCTAGGTCCATCCACCTCACTACAAATAACTCAATTTCGTTTCTTTTATGGCTGAGTAATATTCCGTTGTATATATGTGCCACATCTTCTTTATCCATTCATCTGTCAATGGACACTTAGGTTGCTTCCATGTCTTGGCTATTGTAAATAGTGCTGCAGTGAACATTGTGGTACATGCTTCTTTTTGTATTATGGTTTTCTCAGGGTATGTGCCCAGTAGTGGGATTGCAGGGTCATATGGTAGTTCTATTTTTAGTTTTTTTTTTTTTTTTTTTGCAGTACACGGGCCTCTCACTGTTGTGGCCTCTCCCATTGCAGAGCACAGGCTCCGGACACACAGACTTAGTGGCCATGGCTCACGGGCCCACGGGCCCAGCCGCTCCGCAGCATGTGGGATCTTCCCAGACTGGGGCACGAACCTGCGTCCCCTGTATCGGCAGGCGGACTCTCAACCACTGCGCCACCAGGGAAGCCCTATTTTTAGTTTTTAAGCAACCTCCGTACTGTTCTCCATAGTGGCTGTATCAATTTACATTCCCACCAACAGTGCAAGAGGGTTCGCTTTTCTCCACACCCTCTCCAGCATTTATAGTTTGTAGATTTTTTGATGATGGCCATTCTGACTGGTGTGAGGTGATACCTCATTGTAGTTTTGATTTGCATTTCTCTAATGATTAGTGATGTTGAGCATCTTTTCATGCGTTTATTGAAATCTGTATATCTTCTTAGGAGAAATGTCTATTTAGGTCTTCTGACCTTTTTTGGATTGGGTTGTTTGTGTTTTGATATTGAGCTGCATGAGCTGCTTGTATATTTTGGAGATTAATCCTTTGTCCATTGCTTCGTTTGCAAATGTTTTCTCCCATTCTGCGGTCTGTTTTTTTGTCTTGTTTATGTTTTCCTTTGCTGTGCAAAAGCTTTTAAGTTTCATTAGATCCCATTTGTTTATTTTTGTTTTTATGTCCATTTCTCTAGGAGGTGGGTCAAAAAGAATCTTGTGGTGATTTATGTCATAGAGTGTTCTGCCTATGTTTTCCTCTAAGAGTATTATAGTTTCTGGCCTTATATGTAGGTCTTTAATCCACTTTGACTTTATTTTTGTGTATGGTCTTAGGGAGTGTTCTAATTTCATTCTTTAACATGTAGCTGTCCAGTTTTCCCAGCACCACATATTGAAGAGACTGTCTTTTCTCCATTGTATATTCTTGCCTCCTTTATCAAAGATAAGTTGACCATATGTGCGTGGGTTTATCTCTGGGCTTTCTATCCTGTTCCATCGATCTATTTTTTTGTGTGTGTGCCAGTACCATACTGTCCTGATTAATGTAGTTTTGTAATATAGTCTGAAGTCAGGGAGCCTGATTCCTCCAGCTCCGTTCTTCTTTCTCAAGATTGTTGTGGTTATTCGGGGTCTTTTGTGTTTCCATACAAGTTGTGAAAGTTTTGTTCTAGTTCTGTGAAAAATGCCATTGGTAGTTTGTTAGAGGTTGCATTGAATCTGTAGATTGCTTCAGGTAGTATAGTCATTTTCACAATGTTGATTCTTCCAATCCAAGAACGTGGTATATCTCTCCATCTGTATCATCTTTAATTCCTCTCATCAGTGTCTTACAGTTTTCTGCATACAGGTCTTTTGTCTCCTTAGGTAGGTTTATTCCTAGGTATTTTATTCTTTTTCTTGCAGTGGTAAATGGGAGTGTTTCCTTAATTTCTCTTCCAGGTTTTTCATCGTTAGTGTACAGGAATGCAAGAGACTTCTGTACATTAATTTTGTATCCTGCTACTTTACCAAATTCACTGATTAGCTCTAGTAGTTTTCTGGTAGCATCTTTTGGATTCTGTATGTATAGTATCATGTCATCTGCAAACAGTGAAAGTTTTACTTCTTCTTTCCGACTTGGTTTCCTTTTATGTCTCTGATTACTGTGGCTAAAACTTCCAAAGCTATGTTGAATAACAGTGGTGAGAGTGGGCAACCTTGTCTTGTTCCTGATCTTAGTGGAAATGGTTTCAGTTTTTCACCACTGAGAAAAATGTTGGCTGTGCCTTTGTCATATATGGCCTTTATTATGTTGAGGTAAGTTCTCTCTATGCCTACTTTCTGGAGAGTTTCTATCATAAATCGGTGTTGAATTTTGTCAGAAGCTCTTTCTGCATCTCTTGAGACGATCATATGGTTTTTATTCTTCAATTTGTTAATATGGTGTATCACATTGATTGATTTGGGTATATTGAAGAATCCTTGCATTCCTGGGATAAACCCCACTTGATCATGGTGTATGCTCCTTTTAATGTGCTCCTGGATTCTGTTTGCTAATAGTTTGTTGAGGATTTTTGCATCTATGTTCATCAGTGATATTGGCCTGTAGTATTCTTTTTTTGTGACATCTTTGGTTTTTGTATCAGGGTGATAGTGGACTCGTAGAATGAGTTTGGGGGTGTTCTTTCCTCTGCTATATTTTGGAAGAGTTTGAGAAGGATAGGTGTTAGCGCTTCTCTAAACGTTTGATAGAATTTGCCTGTGAAGCCACCTGGTCCTGGGCTTTCATTTGTTGGAAGATTTTTAATCACAGTTTCAATTTCAGTGCTTGTGATTGGTCTGTTTATATTTTCTATTTCTTCCTGGTTCAGGCTTGGAACGTTATACCTTTCTAAGAATTTGTCCATTTCTTCCAGGTTGTCCATTTTATTGGCATAGAGTTGCTTGTAGTAGTCTCTTAGGATGCTTTGTATTTCTGCCTTGTCTGTTGTAACTTCTCCTTTTTCATTTCTAATTTTATTGATTTGAGTCCTCTCCCTCTTTTTTTTTTTTTTTGCGGTACGTGGGCCTCTGACTGTTGTGGCCTCTCCCATTGCGGAGCACAGGCTCCGGACGTGCAGGCTCAGCGGCCATGGCTCACGGGCCCAGCCGTTCTGTGGCATGTGGGATCTTCCTGGACCGGGGCATGAACCTGTGTCCCCTGCATCGGCAGGCAGACTCTCAACCAGTGCGCCACCAGGGAAGCCCCCTCCCTCTTTTTCTTGATGAGTCTGGCTAATGGTTTATCAATTTTGTTTATCTTCTCAAAGAACCAGCTTTTAGTTTTATTGATCTTTGCTATTGTTTTTTTTGTTTCTATTTCATTTATTTCTGCTCTGGTCTTTATGATTTCTTTCCTTCTGCTAACTTTGGGTTTCGTTTGTTCTTCTTTCTCTAGTTCCTTTAGGTGTAAGGTTAGATTGCTTACTTGAGATTTTTCTTGTTTCTTGAGGGAGGCTTGTATAGCTATAAACTTCCCTCTTAGAACTGCTTTTGCTACATCCCATAGGTTTTGGATCATCGTGTTTTCATTGTCATTTGTCTCTAGGTATTTTTTTATTTCCTCTTTGATTTCTTCAGTGATCTCTTGGTTATTTAGTAGCATATTGTTTAGCCTCCATGTGTTGTTTTTTTTTACGTTTTTTCTCCTGTAATTTATTTCTAATCTCATAGCATTGTGGTCAGAAAAGATGCTTGATATGATTTCAGTTTTCATAAATTTACTGAGGCTTGATTTGTGATCCAAGATGTGATCTATCCTGGAGAATGTTCCGTGCGCACTTGAGAAGAAAGTGTAATCTGCTGGTTTTGGATGGAATGTCCTATAAATATCAATTAAATCTATCTGGTCTATTGTGTCATGTAAAGCTTCTCTTTCCTTATTTATTTTCATTTTGGGTGATCTGTCCATTGGTGTAAGTGAGGTGTTAAAGTCCCCCACTCTTACTGTGTTACTGTCAATTTCCTCTTTTATAGCTGTTAGCAGTTGCCTTATGTATTGAGGTGCTCCTGTGTTGGGTGCATATATATTTATAATTGTTATATCTTCTTCTTGGATTGATCCCTTGATCATTATGTAGTGTCCTTCCTTGTCTATTGTAACATTCTTTATTTTAAAGTCTATTTTATCTGATATGAGTATAGCTACTCCAGCTTTCTTTTGATTTCTATTTGCATGGAATATCATTTTCCATCCCCTCACTTTCACTCTGTATGTGTTCCTAGGTCCTACGTGGGTCTCTTGTAGACAGCATATATATGGGTCTTGTTTTTGTATCCATTCAGCAAGCCTGTGTCTTTTGGTTGGAGCATTTAATCCATTCACGTTTAAGGTAATTATCGATATGTATGTTCCTATGACCATTTTCTTTCTTCTTTTTTTTTTTTTTTTACATCTTTATTGGAGTATAATTGCTTTACAATGATGTGTTAGTTTCTGCTTTATAACAAAGTGAATCAGTTATACATATACATATGTTCCCATATCTCTTCCCTCTTGCATCTCCCTCCCTCACCCTTCCTATCCCACCCCTCTAGGTGGTCACAAAACACCGAACTGATCTCCCTGTGCTATGTGGCTGCTTCCCACTAGCTATCTATTTTATGTTTGGTAGTGTATATATGTCCATGCCACTCTCTCTCTTTATCACAGCTTGCCCTTCCCCCTCCCCATATCCTCAAGTCCATTCTCTATATGACCATTTTCTTAATTGTTTTGGGTTTGTTTTTCTAGGTCCTTTTCTTCTTTTGTGTTTCCCACTTAGAGCAGTTCCTTTAGCATTTGTTGTAGAGCTGGTTTGGTGGTGCTGAATTCTCTTAGCTTTTGCTTGTCTGTAAAGCTTTTGATTTCTCCATCGAATCTGAATGAGATCCTTGCCTGGTCGAGTAATCTTGGTTGTAGGTCCTTCCCTTTCTTCACTTTAAGTATATCATGCCACTCCCTTCTGGCTTGTAGAGTTTCTGTTGAGAAATCATCTGTTAACCTTATGGGAGTTCCCTTGTATGTTATTTGTCCTTTTTCCCTTGCTGCTTTCAATAATTTTTCTTTGTCTTTAATTTTTGCCAGTTTGATTACTATGTGTCTCGGCATGTTTCTCCTTGGGTTTATCCTGTATGGGACTCGCTGCGCTTCCTGGACTTGGGTGGATATTTCCTTTCCCATGTTAGGGAAGTTTTCGACTATAATCTCTTCAAATATTTTCTCTGGTACTTTCTCTCTCTCTTCTCCTTCTGGGACCCCTATAATGCGAATGTTGTTGCGTTTAATGTTGTCCCAGAGATCTCTTAGGCTGTCTTCACTTCTTTTCATTCTTTTTTCTTTACTCTGTTTTGTAGCAGTGAATTCCACCATTCTGTCTTCCAGGTCACTTGTTCGTTCTTCTGCCTCAGTTATTCTGCTATTGATTCCTTCTAGTGTAGTTTTCATTTCAGTTATTGTATTGTTCATCTCTGTTTGTTTGTTCTTTAATTTTTGTAGATCTTTGTTAAACATTTCTTGTATCTTCTCGATCTTTGCCTCTATTCTTTTTCCGAGGTCCTGGATCTTCTTCACTATCATTATTCTGAATTCTTTTTCTGAAAGGTTGTCTATCTCCACTTCATTTAGTTGTTTTTCTGGGATTTTATCTTGTTCCTTCATCTGGTACATAGCCCTCTGCCTTTTCATCTTGTCTATCTTTCTGTGAATGTGGTTTTTGTTCCCCAGGCTGCAGGATTGTAGTTCTTCTTGCTTCTGCTGTCTGCCCTCTGGTGGATGAGGCTATCTAAGAGGCTTAATGGGAGGGACTGGTGGTGGGTAGAGCTGACTGTTGCTCTGGTGGGCAGAGCTCAGTATAACTTTAATCTGCCTGACTGTTGATGGGTGGGGCTGGGTTCCCTCCCTGTTGGTTGTTTGTCCTGAGGCAACCCATCACTGGAGCCTACCTGGGCTCTTTGGTGGGGCTAATGACAGACTCTGGGAGCGCTCACGCCAAGGAGTACTTCCTAAAATTTCTGCTGCCAGTGTCCTTGTCCCCACGGTGAGCCACAGCGCCCCCCCCCAGCCCGCCTCTGCAGGAGACCCTCCAACACTAGCAGGTAGGTCTGGTTCAGTCTCCCTTGGGGTCACTGTTCCTTCCCCTGGGTCCTGATGCGCACACTACTTTGTGTGTGCCCTCCAAGAGTAGAGTCTCTGTTTCCCCCAGTCCTGTCGAAGTCCTGCAATCAATTCCCACTAGGGTTCAAAGTCTGATTCTCTAGGAATTCCTCCTTCCGTTGCTGGACCCCCAGGTTGGGAAGCCTGACGTGGGGCTCAGAGCTTTCCCTCCAGTGGGTGGACTTCTGTGGTATAAGTGTTCTCCAGTCTGTGAGTTACCCTCCCACCAGTTATGGGATTTGATTTTACTGTGATTGCGCCCCTCCTACCGTCTCATTGTGGCTTCTCCTTTGCCTTTGGATGTGGGGTATCTTTTTTGGTGAGTTCCAGTGTCTTCCTGTCGATGATTGTCCAGCAGCTATTTGTGATTCTGGTGTTCTCGCAAGAGGGAGTGAGAGCACGTCCTTCTACTCCACCATCTTGGTTCCTCCTCAGTCACCCTGTGTTTGAAGAACTTACTTTGTCTTCAAAGACTAGCTCACATCCTTACCTCTCCATAATGACTTTTCTGGTTTCCTCAATTGAAAGTAATTTTTCACTACACTGAAATCCCTCTTTTATTAAGTGTATCATTTTCTAAAGAATTTGAAGAAGAATAGGTACATGTATATGTATAACTGAATCAGTTTGCTGTATACCTGAAACTAACACAACATTGTAAATCAACTATACTCTCCCCCACCCAAAAAAAAAAAAACCTAGGAAAAAAAATGTATCATTTTCTACCTTGTCTTAATGGCTACTAAGGTACATTTCATATCTCCCCTATCTATATTTATACCATCTTTCTATCTCCAGTACAGATTCATATTACTTTGTCCTAATAAGTATTAATACATAGTTTTGAATGAGTGAGTAACATAATGGATGAATAAATGAGATTAACACCAAAAGTCTGATAGCCTTCTCTACTGTTATCTTTTTCTCCTCTTAAAATAAATGGTCTACAGTCAATGTATTTCACCATCACACATCCCTCATAAATTTTATTTCTTCCAGGCCATTTTGACTCTCCCTCTTATTTATTTGCTATATCCAGATTTATTTAGGCATAACTTGGATTTGTTTCCTTCATTCCCACTGTCAAAATCCAGGTCCAGGGCCTTATTGTATTATTCTTGGATGTATGCTGCAGCTTGCTAGCTAGTTATCTTGTTTTGAATTTCTTTTTAATTCCTATTTTGGACGTACATCAGCCTAATCTACCTAAAATAGAATTTCAGTATTTCTCCCCTATTTTAGAACTTAGAATGCTTTCCAACAGCCCATAGACTAAAATTCATACTCAAACTGACATTTAAAGCCCTCCAATAACTGGGTATAATTTACAGATTCAACCTTGCCTTTGGAATTTTTGATTCCTCTTTTTAGAATTCTTAGTCCTCATCATCTGATTCCTTTGCCTAAAAAAAAAGTTCAAATCTTGTTTTCTATCAGTTTTCCAGCCTTGCTCCTTGCTGTTTTCTCCTCCATACCCTGAACTCTGTCCATCACTAAACTGTTCTCAATTTAGCAATTCTCAGATCACTTAAACATCCATGCCTTTGCAAGTTATATTTATTCTACCTAGAGAAACTTCTCTCTCTTATGACTTATATATTCCTACTCATTCTGTTAGAATTATCATAATCATTATCCTCTTTGTAGTATTTTTTCCTCATCCTTCTCTACTCCCCAACCATTGTTAGGCATTCATTCTCTGTGCTTCTATTTTCATAGCTGTAGTACAATATGTATCACAGTGAATTATTGAGTAGTCTCTTTCATTTTCAGATTGAGAGTTTTTTGAGGTCAAGGGCATAGTTTTACTTTATTTGTATCTCTTGGGCCTAAGGGTGATTAGTACACAATAAGTTATCAGCAAATATTAATGTACAGTGCTATCAATATAGCTAACATTTATTGCATACTTGCTTTGTGCTAGGTATTACTTTGTGTGATTTCATATGATTTAATCCGCATAACAACCTTCTGAGGTAGGCCTTTTTAATATCACTATTTTACACATGAGGAAATTTAGAGGCTCAGGGAGGTTAAGTAACTTACCTAAAGACAAAAAGCTACATGACAGAACAAGGATCAGAAACCAGGCTACCAAATTGCAAAGCTCATACTTTTAAGCATTGCACATATTTATTCATTCCTATCTCTAAACATTGGCATGTTTGTGGAAGAACTTCCTCCCTAATTTTTTCTTTTTTATCAAATTTAAGGCACAGGTCAAAATCTAATTCCTACTCATTCCTTCCATGACTGTATCAGCCTTACCTTCTTGCATTTACTTATTTGGCCATATGTTGCACAAAGTTCAGTACTTTAACATGAATGGCTTGACATGTATTAATTTAAAAATCCATTTCTTGATTCTTTCTGGACTCGGATTGTGATCTTTATTTAAATGACACTCTACCCCCAGCCCCATGTAACACACACTTGTCACCGTTATGGATACTTAATAGCACTTAGCTAAAAATTCTTGGTTTAATACCACATGTAGTTGGGGTTTTTTTTGGTTTTTTTTCCTTCTATGAGCCTCTCTAAGTTGGAGGTAGGTTAGGAATCTGACAGGGTTAACTACTTTGAAGACTCATCCTTGTCAAATTCTCTTTACTAAGGAAAGGGTTACCTATTTTCAACAATGAGGAATCAGAAAGAAAAATAGGCCTGGCACATCAAAACAGTGATCCCACCAAATGCATACACTCTCTGTTCTTGAAAGAGTCCTTTGAAGTCATATACTTCACCTCCCTCTGAAAGCAGAAGGGGAACTGAGGGAGACCCTATATTGCTACCTGCCATGCTCATAATCCCCTGGCCTGTACAGCAGAGTCTGGCCAGTGAACTTGGATCTCCTGGTTATTTCACGACCTATGCTCTGCTATGAAAAGAGGCATCTGTGAGTGAACATGTAAAGGGTCAAATGCAAATATTTTGCCCTTAAGAGTGTTCCAGAATGGAACCCTAGCCCTGTGTGGAATTGTTTTTTAGATGCCACAGGGTTTCATAGGAGACTATGACAGCGAGCTATGGAGCAGGACAAGCAGCCAAACAGCCCTAGGAGGGGATTAAGAATTGATTGTTGATAGTTGGTCTGTACCACATGTCAGGCCAAGTGGCTGCAGCTGGCCAGGGTGCCAGGGAGGATTTTCCAATCTCTTCCTTTACTCTATGCTGACTTGGCCTTTTGGGAGAAGGGTGATAATTGCATGAGAAAGTGACTAAAATATATTACATCTGTCCTTTGAAGGGTCCAAGGATTACTTAGTCATCTCCTGAAGATGTTTTCTTCTTAAAGAAAATTACATGCTCAAAAAATACAGTTGGGGCTTCCCTGGTGGCGCAGTGGTTGAGAGTCCGCCTGCCGATGCAGGGGACATAGGTTCGTGCCCCAGTCTGGGAGGATCCCACATGCCGCAGAGTGGCTGGGCCCATGAGCCATGGCTGCTGGGCCTGTGCGTCTGGAGCCTGTGCTCCGCAGTGGGAGAGGCCACAGCAGTAAGAGGCCCGCGTACTGCAAAAAAAAAAAAAAAAAAAAAAAAGTTGAAATGAAAATGGAGTATTCAGAATAATGAATGTGTTTGAAGTAGCTGTGATGTTTATGTCCTTGTGAGTAAATGATGGTCCCGAAGGGCATCCTACATAACCACTATTACCAGTGAATATGTTGCACATACTGGTCCAGCCAAGCTGCCAATTGTGGCAGAATTATTATTTTTTTCTTTTAGATTCGGATAAATGCTGTTTAATTTCAATAAAAATGGATTTTTGTTTAAGTGACGAAGGGCTGTTATCCTGTTTGAGGTTGTTTTAAAGGCTGCAACAGGTTCTTTTGTCAACAGCATAACACCTTGTAATGGTTTAAATACGTGTTCAGTTTGAACACACATACAAAAAGAATTCTCTTGAAGGAAGATGGAGGCCAAAGACAGAAAGCAGTGATGAATTCTTAAAGCTGCATTTAGTTCCTTATGTATCTCTTTTCTTTTCCCTGCCACATAGATGCATATATATTTTCATGCACATATACACAGCTTTTAGGAAAATATATCCTATGTTAATATTCATTAAGCCATTTTCATGTGTATAAAACACATGTTATGAGAGATATAAGGAGCTTAAAATCTTTAGGGAAGATACTACATATATATAAATTACATATTAATTATTAATTTATTAATTTAACAGGTGTTAATAGAGCAGCTACTATAGCCAGGCACTATGCTCATGGTGGGAATACATGCTGAAATAATATGTGGTCACTAGACTCATGCAACTTAAAGTTTAGTGGGGGAGACATTTCCAAATTAATTGTTCCTATAGAAAGATGTGTAACTAGAGCTGGCATAACTGCCCTGAAAGAAAAGAACATGGTTTCATGAGTATGTATAACAAAGGAATCAGTCCAAGATAACAGAAGTGGTCAGGGAATGAAAAGACTTTGGAGCTGAAATTGAAGGATTTCCGCAAGGTAAAATGTGGTGGGTATCTTAAGGAAGATACTAATAAAACATGTGATCAAGGGGTAGGAAAAATGAGGTTTGGGTTGGGAAAGTGAGAGAGAGTTTAGTAGAAGGTAGTGGCTGAGTCTTGAAGAATGAGTTGTGAGCTATGTAGGTTAGGGGGCCTTTAGAATCTCTGGCATATCAGGTAGTAAAAAATCCATTATTCTTAGTTTGTTCTGCAAAGGAAGCTTTTCATCCAGTGATTTATTTATTTATTTGTAAAACCCTGTGGTTCCAGGTATATGATAGGCATATAGAGAGGCACTGGCAGATAGATAAAGAAGAATAAAAGTTCACATTCTGAGACAGATTCAAGAACAATGTCCTATATTTTTCCTGTATCATCCAAGTGTTTTCCAATTACTTACTACATATTCTAATAGGCCAACTAGCTTCTCTTATTTCTCAAGTGACATTCTTCATCTTGTCTTCTAGACAAGAGGTTCTGTAAGGCACAGTTAAAATTCTGGAATGTTGCCAACACTTGTGATTTATGTCTTAAGTAATTGATTACTAATCACAATGAAAGTATTACATTTTAGGAAAAATTACTTTACAAAATAGAACAGATTCAGGGTTACCCATGTAGAAATAGTGTTCACCCTCTTGAATTCCTTGCTCCTAATGCTTTCTTGAGGAGGAGCAAAAGAGTGTTGTTTCAGGACAGGACACTAGAGAATTACACATATACAAGTAGTTCATTTTTTTACTGCCAGAGTTTGTAATGTTGGACGTGGCTGTGGAACTGTCTGACAGGTGTGAATGTCATCTGTCACATGTGCCTGGTTGAGAGTCACTGGTAAACCATGAGCTCCTCGAGAGCATAGTGCATGACTTAATTACTTGTTTGTCTTCCCACAGAGACAGAATGTTACGTTCATTTGTTCATTCATTCACTCACTCATTCATTCAAGAAATGAGTTTCGTGGTTTTCGCTCCTCACATCTATCTATTTAGCATTAAAGAGCTTGTAGGCATTAAGGCAGCTGGGGAATCTGACTAGGACAGCCAATTTGAAGACTCTGCTTGTCAAATTCTCTTCAGTAAGGAAGGAGCTATGTGCAGTAAAGTCAGAAATCAATTTCTGTGTGTCAGGATCCATCGTAGGTGCTGAGGACTCAACCATGAGAGAAGCATAAAAAATAATACCTGTCTTCATTGAACCTACACTTTAGTTGGGGAGATAGAAGTAAATAAAATGAATAAATGAAAATTTTAATGTGCTAGTGGTAAATATCATAGAAAAAACTAGAGAACAACAAGAGGAGAGGGACGTAATAAGGAAGAGGTAATGTTGGTGGGGCTTGCAATTTTAGATGGATGTCCCTGGAAGCCCTCACTGAGAAGGTGATATTTGCATTAAGACCTGAAGGAGATAAAGGCAGATAATCGTTATTCACAAAGCATTATGAATAAAGTGAATAAAATGAGTGAATAAAGATTGTCTCATTGTTAAGTGAGGTTTACCTGATGGCTCAAATGGGGAAGGGAATTCAGAATATTATTTTTGCCTGTTTCCTGAGGTGAAATGTCAAGTTCATGGCACCATAAAGAGCAGACTGGCCCTATTTGCGTATGGAAGTGAAAGGGATAGATGGAAAGAAGGAATGGCATGGCAGTGGCTGGAAGAAGGAAATGGTGGAAATAAATCACAGGTGTGCAGAAAGAATGAGCACTTAGTACTGAGTTCAGATGCTGCCTCTAACCCCATCTTCTCACAGGAATCAAACTATGTCTCCCTGCTTTATTAGTCCTTCATTTGTCATCCTTTCCCCCGCTTAGACCACGCTTCTGCTTAGGAGAATTTGTATTAGACCTTCTTAGAATCAAATAGGCGTATACATTTTTTTTTTCCTAATCAAACTCTCGATCGTTAATTTCCCTTCAAAAACTTTTTCAGGCTGTTAACAAAAATAAATTATCAGTAATTGCCAGTAACGGCTGATTTGTCTGGGATTATCACTGAAGTATAAAATGCAATTTAGAATCTCATTATGATTATTATTCCATTTCATTCACTAAATGTGGTGACCTTCTAATTTAGAAATTTTAAGATGCTTATTAGATAAATGTTAAAATGGTGCTTGTATAATTGTAATGATCTTTTTCTAGTTTCTTTTCCATTTGCTTATATACTATTTTGTTTTATTGCCACTGGGGCATGGAGGTGGGAGGTAATCCATTTCTCTCACTGTCTCTTATGAAGCCAGACATTAAAGAGACTCCCAAACTGTGAAACAGTGCCACTCTTATCATTATTTTAGTTTTTAGAAAAATGTAATTTTTTTCACAAAATATTTTATTTATGTTAACATGTAATGGGTTTATGATTCTTAATTTTAAATGAGTTCATAAAGTTTTTCTCAATTTAAATTTCTAATATAGTAAATATCAACAGATATAATTCTGAATAAAAGCTCTTTAGGCTCCTCAGTAATTTTTGAGTTCTCAGTCCAAAAAGTTTGAGAACTGTTGATTAGAGGTCAATAGCATAGATGCTGAAATCAGACTTATTGCCTGTCACTGAACACCAGGTGACCCTAAGCAAGTTAAGTCCCCATGCAGTGCCAGTTACTTCACCTGTAAAATGAGAATGATGATATTACCTATCTCATAGGGCTATTTTGAGGTATAACAGAAGGAAGGTATGTGAAGAGCAATGCATGGCAAGTATTAAGCATTCAGTAAATGGTAAGTATTATAATTTGCCCAGCTCTGTGAGATCTGGAAGCTGAGGGAAATCAGACTAAGTACCTTGCTTGAAGTCACACAGAGTCTGTGTGGGAATTTGTCTTCTTGAGTCTCATTACTCCACACTGCATCTCCAATACTTCCTCAGCTATTGGCTCCAAAGTTGCTCAGAGCAGTAGAATCATCACATTTTGTTTTACCTTTGGAAATTTAGAAGGAAAGATCTTTTCTATTAGATGTTTTGATCATAATCCTTCTACTTAATTATAATTGTATAACATTTACAGTTCTCTAACCACTTTCAATCCAGTTATCTTCAGCCACGTAAGGTAGGCAGAGCAGGTGAATTTGTCTCCATTTAATAGATGAGGAATTATGGGGCTCAGGGAAGGTTAAATGACTTGCCCAACACTTTATGACAGGTCAGGCATTGGACCCCAGGCTTTATAACTCCCCTGTGTTATATTATGTAGCTGTTCAGCATTGTAAATATCGTCTAATCTAACTTAATTTCACAGAGGAAAATTAGTCCCGGAGAGGTAAAATGACTTTCCAAGGGTACAGAGTTCCCAAATAAGGTGCAGAAGAAGCTAAAGTAGTAAGTGTGGTTTCCAGGTTCTTGTGTTTCTTTGTTTTAGGTTTTAGTTTACCTAAATTTAATAATGGTGATTCCATTTTCCTCTGATTCTGCGTTGTATAAACACTGTGGGGCTTACTGGTTTAGTGTTTTAAATACATATCATAACTGGGGTGATGCATATTTTGCCTCACCAGCTGTTGTTTAATGCCCCTTATTCCTGTGTTCTCTGTGTTTAAAATCTCAGCCTCATTTTGTTGTGGATCTCGCTGGAGGCAGTCGGCATTAACTTGCACCAAGGGATACATTGACTGCTTCCCAGATTGAGCTTTATTTCAGACATTTGCAAATTTGAGTTTTGTACACTTTTTGTGTTTGACTGGTGGTCTGTGTATTTGTTTGTTGGTTTTCTGGGAGAAGGAGGAGGGAAAGAATTACTAATTCCAATGTCAAATCATTGGGACATCATCTGTTTTTGTAGGAGGAATGTCTAGTGTAACATAAAAATAATAATATTTCTGTCCCTTTTTGGGCTTTGTATCAAAACAGCTTCATGTCTCATATTTGTATTTCTTTAGTTAAAAAGCAATTTAAAAGACAAAGGGGAACAAAGAACGTCAAGTCTCCTTAGCATTATTGTTTTTTCCATGTATTGTCATATGGCATCAGTCCTGTCTAAAGTGGTTTTAGAGAAGTATAAGAAACATGGATATGATTGAATGTCTGAAAGAATGAACTTTGTTTCACTTATAGTTTTTGACTTTATAATGGTGTAGTCCTTCAAACAGGACTATTCACAACTTAACAAGACACATGGGGATCTCTTACAGGCCAATAATTTGGTGCTTGTTTGAGTAGATGTACTTAAGTGTTTGTTCATTTAGAAGTGAGTTTAAGCACTATATGAAATAAAGTAGAGAAAAATCACTATTGGTAGCAGCCCCCCACCTCATCTCTGTTGTCTAATCTCCAGCCCCCAAGTATATATTTTAAACTTAGCAAAGTCAAAGCCCTCAGCTTCTCACATCTACCTTTATTTGAAGGCAACCATTTTTTTTCTATTTTCTATTTTACTGATCAAAGTATATAGAGTTGCATAAATTTCTCTCATCTTCAACAATAAACAGTAGCAACAACTACAGCATATTGATCCTACATCAGTCTTCATTGACCATCCCCCGTTACTCTGCTCCCTTTTTAGCAGAACTCTTCAAAAGAGTTGTTTGTTCTCACTGTCTCTAGTTATCTTCCCATTCTCTTGAATTCACTTCGTTCAGATTTGGAATGTAGTCATTTTGGATGCACCTTTGTAGGGTCTCACAGAACATCCAAAGCAGTTTAGTAAGTAATTGTTTCCAGCCATATATATTTTTTCCCTAATTGGAGTTCTGGTAAACACATGTTCTTCATCTTATTACATTTATAATAATTTAGTGCCACAAAGACTATATTTCAGCTTCCCCTATTTGATAATGCTTGGATTACCCAAGTGGCTGGCCCACCTCTAATCTGTTTCTGAATCTGTGGTACAGCAATAGATCTTTATATTAAAATGCATACGGTAGATAGGCAATGTCTATTTCTTGAATGAATGAATCAAGATACACAATATAAAACTTGTATTTCATTCACTTGTAGTCACTTGAAAATTCAAGATGGTCTTTTTGACACCTTCCTGTTATGTTAAAGTCCAGGAAAGATGTGGGATTGGTGTTTCTGGAGGAAAAAAGTCCTCTCCTCATCTTTAAACAAGATAACCACACACTATGTTTTTCCAGAATATAGGGATCATAACTATAATCCTTTGTTTTTGCAAGGTATAAAAAATGTTAACAAAAATTATTTACCAATCTCTAAAATTACCTTGTAAAGTAGTAAGTGCAAGGTGATAACATTCTTAATTTAGAGAGTAATGTTGCTGATTGAACTCAGAAGAGGCTCCGTGAATCAAAGGTGGCACATTATGCTGTTTGCCAAAGTAGGGAAGAAACTTAGGTCTTCTGTTTCTCAGTCCTGTGTTCTGTCTGCTTCATGACGTTGCCTTGTTTTGGGAAAAGGTTTAGTTCTAACCAGTCAAGCAATTTAAGCATAGACTGTTCTAGGGTTCTGGGGTGGGAGAGTTCCGTTGTATGCAGATTCTCTACAGCGGGGGTGAGTTATTTCCTCTGAGAAGACATCATTCCATTGGCTGCTATGACCGACCAGTGAGTATACAGTTGCTCACAGGCAGGTCAGAACCATGAGCTGGTTCTCATTAGCTGATTTTTTCTCTTTGGCAAATTACAGCATTTCCTGAAACATCTGCTCCTGTGTAGCCTCTTCTGTACTCATTCCATTGGAACTGCTGGAATGACTACAGAAAAGAAAAGAGCCTTGCCTTTTGTGCCACTTGCATATTCCTGGACTTCACTGAGGGAATAATTAGGAGCAAGTAGTGGGGAATTGTGAATTTGCTCCTGCTCATGGAGGAGGTGCCTCTCTTCCTTTAATGATTTCCCAAGGAGGTAACGTGGGGACCAGGCACCCAACAAATTTACTATTATTCTACCAAATAATATCCATTTAAAAAGTACCATTTCCTCCATGCAGTGCTTTTTCTTTTTTGAAATAGCAGTATTGTTTTCGTAAAAATGATTCATACTTACCAGAAAAATCCAAACAAGGTATAAAGTACTAAGAAGAAGGCAAAGATCAACCCAATTCCCACCACTCAGAGAAAACAAGTTAACATTATGGTGAACATTCCACAAAATTCATTTCTAATCTCTTTCCTTTTGGAATGTCTATGTGGCCAAAGATGATGTCGTACTTGTTTCTGGTGTATATTTATATGTCTTATCTTTCCCATAGATTGTAAACTCTCTTTAAATAGAGAGATGGAGATGGTGCCTCATATATTTCTGGGCAGTGTCTAACAAGGCATTGCATACTTGGTAGGCTTTAAGGACTACTTTGTAAAATATAGAAGTCAGAGATTTAAGTTCTACTTTAAGACCCTAATTTTGGGTAGTCTGTGCTCTCCTTGGAACAGATTGCAAATGGAAGACAGTGATAGCAGAAGACTGAGGAAATTAGATGAAGTCATGAGGCATGTAGATTTTTCTTTGTGTCTCCTGGGTGCTTCACAGTCACAGTGGGGGGCAGCCCACAGATGCCCTGGTGATAAGCTCTGGTCTGCTGATGCATCCTCATAAGCCTAAATGAAACTTCCCACTGTGGGCACTGAGCAGTGACAATCAGCATTTGGGGTTTGATTGCTGAACTTCAGTGCCTTCAGTTTCCAGTGATTGGCAAAAGGACAGGGTATTAGCTCAAATGTCATGTTTAAAGGGTAGGCGGCCTGTCTGCGAGGTTCTAATTGTGTAGCCACCAACAAAGTTTGAATTATAATTTTAATAACAAGTCAGTTTGCAATCTCTTAATCAAAAGTGATATGTTCGAACAAAGCCACATCCCAGCAGATGGCCCCAGATTTCAGCCTTTTCATCATTCATTTTTCTCTAGTGAAATCATACCCATTCTCCCTAAGCAGAATATAATCTTTTTCTCTTTTGAACCTCTACTTATTAATAGTTCATAGAGATATTGCACAATTAATATGAGAAATTGAGTTGGTTATTAAGTAATATCCGCAATTTAAAAATAGGCATCGTATACTAATCTCTTTCACTCCACAGCAGCAATCCTTGCCTCAGACCTTTGGATGTTGCCAGAGTCAATCTGTTGGAAAATTTTAATTTAATTCTATTAATTTTTATTATTTAAAAATTTTTAACTTTTTATTTTAAAATGATTTCAGACATAAAATATTGCAAAAATAATGCAAAGAATTCCCATATATTTTTACCAGGTTCCCCAAATGTTCATATTTTTCCATATTTGCTTTATCATTATCTATCTGTATACAATTTTTCTACTTACTTGTTGCAGGCATCATCCTTAAGGAGAATTTTTTAGACAAAGACAAAAACGTATTCTTACACTTAAGAGTCATTTTGTTGAAGGCTTTTTCTATGAGTTCAATAAATAATATTTTAAAAATAACAAAATACTACTAACACTATTAGCAGTTAACATTCATTGAGTAAATGCTGTGGGCCAGGTATTTTATCAATCAGGGTTCCACCAGAAAAACAGAACCATATATATAGTAGAGAGAGCGAGAGCGAGGAATTGGCTTAAGTGATTATGTGATTGTGGATGGGGCAGTGCAAAGTCTGTAGGTTAAGCCATTAGGAAGCCTAAAAACTCTTGAGCAAAAGCTGACACTGCAGTCCGTAGGTGGAATTTCTTCTTAAGCAAGAAAACCTTGGTTCTGCTTTTACTCCTTCAGCTGACTGGATCAGACCCACTCAGATGATTGAGAATACTCTTCCTTACTTAAAGTCCACTGATTAAAGATGTTAGCCACATCTAAAAAATACTGCAGCAACAACTAGATTAGTGTTTGATTGAATAACAGTATTTATTATAGGATAGTCAAGCTGACACAAAAAACTGACCATCACATATTATCAGTTTATTACTGATAACTATGACAGAGGCGTTATTATCCCCATTTTATAAATGAAGAAACTGAGGTTAAGTAATTTGCCTGCAGTCTAATAATTAGTAAGTGGTAGAGGTGCATTTTGAGCCCATACGGTCTGACTCCAGAACACTTTCTCTTGACCACTACACTAGACTGTCTCTCTAAGAACTAAATAACTGGCTCTTAGTTTATTTGCAACATCTAAAAAGAACTCCAATGTATAAAAAACGGACAACTTAATTCAACTCAATAGATATTATTTAAGTTTACTATGTGCCAGGAACTATGTCAGGCAATAAGAATACAATGACAAAAATCCTCCTCTCAAGGAGCCCATCTAAGTAGAACCAGGTAGTGAAGCATTACTTATATGTGTATCTACACCAAATGAGGCAGAAAGAGCACTGACCTGGGGAAAGCAGGGTCTGAGGTTTAGGAAAGTTGGGTTCTGCTCCTGGCTGTGCTATGAAATAGCATCCTACCTTGGTCCGCTCAACTTTAGGCAAGTAACACAGCTCTTTTCTGAACTTGTTTCTTTATCTACAAAATAAGAGGAAATAAATAAATTGATTGCTGAAGTCATCAATCCAAGAGGCTTGCGCTCACCATTGTCTTGAAATATGGGCAATCACTGGGCTAAGCACTTAATTTGCATTATCTCACTGAGTCCTCACAACAACTCTTATGAGGTTAGTCATTATCATTCCCATTATACAGATGAGCAAACTGAGGTAAGACAATTTAATAACTTGCTCCAGGTTGGAAAATGGGAGAGTCTGGATTTGAACCCACATAATTAGCCTTTTGAGTCCAAATCCTTAACCTCTATGTTATACTTCTCTGAAATACGTTGGGAAGGTCTTAATGAATTCTGAATATGTGATTCCTGGTTTACAAAACCAGTACTCTAATAATCCTTGAGCTGGGAAGCCCTTAAAACATGTATACAAAACCGTCAAGTATAAATATGTGGTTTTTTTGTTTTGTTTTGTTTTGTTTTGTTTTGTGGTACGCGGGCCTCTCACTGTTGTGGCCTCTCCCGTTGTGGAGCACAGGCTCTGGACGTGCAGGCCCAGCGGCCATGGCTCACGGGCCCAGATGCTCTGCGGCATGTGGGATCCTCCCGGACTGGGGCAGGAACCCGCATCCCCTGCATCGGCAGGCGGACTCTCAACCACTGCGCCACCAGGGAAGCCCCGAATATGTGTTTTATGACATATATATGCTTGTTCCTAAGTCTATATACTTTTTCTTTCTTTTCATACCATTGTTTGTGTGTTTATTAGAATTTAATGCCTATCAGAAAATTAATAAAAACCTGGATTTTGCCCAGTGGTTTCAATTCAGTGTTGGATTTTGCAGCAGGACATCCAGCTGTGCTGGACTCAATTGAAAAAAAAAAGAGTTGGTTAAAGTAATATCATAGGTCCATTTATTTGTTAAGTATACCTCAATAAAAATAATTTTTTAAAAAGTATTAGAATATGTCCAGAAAGTCTGAATTTAGGGAGAGAGTTGGAGAGAGATAATCTGGGAAGTGCACCACAACACCACCTTGGCTGAGACTCTAGAGGAAGTGAAAAGCTGCTGACATGATCATTGTGGGTCATAGCCTGTTAGACCCCCTGAGGCATGCTGAAGACATAATTGTGTAATCTTTTGGTGTCCAGCTGTGGCCTTCATTACTAAAAACCTGAATTTTCAGAACAAAGCAAATGGAACATATATTCTGTGAAAAGAGCACCTTAGTGGGTAGTTAATACCAAAGTTGTCAAAACCGGAAAAAAAAGAATTGCTGTTTGTAATATCCATTGAATTATGGGAAAAGTGTCCTCACCCCCTGGAAACACAGGACCATCTGGGTGTGACTGCTTTGTGGAGATCAATTAGATTCTAATTCCTGAATTCTGTAAATAAGGAAGCTGAAGTCCAGAGAGCAGTGACGTGCCCAGGGTTGCATGTGGCTCGTGAGCCGAGTCAGGGCAAGAACCCGGTGTTCTTTGAGGGCCTCTACTTTTGAGGAAGACAACACATGTGATTTGGAGAATGTCCCCAGATTGTTACAGCTGCAGTTTCTCCATCTGTATGTTTAAAGAGGTGGGACTAGATCAGAAATGACGTATGCATGGCACTGTCGCTGCCCGTCTCCTCTAGGAACCATGCCAGACACAACAAATGGCTTATGGCCAATATGTAATAATAATATGCTGAGTATTTAGTGTATGTTATTTGCTCTAGCAATCATGTTACGTATATTATTTTGTTAAACTCTCACAACCAACCTGTGAGGTAGATTTTATTATCCCCATGTTACAAATAAGTGAATTGATGGTTAGAGAGATTTAATAACTTGGTCAATGTTGCCCCATTAGAGAGCAGTGAAGCAAGACTTGGATTTCTGGAAATCTAACCTGAGAACCCATATTCTTAAGTGCTCTACTATATTGCCAGGATAGCATATGAGCCTCTGCTGCTCCCTCTCTATACCCATCACTTATCAGATATGTACTCTATCCCAATATGCTCCAAAGTGGCCTCAAAATCCTGTCGTCAAGTTGCTCCAGGCATCTACTACCGACTGATCAGATCAGAGTGGGCATGTGACATAAACCTTTCTATTACCCCTGGATTAGATGATCTCTAAGGACTTTTCTGGCTCCAAAATTCTAGTATGTGATTTTAAGGATTAAAGGAAGATATTAAATAATAATATTTACAAAAACTGGAATACAAGATATTTGGTTGGCTGAGCTGATGTCCTGAATGTTCTTATTTCTTTGACTGAGCTTGAACCCTTTGGTTAGAGTAGGAAGGACTAAAACAGGTGAAATTGTTCATCAGGTACTTTATGAGGCAGCTTCAAATAGAACTGCTCTGGAGTCCAGATGACAAAGAATGTCAAATGGTAGAAGACCTGAGACTGCAAGACACCCATGCCACCAAGAGCATCCAGATGCAGTATCTTTTACAAAATCTTGCCATGTTTGTGATGGACACATTCTGCAGAGACTCCTTCAAGAGATTATAGTAGTACAAACTCTATATCCATGCTGCCTTGGTTCAGCTGCTGGCTCTGCTATTGATTAGCTGATGACTGTGGGCCAGTTATTTAACTCCTCTGTGTTCTAGTTTCCTCACATATAGAAATGGCATAATCACAGTACCTACCACATAGGGTTGTTGTATGGATTACATGAGTTGATATACACAGATCACTTAAAACAGAACCATAGAATAATAAGCACCATAGAAATATTGATCAGTTTATTGCATTATATATTTTTCAAAGGTTTCTGCTCTAATGTAGTTAAAAAGAGCTCTAAATTGTGGGCCATTTCTGTAACTAGTGAGATATGAATCTGATTACCTCGTTTATTAAGTTGACTTTTGTTATGTTGTCTCATACATGGAGATGGGATGGTGAGTTAACAGGGAGTTGATAGTTCACAGATAGTTTAGCAAGCTTGGCCTATTCTTTACCATCATGCATACCACCCAGTATTTTCTTTGCCTGGATTGCCACTCCCCTTCTATCTGCATGGTTTGGTTTTGGGGGTTGTCCATAGATTTAACCTGTGTACCTGCTTAGATTGCTCCTTGGAGCACTGCTTTGAGAAGGATTGTGATGTCATGTATGGGCTCAATGAGAAACAGTGCGGTATGTGATAACATTTGCCTTAAATGTATGAAAGGGGAAAGCTGCACGCTTGATTTCGGGGTTGGCTACATAATTTGTGAGACCCAGTGCAAAATTAAAATGTGGACACCTGTGTTCAAAAGCAGAAAAAAAAGTGTCATTACACGTGGTAAAATATAAAGCTTCTTCCTTTCCTCCATGGTTTCTCTCTCTCTCTCTCTTGATTTGTCCCAGTATTTTTATTTGCTATTTAATATTGTTCTAAATTTTTTAAAAATTAAAAATTTAAATTATTAGCAGGAATTTTACCATTCATGTAACATTGTTCAATGGGAGTTTTAAATGTAAATATAAGGCATTTAGCTTGTATGCAGAATCACCAAAATTACTCAATTTGTTTTTCATAGCTTGTACATACATATTTTATTCTTATCAGAACTGTGAAAATGCTGCACAAAACTAAATCAGTTGTTATTTCTTCAGTTCTTTTTTTTTTCTTTTTTTTGCGATACGCGGGCCTCTAACTGTTGTGGCCTCTCCCGTTGCGGAGCACAGGCTCCGGACGCACAGGCTCAGCAGCCATGGCTCACGGGCCCAGCTGCTCCGCGGCATGTGGGATCCTCCTGCACCGGGTCACAAACCCGCGTCCCCCGCATCGGCAGGCGGACTCTCAACCACTGCGCCACCAGGGAAGCCCTTCTTCAGTTCTTGATAAGCACATGTTCTACTGACACTCTCTACCTTAGACTTACTGATGAATAAGAAAGGACTAGAAGGAAAAGAAACAATGGTTAGCTCTCTGTCTTTCCCTTTTCTTCTATGTCCTCATTTTCAGTATGAGTGGTTGGCTAATACAGGGAAGTAACCAAATAGGAAAGATATGATAGGGTTCATTGGTTGTTCATGTTTCTCAGAATGCTACTGTCTTTTTTGTGTTCAGAGCAAGTTTTTGTTCAAATGAAAATTGTGGCCTCTTGGGGCTATCTGCTTATTCAGTTGTAGTCATAACATACTTACCTTGTACTTGCTTTGAGTTTCTCTGAACTCCCACACATCGTAGGTCTACTACAATTCTTTGCTCATAAGGCATCATGAGCACAATACGCAAACAGAGCGGCAAGAAATGGAGGTGGACACTTAACATTGCATATTACGTGTATTTATTCTGCTCATGCACATGCTTCATTGTGTCCCAGCACACTTCACTTAAAAACACAACTTCAGAGATAAAATTATTAAGAATTTCAAGACAGCATTAAACCAAGTGTGGGGCCTTTCTGATTATAGGACCTTGTGTGATTGCACAGGTCACATGTTCATGGAGTTGACCCTACTTGCATTTGCTGGGCATAGCCTATTTCTCCCATATGGGACCCTAAGTACCAGCTGTTTCTGGAAAGACTATCATGACTATGACAGCCCATGTTGATCAGTACCCTGGATTTCTGTAGAGTTCACCTTTTTTTGCCTGTTACCTGCTATAAACTGCCTTAAATTATTAGTAATTTCTTCCCCTGTGTTCTTTCTCTCCACATTATAAGCTCCTTGGCACAGTCATAATAATGGCTCCATATATCATGCAAGGTTGGCCTTGTTGAGGTTTGAATTACAATTCTCATATCTTATTAAAATATAATACTTGGTAGCTGTCATTATTATTACTTTTATTATTATTGTTCTCATAAAAGAGTCCGGATGCTGAAATCAGATTGCAACTGCTCAAATTGTTACTTCCTAGCTATGTCCTAGGGCAAGATACTTAATCATTTTATGTCTTGATTTTCTTTATATTTTGTTATAAGAATTAAATGCCATAAGTCCTGTAAGAGTTAGTAGTGCCTGTCACATGACAAATAAATCTAGCTCTTCTTCTTATTATTATTTTGTATTACTATTATTGTTATTATTCACTTAATTCCCAAGTGTATCATTATTCCCAGTTTCAAGATGAGGAATACAAGAGATGTTTAGAAGCCACAGCCAGCCAGTGGAAGACCTTCTTGTCTCCAGAATGGTGCCATCCAATGTGGAAGGCATCAGCCACATGCATCCACTGAACACTTGAAATGTGGCTGGTCTGAACTGAGATGTGGCATAAGTATAAAGGACAAACTGGATTTTGAAGACTTAATATCACATAAAGGATGTGAAAATCCTATGAATATTTTTATATTGATTACATGTTAAAATGATATTCTGGACATACTGGGTTAAGTAAAGTACATTATTAAAATTAATTTTATCTGTGTTCTTTTTACTCTTTAAAATGTACCCACATTTTAAAGAGTAAAAAGAACAACTTTAAAATTGCTGATATGGCTGCGTTATGTTACTGTAAGATAGTACTGCTTAAGGGCTATGGTGTGAGGGCTGACAATTGGAAGTCAAGCCGTCTTTAAGAACACATTCCACTGAGCATGCTAATAAAGCTCTTTGAATTCCTTCTTATCATAATCTTTAAGATTTAATTTTAATGACCATAGGAGGCAATGTGGATTCTACTTATCAATGTAGAAAACATTTTAAGCTGGTAATTGGTTTGCATCTGAGATGAACCTAATTCTCCGTGACAGGAAGCTGAGAGGCTTTCTTTTCTTTCACGTGCTGTAAATGGCCTAAGGAAGAGCACAAGCTTTAGAATGGAAGATTTGAATCTCAACTTCCTCATCTAGCTATGTGACTTCGGGCAAACTACTTAGCCTTTTGATGTCTCCGTTTCTTTATCTAAAAATGGGATGATAATATCTACTGAGCCAGATTTCTTTGCCTTCTGGAGACAGTCTTCATCATTCTCTAGCTTGTTCTGCACTCTGGGAGGATGACCTATGAAATATGTCAATTACTATCCTTACCCACTGGTTTCAGGTTCACTTTGGACAATGGTAGTGGGCATCCTCTGGATGTCAAAATTTTGTGGAAGAAGTATGTGGATGGACTTTTTTGGAGTAAGCATAGATATTTGTGTTCTGTGTTGATGACCATTGAAAGCACCCACTGTGGATGATGCTCTAGATAACCAGGTGGATGAGATACCCATTCTGTGGATGCTCCAGTGCTTGCTCAATGGGTTCCTGAATAAATGGCCATGGGGCCAAGAAGGGATTATCATTCATGGGCTCAAAAATATAGACTCCTCTCAAAAAGGCTAAGTGCTTAACATGTCCACAGCAGAGGCTAATGTCCCAGCTACATGGAACCATTTCCTAAAGGGAACAGTGGTTACTTGGTGACAGATTTATTATGTTGGACCTCTTACTTCACAGAGGGGACTTTTATTTGTCCTCATAGGATAAAGACATATTTCATATGTATATTTACTGTCCCTGTTCTCTGCTCCTCTGCTATTACAATGGTATCTCAATATCATTTTCCAGCAAAAAGCATGCCATAGTCAGCTCATGCCTATGGAATTCATTGGTCTTCACCTAGAAGCAGCTACTTAACAGAATAGTGGAGTGACTAGTACAAAGATAATCTACAAATTTGGAGTGCTTCCTTCATGATGTGGTATACATGCCTCACAATAAATGGTCAGGATATAGTGTCATTCCCTATAGACACAAAGCCTAGATCTTGGAACTGTTAAAGAAATAAATTATTTATGATACTTGTCAAAGATGGTAAGGAATATTTTATGTAAGAGAGACTTCTACAATGGGGTTTTGCAGTAGGGGAGAGACATTAGAAAACAATGAGTAAAAGTGAGAATTTATAGCCAAGAAGCAGCGTGGGGGTGATTGGACAGAAAATTACTAGGAGGAAGCATCCAGGATAAGGGGGATTCTGGCTAAACTGACCTAATAGAATTCTTGCTGAAGGCAGGCCAGGGACCTCAGACATCACCTGGAGGAAGATGGAGGATGGAGAACCTGATTAGGTTTGAGATGATCAGATATTGAGGATGGGGGATTAGGTTAAACTGAGTTAGCAGAGTTCTTGCTAAAAGTGGACAATGCAGAGATGAACACAGAAGCCCAAAAGTCTGGGCCTTGTTGAGAAGAGCATTCAGAGGAGCCTGACTAAAGTTGGGCCAAGGAGAGACTCTTTGTCAGAACCAAGGGTGGAGAATGGGAGTGGCTGTCTTACAAATACACCCAGTAACCCATGGGAAGAACTTCTGCTTCATGTTCCAGAGATCCTGATGTTCAAAGAGAGAATGCTTCCAAATGGGATACAGTCGTAGTTCTAGTGAACTGGAAGCTGCCTGTGCACCTGGCCATTAGGAGCTCCATGGGCTGCTGGACCAGCAGGTAGAAAAGAGTTCAGTGTACTTAGCAGGGTGACTGATCCTGATCACCAGGAGGAGCCCGGTTGCTGCAACACAGTGCAGTGAGGAGGATTATGTCTGGGACTAACAGGGTCTACTGTGGTACCTCTGGCCCAGTAGTCCTGGTCAGTGGACGTCTGCAACAACCCAATAAAGACAAACCTCCGAGAATTCAGATCCTTCAGGGATAAAGATTTGAGTCACCTTGTAAGTAAAGAACAGCATCCATTTGAGAAGCAGGCAGAGGGTAAAGGGAGCATGCAATAGTGGTGGGTAAAGACTGGCTGCTCTGTTTACCAGCTGAGGCCTTAAGCTCAAATATAGAAGCTGCAGAAACTGTTAACAGTTAGATTTTATGTTCAATAGTTATCTCCCTCTCTTACTCTGATATATTTTATGAAAAACACTGATGGTTGCTCATGTTCTGGGTTTCAGTTGGAAAGATGACTGAAATTGACATCATCCCATCCTGATTTGGCATATTTTCAATTGGATTGTGAAACAATAATTAGTATCTTAGTAATAACAAAGAAACAAAGAGCTTTACTTGAGGTCTTAGGAATTGCAACCTGGGAGACACAAATTCGGGTAAAACTGAAAGAGTGTTTGTGGAAGAGAAAGATTCAGAAGCTTATAAAGGCAAAAGCCATGAGGCTGTTAAAGTTGTCTTGGAAGAATTATGATTGGCCTGATGTAAAAAGAAAATATTTGTTCTTAAGGGATAGGCTGTCATGAGTTATTTAGTGTAAGGGTCCAATAAATATCTTGAGTTTCTGGAACAGATGTTCTGCAGATGTTCTGGATGCCTGCACTAGACAGTAAGTGGTCAATAGTTCACATTTCATCCAGGCTGAGACGTGCATTAAGTCCCACTTCCTCAATGACCTCCGGGCTTCATTTTAGAGAGTTCTCTTAGCAACACCAACACCTTTTTGATTTTCCTTTCACAGGATTAAAGGTAAAAGTAAATCATGAGGGAACAAAAAAGAGTGGTCTGTGCTGGATAACTTCTGTTCTTCCCTCTAGATCCACTTTTCACCGTTATCCATCCTACCCTGTGCCCAGGCACTCAGATAGGTTGCACCAGTGGGATCCCTTGCCTCTGGTTCCAATTGTGTTCAGTCAGTGGAGGATGAAGGCGGGGGTAATGAGTAAAAGATGAGAGGGCAGGTGAACAGTGAGTTCAGAATATCTGTTTTCCTGGCCATCTCCCTACTGTATCACAAAGGGTTGACTGCTTCACTCCACAGAAAGCCATGATTCCTGTTGCCATTTGCTAGTTTCTCTGAGTCCCCAGGTGCTGCTTCTAGCCTCAATTTACTACAGCGCTCCTTGAGATGACTTTAAACTCTGCTGGGACCCTTACTGATGTGCCTGCCTTGCTGGGTTGTTTTGATGTTTGGACATAATGAATGCAAATCACTCAGTAGTGTGACTAGCACCTGGTAGGCACTCAAAATGATAATTTTTTTCTCCCAAATGCTTGAAAATTCTAAATTCACATGATTGCTTAAAGAATTACCACTGTTTTAGGAAATAAATGAGATAATGTATGTGAAGGTGCTTTGTAAAGTGTAAATCGCTATCCAAATGCAAGGTATTCTTATGTTAGACTTCCTAAACCTTAAAAATATTATTTCAGAAACAGTCATTCATGTCTGTCTTGCCTTAATCAGATGCAATTACGTTTTTCTCAGACTTGCAGTAGGGTAGAAACTTTAACTGCAGATTTCCATGCCAATCTCATTAAATTAAAAACTTTGTTCATCTTTGGTTTTAGATTTCCCATTCCCATTTCCTTTTCTTTCCAGCTCAAGGAAGCCTATGTATCAAGATGAGCAGACGGAGAGGTAATTGCTTCTCTGTCTCATTGTAGAAAAAAAGTAAAAAAGCAATAGAAAAAAAAAACATCTTGAAATGTGGAAGAACCTATTAAGGCTGCCTTGTGGCTTTCCACAGTACCTTCTGACACAGGAAGGGAGATGAGTTCCTCACTTATCAGGCTGTTATCTCAACCCCAGTTTCTTTCTCTGTCAAATGGGGCTAATAATTGTATCTTGTTGAGACAAACAAATGCAACAGTGACTGAAACAAGCCCTTTATAAAACGTCAAGCACTGTGCTGATTTAAGGGGTTATTATTTCTAAGGTAACAGTCTCTCCATAAATGAATTTGACTTTCATTAAGCTGTATTCACCTTGAAATAAGGTCCAGGAAACACTTAGTAATTGAATAAGACATGATGATGTTCACAAAAGTAAGATTTCTGACTATATAACACATTTAGAAATATCTAGAGCAGTCTTTGGCATATGGTAAAACAATCCTCAAGGCATTTGGGGGTCTTATGGAACTTGATAACTAGAAGGACTTAAGAGGTCATCTTTTTCATAACTTACATTTTATAGATTAGGAATTCCTACATTCATGCAGGTAGCTAGCTTTGTACCAAGAGCTTTAACAAATTTTTCTATAGCATTTACTATGTGTCAGGCACTGTCCCCAGTGCTTACAAACAATGATTCATTAATTCCTCATAACAGCCCTAGGAGGAAGATAATAGAGGTCTACAGTCTCTTGCTTGCAATTCTGAACTTTAAAAGTCTCTGAAAAAACATAACTTTCTTTTTTTTTTTTTAAGGTGTGTGCAAACTCATTGGTAGCAAAACCTGATCTGAATTGACATAACTGACCTCTAGTTATTGTCTTAATTATCCCACATAGTGTTAATAGCTTTACATTTTGCTTTGAAACATATCAATGGTTTGATTATGGGGTCCTGCCCAAAAATCTGCTGGGGATGGTACTGAATATTTAATATAACCTCATACCTTTAAAAAAATGCAAAAATTCTAAATTAAAAAAAAAATCTGACTCTGAAGACTTTGGATAAGGGATTGTGGAAACTGTATTATTATGCCCATCTTACAGATGAGAAGACTGAGGCAAGGAGATTTCTTAACTTGTGCAAGGGTATACATTGGCATCCTGGGATTCTAAGCCAGGAAGCCTGGCTTCAAAGTCTGTGCTTTAAACCAGCACAAATTCCCTGATACCCACCACACAGTACTCTCCTGACAAGGCCAACCATACAGATTGAGACTGCCCTTAATTGCTCTGCCCAGGTACTTTGTGTGCATATGATATCATGTAAATTCAGACACCCCTTAATGTCCATCTCTACCCTCACCACTTGAGTTCTGCCATTAGCTCTTATCTCCACCCATTTGTTTACATAGAACAGCTAGGGTATTTTCAAAATGCAAATCTGATTCCTATCACACCTCTCTATCAACCTGTGCTTCAGTGCCTTTCCATTGCATTTATAAGAGCCAAAATTTTCCACTTGGCTTGGTTTGACCCTGCCTGTCTCTCCAGCTCCTACCACAGCCCCCAGGCTTTCTGTGCTCCAGGCACTCCCACCTTCTTTCAGTTCCTTGACTGCATTGTGGTCCGTCTTGCTGCAGGGCCTTTGCACGTGCTGTCCCCTCTTCCAGGAACACTCTCCTTATCCAGATCTCTTGCCTCCGTCATGCCATAAACAGAACTATCCCCACCATCTTCTTGGGTATCATAGAGTTGAAATTTTAGGCATTCTTTAATAGTTAATGACTGCCTGGAAGATTTAAGCTTTCATTTTCAGAATGGCAATTTCCAAGAACCTTCTTTTCCTGCTCTTACTGACATAGAAGGGCCAGTCAAAATGGGCAGCAGTAGAGAGAAAGTATATCACTTTCCTATAAATACAGATAACAAACCAAGTTGTGTTAGGTACTCAGTTGGCTGTAGCCTTCACACTGAGTCAATATTACAAGAGTGGCAAAGGCATTTGTCTGTGCATATTCTAGCTTTATGCTGAAGCTGGTGTTCTCTGGAGGGAGTTGAGCTGCCTTTTTATTTATTTAGTGCAGGCATATTTGTGGTAGTATTATAAAGGCCTCTAGGAACCTGTCACATAAAAGCTTACTGTATATTTGGAGTGACCAGCTTTTCCAGTATGTTGTCCCAAATTCCCCCTTTTCTCTATAGCTTATTCCCCCTAATGAAAAGAAAGGGATTTTTTTTAATTTACAGGTTTATCAAATGCAGTAATCCATTATTTGGAAGGAATTGCTAGAGTAATCTCACCTCATTGGTTTCCAACAAAGCCTCCCAGACTGACATCTCACAAATTGAAAATTAAATGCAGTATAAGAGCTATTAACTAAACCTGTATGCTAAAGGGGTATTAGGATAACAGAATTAATGAGTGTTTTTTTGCTTGTATTTTCTTGAATGTGTCTTAAAAACCTTTCTTCTCCCATGGTTCTTTCCAGGAACCATGCTTGTCTAAGTTTATTTTTAATAATACTATTTTTCCTCAGCTTTGCTTTTTCTTTTGCATAATTAGAGATATAAGGTCAGCATATTATTTTGAGAAATGCATCACCTGTACAGTCACAAAATGGTTTCCCTAGCCCCATGTTTTTTCTTTTAACTGATTTCCCTCTTACCTTCCCAGACATCTTTCAAAAGAGCTTCCTTTCCATCCTGGGAGGATACAGCCAGTTCCCTGGTCCCTTAACCTAGGCACTTTCTTGACCATGTTTCTCCTTGATTTGCCATATCCAGTCAATCTCCCAGAATGTCTGCTTCTTCCCCTCCCCACCCTGCTCCTTATCATGACCCTAAATATCACTGCATTCCAAGGCTTTTTCTGAACTTAACAAATACTAAAGGAGCATTTACTGTGCATGTGACCCTTTATAATGGGTGTGGGTGTGGGGGCAGTGCTTAAGGGGGTGACAGGGCAGTCTGGTAGAATATACGTGCGTATCTGCTTTGGAGCAGTGTCACCTAGTGGTTATGGACACAGATTCTGGTGCTGTACTGCCTTGATTGGAATGTTGGCTCTTTCGTCTACTATCTCTGTGCTCTTAGGTTGTATTCAACCTCTTGATACCTCAGTTTTCTCATTTTTAAACATGGGAACAATTATCTCACATGGATATTGGGGAATTTAATAGACTACTATTTTCAAAGTGCTTATTACAGTGTCCGGGACAGAGAAAACACTCAATTATAACTACTGGTACATCTAGGCTCCAAAGCCTGCCCTGCCATTCTCTTAACTCCTTGAATCTCTAGTTTCATAAGGCAATATAGACAGAGAAAAGAGCACAGAATTTAGAGGCATAGGGTTCAAACTCTATCATTTATTATTATGTGACTTGAGACAAGTTAATTAAATTCCTGGAGCCTGAGTGTTCATCTCTTTAAAAGTCATCTATCCTCAGAAGCTAGTTCAAATGCCAGCCTACCTTCCACCTACCTGTAATTTCTACCTTCACTTGCCTGGGCCACTTCAGCTGCTGCTTTACTGACGATTTCCTCCTTCCTGCCCCATGATGAGTCTTTATATTTTTCAAAGTGCTTTTCACAAACACCATGTAATTAATTTAGTCCTCATCACAACTGTGTGAGGCACATGGGCATTGTTCTCATTTATATTTTATTGTAGATATGGAAACTGAGGATATCAAATATCATATGATATTGCTTATATTTGGAATCTAGAAAAAGGATACAAATGAACTTATTTACAAAACAGAAGTAGAGTCACAGATATAGAAAATAAACAACGTTACCAGGGGATAAGGGGGGAAGGGATAATTTGGGAGACTGGGATTAACATATACACACTACCATATATAAAATAGATATCTAATAAGAACCTACTAAATAGCACAGGGAACTCTACTCAATACTCTGTGATGGCCTATATGGGAAAAGAATCGCAAAAAAGAGTGGATATATGTCTATGTATAACTGATTCACTTTGCTGTACACCTGAAACTAACACAACATTGTAAATCAACTATACTCCAATAAAAATTTAAAAAAAAACAGAGCTAAAGAATATGGGAGGCCTCTAGAAGCCAGGAATGTCAAAGAAGCAGATTCTCCCATAGAGCCTCCAGAAAGGAATAAAGCCTTACCAACACCTTGATTTTGGCCAACTGAGACCTGCTTGAAATTTCTGAACTGTAAAATAACAAATTCGTGTTGTTTTAAGCTGCTAAGTTTGTGGAAATTCGTTACAGTAGCCATACAAAATGAATACACCTGGTATATGCAAATAAATAGAGTTGTCGTGAGGGGTCAATGAATACAGAAAAATAGCTCAGAAGATGCCTAGATCATAGTAAACAATAAAGGCTAGCTAACATCATTTTGCATGTTCATAATGTTTTAAAATCTGCTTTTTCATTTTCACGTTTTTCCACTTCTTTATATTTTTGCTATAACATCATTTGTACCAGAGCATTTTTCAAGCATTCTCTAACTCTTTTTCACTGTGTGCAGTGATTTGGCTTAGCAGATGAGTATCAGCAACATTCTGACTAAAGAAAGGGCACCCTTCCTCCACTGTAGTGTCTAGTTCTCCAGCACCACTGAGGAAAGTGAGCTGGTGAAGCCGTGCAGTGTATTGATTGAGTGCTGTTCGTCAGGTGTGGGAGTCGGGGAGACCTTCGTTTATATCCCCTTCGTGGTCTTGGGGATGTTTCCTAACCTTTCTGTGTCTCAGTTTTCTTCTTTGTAAAATGGGATTAATTATAAGACTTAGAGCCATGTTTATTGTGCAAATGACAAAAATTATGTGTATTAGCCCTTAGCATAGTGCCTGGCCCAAAGCCAAATTTGATACCTGTTAAAAGGTATTATTATTGTTGTTGTTTATTTATCAGTTTCTATTGAATTCTGGGTCAAGAAGGTTGGGTATGGAGATGTCAGACCTTCTGTGTGTTATTTGCAGTGAGCACAGTGTGAGTATCTCATAAATATTACATAGTATTGGGAACAGGCATGCTCTTGATGCTAAAAGATTGTGACAGATAAATGGAGGGTAGAGGGTAAAGAAGTCTTTAAAAGCAGGCAAATAAAAATACATCGGTATAAAATATTTTAACTGTTTGCTACAGCATTTGCAGAGGTTTCAGAGGATGGGATACTGATGTCAGAGAGATAATAAAAGAAAAATAATTTAACAAGGTGGTGGATTGTCCTGGCATTTTTGCTGCAGTCAGCAAATTTTTCAGTTTCTACTAATCTTCTGTTTCCTTTGAGGATTACTGGACCCAGCATTGACATTTCAAAACATTTTATCATTTATATGATAAATTCTTTAAATTGAATCTGTGTTGTTTCAGGTGAAGGTATGTTTGCTTTGAAAGCCATGTTAGAGATCTGCTTTGAAATTATGCTCATATACTATTCTTTTTATCACTGCTGACCTGCATTTATTTATTTAAAAGTTATTTATTTTACAGAGTGTCAGCTAAACAAATGGTATTGCTCAAAAGGTCATGCTTGAGTCCTCTCTGATGTGATTAGTTTTATTGGTCTTTATTAGTTCTCAGACATTCTTTTTTGAATGTGTTACTATTGATTGTTTTGGTAATTGATTTGGTAGAGACTAATTTTGTGGAAGGTGGCAGTTGTTAACCCACGGAAAAGGTGATTGTAAGGCTTCCAAATTGTTCTAGAGACAGTGATTATGGTGAAACTTTACTTTTCATTGGAAGGATTTTATAGGTGTTATATTACTTCCTAAGCTTATGCATATTTCATATTTCTCTTCCACTGGAAAGGTGAAATTATTAACTGACACAGACCACATGGAGGCAGTGACAGGTATTCGATGTTTTAGTGTGTGTCTTGGGAGTTGTTTGTCCTCCCCTCTCCCTTCTATTCTACTTAATAATATTAGTTTCCTTCCAGTTCTGGAATCTTATGACTGTTCTTTCCCCCAGTTTTAGAGGCCATGTCAAATGGATAGGAGAGGGCAGTGGGGACTCTGTAGGTTGGGAGAGGAGGTTCTGGGATTCTAGTCCAGCTCTTAAATTGTGCTGTAAATTTGTGCATTCCTCTTAGCCTTTTTGATCCTTATTTTTCCATTTTTCAAATAATAATTGTTCTACCTATCTCTCAGAGGTATAGTGAGGAGCAGATTATGTGTGCAAAAATAGTGGACTAAAAATTCAAAGAAAAGGATGGATTGTTATGTAGCAGTTTCAAATAAGCACCTAGGTCAGTAATACTGCATTTGAGAGAGGAGCTTCTCCAGCAGTTTTTCGGTAGTATAGTAGTTCTACTGGAAGCATTTATGAGCTGCAAGTTCCCTGGGAAGCGCATGATGGGGGGTTAAGCATGTATGTACAGAGCAGTGGGCTAGCTCTGACACTAGCCTTGGGTCAGTTCCAGGAAGGGGAGGATAACTACTTATAAACCCCTCATTTGTAGACCTGCCCTCCTCTAACTGGAATATTCATTCTCTTTCACTAATGATGTATGGAAAGGATATATTTGGAGGCTACACCTGTCTAGTCAGCCAAAACTACTGAATCAGCAAGGTGACCTTTACAGAACCAAATCACCCACCACTCCCCCATCCTTTCCCTTCACATCTGTAACTTACCGTCATGTTACACTGAGGAGCTCATTTCATTACTGAGTCAGTTTTCTTATGTAGAGAATGAAGAGATTGGACTATAGATCTAGAAATTTTTAATAAACTCTTTCAACCCATTAACAAAAATACCTCCTGAAAAACTTATTCATAGGGTTGTTTTATGGGTAGAATTGTGTTGTGTCCCCACCTTAAAAAAAGATAAGTTGAAGTTCTAGCCTCCAGTACCACAGAATGTTACCTTATTTAGAAATAAGGTACAATTGTAAATGTAATTAGTTAAGACGGGATCATAGTGCGGTAAGTTGGCCCCTTAATCCAATATGACTGGTGTTGTTCTAAAAAGATGGCCATGTGAAGACACAGGGAGGATGCCATGTCATGATGAGGGCAGAGGTTGCAGTGATATAAACCAAGGAACGCTAAAGATTTCCAGCAAACCACCAGAGGCTACAAAGAGGCAAGGAAGGATTCCCTTACAGGTTTCAGAGGGAGGATATCCGTGTTGACATCTTGATTGCAGACTTCTAACCTCCACAACGTAGACACGATAAATTTCTGTTTTTTTTATAAGCCACTCAGTTTGTGGTGCTTTGATGCAGCAGCCCAAGGAATCTCATGCAGGTTGCCTTGCAGATAAAGTGAGACAGAAGATGAAATACGTTTTGAAAGTTAAAATGCCGTGTGGTGATTAGTTGATACTCTCTTGTTTTGTGTCAGTCATGATCCAAAGTGAAGTAATGGCCTTTCTCTGGGCCAGTTTAGCACTTATGCTGCAGGGATAGAAGTGAAGGAAGAAAAACTAAGAGCTTAGAAGGCCAGATCTCTTCTAATGTGGGAGCATGTCCACAACCTTATAATTCCAGTAGCGTGAAAGGGAGAAAAGACAGAAGGCAGCACCTAAGCAGTGGTGTTTTATTGCCCAATAGCCCACCTTCAGTAGCAAACATGGCCCAGTGTCCTGGAATCAGGCCGTGTCCTTGAGAAGCATCAATGAAGGTGTGGGTAGGGAGGGAAAAAGTGGAGGGCTTCCTCCCTCTTAGGTATTTACATAGCACATCTATTTAGAAACAATACAGCTTTAACATGTGCTTATCCTCTCATCCTGAGAACACTTGTATGGAATAGGGGGTATAGTAATATTTAATTTGGGGGTGTTTACCTTTTAACGCTCCTTCAGTCACACACTTGGATGAGTGTGGACTGTAGGATGGTGGAAATGCTGTCCATCATGGGAAGTACTACGAGCTTGTTGGACCTGGTCTTGAGTCTTATCTATAAGGAGGCAAGCTGGGAAATGTACAACACGGGTCCTCCACTGAGCCCCGTGTGGGGAAGGGATATGAAGACAACGCAGAAGGATAGAGAAATCATGGCCATTTGCGCAGCCCTTGGATACAAGGGCTTGGATACAAGGTACAAACCCTTGGTTTGGTTCTGTCTGGGAAGGACAGGTAGTTTCATTATTTTAATGGTTTTCTTTCACTGCCTTCCTTCCTCCTTTGCCATATACAGTTAGTCCTTTCCTAATTATTTGAGTTCTGGTATTAGAAGGGTGTGTGGATGAGTATTTGCAGCAAGTCATTTTAACAGGTAGACAACCAACAATATCAGCCAAATAAAATTGCCAGGCTTAAGGGAAAGTGGGTGGTTTTGTCTCTCCAAGATCTGGAGGAATTAATTTTTCCTACACTTCACAAGAGAGTACTTGGATTTGGAGATTGTGTTTCCCCAAAGTCTAATATTTAGTGATCAGCTGTGCCAGGCCCTTGATGGATGCTTTCACATACATCATTACAGTTTACAAAGAAGTTCTGAAATTCTATTTTTTTCCTATTTTACAGATTAGGACACAGAGGTCCAGAGATAAACTTCTAAAGAGCTGATGGAAAAACTACCAATTTCATCACTTTCGTAACAGTAGATCGCTTTTAGAATATGTAGCGGCTTTTCTGGATGGTATGTCAGGTTCTAACTAAGTCATTTCTCAATGTTTTCTCCTGAGCAGTCTGTTATTGGGGCAGTCATTAGAGCCATTCACCAGTGTTTTTGCTTCTCCTCCCTGCTATGGGATAGGAAGGCATTCTCACACCTTCTTTGTGTGTGTGTGTGTGTGTGTGTGTGTGTGTGTGTGTGTGTGAGAATTCAGGTTTATCCTTCTTTTAAAAATTTTAAATTAATTAATTAATTTTTAAAATTTATTTATTTAGTTATTTTTGGCTGTGTTGGGTCTTCGTTTCTGTGCGAGGCCTTTCTCCAGTTGCGGCAAGCGGGGGCCACTCTTCATCGCGGTGCGCGGGCCTCTCACTATCGTGGCCTCTCTTGTTGTGGAGCACAGGCTCCAGATGCGCAGGCTCAGTGGTTGTGGCTCACGGGCCTAGCTGCTCTGTGGCATGTGGGATCTTCCCAGACCAGGGCTCGAACCCTTGTCCCCTGCATCGGCAGGCAGATTCTCAACCACTGAGCCACCAGGGAAGCCCTAATTAATTAATTTTTAATCGAAGTATAGTTTATTTACAATGTTGTGTTAGTTTCAGGTGTACAGCAAAGTGATTCAGTTTGAATATATGTATTCTTTTTCAGATTCTTTTCCCTTATAGGTTATTACAAAATATTGAGTATAGTTCTCTGTGTTATACAGTAGGTCCTAGTTGTTCATCTATTTTATATAGAGTAGTGTATGTATGTTAATCCCAAACTCCTAATTTATCCCTCCCCCCAACCCTTTTGGTAACCAACCGTAAGTTTGTTTTCTAGGTTTGTGAGTCTGTTTCTGTTTTGTGAATAAGTTCATTTGTATCTTTTTTTTTAAGATTCCACATATAAGTAATATCATATCATATATTTGTTTTTGTCTGGCTTACTTCACTTAGTATGATAATCTCTAGGTCCATCCAAGTTGCTTCATATGGCATTATTTCATTCTTTTTTATGGCTGAGTAATATTTTATTGTATGTGTATGTGTGTATACACACACACACACACACACACACACACACACCTTCATCCATTCATCCGTTGATGGACATTAGATTGCTTCCATGTCTTGGCTATTGTAAATAGTGCTGCAATGAACATTGGGGTGCATGTATCTTTTCACATTATGGTTTTCTCCAGATATATGCCCAAGAGTGGGATTGCAGGATCATATGGTAGCTCTATATTTAGTTTTTTAAGGAACTTCCATACTGTTCTCCATAGTAGCTGTACCAATTTAAATTCCTACCAGCAGTGTAGGAGGGTTCCTTTTTCTCTACCCCCTCTTCAGCATTTATTGTTTGTGCACTTTTTACTTTCTTGTAGGTAGCTAATGAAATGTGAGTAGAAGTGACACAGCGTTACTTCCAGGTAGAAGCTTTAACAGCTGCTATATGATTTTTGCTCTCATTTACCTTCTGCCATGGCAACCAGTTATGCTCTGTTAACTTGTGCCCTGGAGTTAGGATGACGTAGAACAGTGCCCTCAGCCTACAATATCTTATAGTGAGAATGAAAAATAAAAACTTTTCTTTAAGCCACTGAGATGGTCAAGTGCTTATCACAGCAGCATAGCTTAATGTATCCTGACTGATAATATTGTGTGACTTGAGTTTCACATTACAGATTTTTTTTTTCTTGGCTTTCAAACCTATACCTGTTAGATAATAAACTTCTCCTATAAAGAAACTATGTGGTGATTTTATCTAGTGCCTACTTAGGAACCTTCAGTGACATAGGGTTTGAAATGGTACAGACCTATAAGTAAAATTCGTTTTGCAAATGTTTTTTGAACTCCTACTATGTACAGAGCATTATGAAGGATGCAGAGATAAATTAGGTAGGTAACCTGCATGAGGGAGCTTACAGTCTAGCAGAAATGGGCTAAATTTACATATGAAGTATATACAGTGAAATGTACATAGTTCATTCATTTATTCAGGCATATTTGTGTAGGTCCATTACTGCTATATTTGTCAAGCTCTGGCAATTTAGTAGAGCAAAAAGAGATATAGTCATTGCCTCCTGGAGTTAGGGGCCAAAAAGGGAATTAAAATTAATCATACAATTATAAATAAAATATTAACTATGGAAAAGAAGAGGTATATGGCCCTTTGAGGGAAGGATTTATTTAGTCTAGGGGTGTAATGGAGAGCTTAGAGTAACTTTGTGAAAATGCCTTGGGCTCAGGCAGGTGTGAAGCCAACCTGGGTTTTAATTCGGATTTTGCTGCTTTGAAGCTGTAAGACCCTGCGCAGGGCATTTCACCTTTCAGAGCAGATTTAATGCCTACTTCATAGGATAGTTGTGAGAATGATACAAGCTCTTATTGTGGCAGTGCACATAGTATATTCTTCTTTTTTTTTGGTGTGGGGGGGTATATTTGTTTTACAATGTGTGTTAGTTTCTACTGTACAGTGAAGTGGAGTTCACTGTGCTATACAGCAGGTTCTCATTAGTTATCTATTTTATACATATTAGTGTATATTTGTTAATTTCAATCTCCCAATTCATCCCACCCCCCCTTACCCCCTTTGGTGTCCATACGTTTGTTCTCTACATCTGTGTCTCTGTTTCTGTCTTGCAAACCAGTTCATCTGGACCATTTTTCTGCATTCCACAAATATGTGTTAATATACGATATTTGTTTTTCTCTTTCTGACTTACTTCACTCTGTATGACAGACTCTAGGTCCACCCACATCTCTACAAATGACCCAATTTCATTCCATTTCATGGCTGAGTAATTTTCCATTGTATATACGTACCACATCTTAAATGTTAGTTAGTGACCCTCTTTCCCCTATATGATTGATTCCATATGACCAACGCAGGGAAAGGTGAGGTGCGGGATAGGTGTATCTGCAATTTAAGCAAGTCTTCATGGAAGAAGTGACATTTGAGCTCAGACTTAAAGAATGGAAATGGCTTTGATAAAAATAATTGTAATTATATGATGAGATGATCATTATAAAAAACAGGTGGTGTTACTTAGCAGCCAAGATCATAGGCTTCAGAACTACACAGACCCCAATTCAAATCTAGGATCCATTACTTATTAGCTTTGTGATCTTTAGGCAAGGTGCTTCTTTCCTCTATATGGAAGTTTTCCCTTCCATAAAATGAGTTTATGAATACCTATTATTTAGGCTTGTTGTGAAGATGAAATTAAAAAGGTGTGTAAAATATGTAATACCAATTTTAGTAACTGAGGAAATGCTCAATATAACTAGCAATCAGTATTTACTCTTACAGGTAGGGAAGGGAGAAGGTCTGGGTTCTTTTTTTTTTTTTTAATAAGTTTATTTATTTTTTGCCTCTGTTGGGTCTTCGTTGCTGCACATGGGCTTTCTCTAGTTGCGGCGAGCAGGGGCTACTCTTTGTTGCGGTGCATGGGCTTCTCATTGTGGTGGCTTGTCTTGTTGTGGAGCACAGGCTCTAGGTGCACGAGCACAGTAGTTGTGACATGCAGGCTCAGTAGTTGTGGCTCACGGGCTCTAGAGTGCAGGCGCTGTAGTTGCAGCCTGTAGGCTTAGTTGCTCTGCGGCATGGGGGATCTTCCCGGACCAGGGCTTGAACCCGTGTCCCCTGCATTGGCAGGTGGATTCTTAACCACTGCGCCACCAGGGAAGTCCTGGGTTCTTTTTTGTAATGTTTAAATTCAAAGTTCTAATGCTTTGTCTGACTGCCAGGGGCTGATGTCATTGAGTTCAATGTGAGATTTACTGTCTCCTTAGAGTATTAATACCCACCAATTAATAGTGACAGTCACTAAACATTTAGTACCTAATGAGCTGCATCTCCTCAGTATGGGTGGAGTGGCATGGCCAAGAAAATGTGTAATTCAGCTCACCAGACTTTCTTCTTGCTGGCTCGCCATCACCTCCCCACTGGGCTGCCTGAGGGGGTTGACTTCATCTGAAAAATGCATTTAGAAATGTCAGTGTCTGGAAAGCCCTGAGCTCTAAAGCCTCCTTGGAACTGTGGATGCAAAGAATGTCAGAGCCGGTCCCTAGTAAACTGCGAATGCCAAGTCCTCATTCTAAAAATGGGAAAATAAAGGTTAGAAAGGGGAATGAAATGGCCCAGGTCACACTGTTGGGGATATAATAATGAAGAAGTTAGGCAAGGTCCCTTCTCTTGTGGAGCTAATGATCCACTGAAGAAGAGAGACAAAATGCAAGAAAACAAATAATTCCAAAAGCGAACAGGTTATAGTGACAAAGAGTAATGAACTTGAGGGATGTTTTACATAAGATAACGAGGGAAGAGTCACTGAAGAGGTGGCATTTAAGCTGTGACTTGAAATATATAAAGGCAGCAGCCACACAAAGATCTGAGGCAGGAGTTTTCCAGACAGAAGGAACAGCACGTTCAAAGTTTGTAAGGCAAGGATACACTTAGTTTATTGGCATCTGAGTGTGTCAGAGCCCACTGATCTAGGGTAATATTGGACACAGAGAAACAGTGATCAATACTATAAATTATAAGTCAAAATTTCTAGGGTTTTAGGCCACTAAAAGGAGGTCAAATTTTATTGTAAGTACAAAGGAAAGGAAGGCTACTGGGAAGTTTTAAGCAGTGGAGTGACACAATTTGATTAATGATTTAAAAAATCATTCTGCTGTTGTGTGGAAGATAGCCTGCTAATGATAAGAATAGAAGCGGGGAGACCAGTTAGGACTTTATTTCAATAGTCTTGGATGAGAGGTGGTGATGGAGTGAACTAAGGTAATAGTCTGGAGGAGAGGGAGAAAAATGGACAAACTGGGAATATATTTTGGAGAGAGAGTTGGCAGGATATTGGGGGAGATTAAGGTAAAGGGAATGGAAATCAAGATTGACTTCTTGATTTTTGCCTTGAGCAACTGACTATATGGTAGTGTCATTTACTGAGATGAGGAAATCTGGGAGAAGAGAAGAGGTGGGAGCCTATGATTAAGCATGTAGTATTAGATAAAATAAGTGTGAGATGCCAAGGTGACATCCAAGTGGTGTTATCAAGTACATACTTGGCTCTAAAAGCCTTGAGTGTTCTAACCACCACTCATTGGCTATATAAGCCTATGGAAAATACTAGAACTTCATGATGCCACTCCCCTATCCAGTGCCATACAGACATTGCTATTAGATTACAGCACTCTCTCCTGAGGACACTACTCCATTGGTGTTGGTGTTCAAAAGACATCTATTGGCCACTCCTTCTGTGTTGTATTAGCATCTTTTCTTGATCAACCATCTCAGCTTATTACTGGTTTTATTGTAAAAGTTAGAGCTAGTGAAATATGATTCATTTTCATCATTTACTAAGAGCCACTGTGTAAGTCCATTGCTCTGCAAGGTGCTGTGTTCTAGTAAGTTAATCAATATATGGATTGGTCCTTCCCTAAAGAAGTTTACAGGGCACCCATGGCGGGTGGGGGTGTGGGATCAAAGGAAAGTGCAGGACAGTGTATGATTAAATGTCCAAACAAATGGTCTAAGCAGTATGTTTAGAGGAGGGCAGAATGACCATGTATTAAAGCATTTCTTGAAGTGCTGGAGAGAGATGAGGCTTGATCTGGCCTTGAGGAAGAAGAGGATTGGGATGGGAGGATGGCGCCATCAGATGGGATAAGCAGTCTGATTAAAGGACTGAAGGAGAAATTGGTGGAAAAAAGTTAGAACAATGGTCATATTATTGTGCTGACTTCAGGAAAAGCCTGTAATCAGTGGTTGGCTTAAGTGCTGGGTTGTTTACTGTGTAGCATGAATTCCCATTTCTTCGTTTCCATTCTCAGTTTCCTTGCCACTTGCTACCTGAGTAAGCCAATGCTGTATACTTTTATTACAACAGCATGGCAAATTTGGTCACAATTTTTGTTAGCTGGCTGATCTAGCAGATAAACTCCCAAATCTCAGTGGCTTAACACAGTCCAAATTCTTATCTTGCTAAGATAATAATCTGATGCAGTTGTTCTCAATCAGTTGGCTCTCCTGGAATCTCTCTCCTCCAATCAGTGATTCAGGGACCTAGGCTCTGTATTGTATAGCTTTTCCATCTTCAATATGCGGCTCTTACAGCTGCCCTGGGAATTGGCTCCATTCCAGCCAGACAGCAGGGGAAAAGAACAGGAAGAGTTGGGCATGGGAGGTGTTTATGAGCCAGGCCTGGAAGTGGGAAACTCTGTTCTCAGCCCACTGGCTAAAATTCAGTCTTACAGCCATATCTAAGTGCAAGGGAGGCTGGGGAATGTAATTTAGCTGGGTGGCCTAAAAGAAAAAGACATGACTTTGGTGATTATCTCTCTCACAAGGTGCCACTGGTCACCTGATTCTTTGGTATGAGAGCTCCTGAGCCTGAGGGTCATCTGGCACACAACTTGGGTCAGGCGTTCCCTTCCCAGCCCATCAGCTCACCCAGCCACTGGGGAGCTGAGTCAGCCCAGATCAGATAAGACCAGAGCTAGTGTCTGGAATAGCCCCTGATCTCCTCCCCATTCCACCCTTCCCTCCTGTGATTTCATTTAACTTTTTATCCTTTAGTTCTGACTCTGAACGCATTCTTCATCTTGGGCATGTCTAGGCTCCTGTTTGAACACGGACCTTACTCCTCTTTTCTTGACCTCTGATATCGATGCCCACAGGCTGTCTCATGTTCATTATCGGTTTCTCATAAAGAGTAACATATCTGGATGGGGTGCTTGTGGCTTTGAGTATGATTGTCTTAGTCTTTGAGACTAAGGATCTAGTAGTGTTAAAAAAATAGCCTTAGAGTGTAAGAGAATTTGCAGTATCTAAAAAGCGCAATGGTTTGGTAAGGCCTGTTAGGAAAGAATGGCGTTTTTATGGAGTTATTAGCTAGATTGGAGTTAGTCACATCCAAAAGTAATACTGTGTATACTTCGTTAAATTCATTTTGTGTTAATTCACTTTTATGCACATAATCTCATTATCTCATTTTATTCATGCAGCATTTCTACAGAATAGGCGTTATTATCCCCATGTATCAGTCATATATAACCAGAAAAACAGAACCACTAGGGTGGATAGATAGATTGATGGATTGTTTGCAAGGAACTGGTTCACACAAGAGAGGGCTGGCTAGGCAAATCTGAAATCTGTAAGGCAGGCTGTCAGGAAGGGCAGTTTGGGACTCTTAGGCATAAGCTGAAAAGCACAGGTAAATTTGCTTCTTCAGGGAAGCCTCAGCTGTGCTTTTAAAGACTTTCAATTGATTGAATCAGGCCTATTCAGATTACCTAGGATAATTTCCTATACAAACGTCAACACCGACCTTACTCCTATGTCTTTATAGCAACACCTAGATTAGTATTTGTTCAGTAAATGGGGATTAAGCCTAGCCAAGTTAACACGTAAAACTGATCATCACGCCTCATTTTACAGATAAGGAAATACAGGGATGTAGTAAGTTGCAGAGCTGGTTATTTGGGCTTTTTCTTTCATGCTAAAATATACTCAGGTATTTTTCAAGTTCCTAAATTACATATGTTTGCAGCAGGATCCAAAGAAAATTTTTGGATTGATTTACCAAAAGTGATCTAAATGATATAATATTCAAAATGTAATAGTGAAGCAAGTCATTCACTGTATGGCAGTGAAAAGAGTATGAGAATGACTCCTTTTTTCCTATCTAAAAGTCCCGTTGTGAATAATTGCCAATATGGATAAAACCTTGATTTTAAGGAAGGCAATGATAGTAGAGTTTTCTTCTATATTTCTTCATTCAGGATCGCAAGAGGCACAAAACCTTAACATTTATTTCCAGCCCTGAGGCTGAACAAGTTATTAGTATAATTAGGGAAAGCTGAACTTTCATCTTTCTTTAATTGAGCATGGATAATTTGTACCTGTCATCAGTAGCCAAAATGTCATAAAATCACTTACAACCTTTCATACTCTTGAACTGTAGTAAAAATACCAGTTATTTTGTGTCCGTAGAGTCATCATTTGGAGCACCTCTTTCAATTTGTTCGTAGTTATCTTCAGCACTTCATGACTAGTGTGGTTTGCAAAGTGTCACGCGAAGTGCTCTTTCCCTCTTGGTGACAGCCAGTACATTTAGGGAAGAGGAGGCCAATGAGGAGACAGATGCTGGCTTCGTGGGCACATGGTTTGAATGACAAGCAGAGATCAACAGATTATTATTTTTCACAGCAAGGAGAGGAGGAGGGAGCTCAGAAATTCTGAACGAAATGTCAGCTTTTGGATGCTTTGGTTGTGCATTCTAACACAAGAAGGCAAGGACATTTTTATTTGTTTTTCTTCCCTCCAGTCACACTCTAGGAAGACAAAGCTATTATCATAGGTTATGCCTAACCACCAAACTCACGGTCGTTAGTGAAAAAGCACCCTAGAGGCCAAAATGACTACTGTGCCTGTTTCTGCCATAAATTTTGATGGTGGAAAAGAGTGTTGGACCACTGATTATTGCAGCCTTGGAGATAGTTACCAGCCCACATGCCTGGTAACAATTGTGATCTTGTTTGAAAGAAGAGGGACTTGACTGTACTGTCAGTGTAAGAACAGTATCTATAACCTTGAGGAAACAACTGATACGGTGGTTGATATTTTTTATCCCTTTTAGGCAGAATTACCTTTTTTATAAAGGATAGTTTGCGGGACTTCCCTGATGATGCAATGGTTAAGAATCCGCCTGCCAATGCAGGGGACACAGTTTCAAGCCCTGGTCCGGGAAGATCCCATATGCCATGGAGCAACTAAGCCCGTGTGCCAAAACTGCTGAGCCTGGATGCCACAACCACTGAAGCTCACACCCCTAGAGCCCGTGTTCCACAACAAGAGAAGCCACTGCAATGAGAAGCCCATGCACTGCTACAAAGAGTAACCCCTGTTCTCCGCAACTAGAGAAAGCCAGAGCATAGCAACGAAGACCCGACACAGCCAAAGATAAATTAAAAAAAAAAAAAAAAAAAAAAGGATAGTTTGCAAATTTGGAATTGAGAGAAATTCATGGTCTCAGTAGAATAAACTCAGAGAGTGCTTTAATGCTGTTCCTTAACCCAGACAGGTCAACTCTGGGGAAAGGAAGTGTGAGACAGAGGAATAAGAAAGGCTGGGGGAATAGGAGCTAAGGAGAGGGCTTAGCAGCTTTTAAATTGGTAAAGAAGAATTGGAAAAAGGAAGATACAGACTATGGCAAGTTAGTACCTGGAAAAGAATGGACGTGGCCTGGGTTTCCTGCAGAAGGAGTCTGGGAAAAGTGAGGACAGGGACGAGAGAGGAATTGGAGATAGGTGGTAAATGTTTCCTTGGTAGCCTATGAACAAGTAGTTTGGAAATGTGGAGTTTATCAGTCAGGAAGTCAGCAGACAAGAGAAAGCGTGCTTAACTAGAATGTTGTAGAGAATTTAATGAAGGTACTATTCAGAGCTGTGTAGGCAGGGCTGAGGCACCCAGGAAAAGATGATGAGGTGCCAGGGATTAGCAACATCAAGAAGCTGTCACATTGTCTAGGTCTGAAGAGCACGGGGTGAACATTGGGACCCAGTGCTACTGGAGCCCCATGAGACCTATCACTGTAGAATGAGGCTCTAGACATGAGGTGAAATTGTAGAGGGATCAAGCCATTGCCAGAGCCACAATGCTGAGGCAAGTGGAGAGCATCGTTAGAAACGTCCCAACCTCTCTCTCCTCCCACCTTCTTGTCTTTCTTTTGGTCAGTCCAAGCTGAAGTCAGAGGAGACAGGATGCACAGAAGGGCAGAGAATCGTTTGGGGATAACAGCACAAGAGAGAATAACTAGACAGGTGAGAGCCAGGAAGTAGGGGAGGTCCAAGTACTAAGTACTGGTGTTGGCTAGGTAATCAACTTGCAAAGGACTTTAAACAAATAGATTAACCCTTTTCTGTTTCTTTTCTCCCCCATCAGTAACTGGGGATAATAATTCTTGCCCGTATCCTGGGGTTGTTATAAAGATCAGATGACATAATAGATGTATTTGTTTCATTGATTTATATTTATATTGCACTTTATAATTTCCAAATCTTTCTTACGTCTGTTAACTTATTTGCTTCTCAAAATTAGCTTGTAAGGTATCCAAGATAAGTTTTATTATTCCCATTTAACATTTGAGATGATTGATTCAGAGAAATTAGGTGGTTTCTTCATGGTCACAAGGCTAATAGTCCTTTTGCCTCAAACTTGACTGTAATTTTCTCTTATCACACTTAACTGCAGTTTAGTTCAACATTTCAGGCAGTTTTGGGGGACTGTTACTGCCTTTGATTATCTGGGTGGGTCTTTGTAAGGCATAAAGTTTCCAGATAAGGAGCCTGAGACCATACCTTTCATGTGTGGAACAGCATTCATAATTCAGGTGGTCTTTCTTTTTTGAGCATAATCTTGGGAAGAAAAAATGGGGAAGAAAAGGGCCTTGTTCTTTTTCCATAACTGACCACTCTTCGTTCTCTCTTGACAGAAGATGCAAAATGAAGTGCTATAAAAAAGTCTGTCCCCGCTAAATTTATATGTTGAGGCCTAACCCCCAATGTGGTGGTATTTGGAGGTAGGGCCTTTGAGAGGTGATTAGGTCATGAGAGTGGAGCTTTCATGAATGAGATTAGTGCCCTGATAATAGAGATCCCAGAGAGCTCTTTCTGCCATGTGAGGACATAGTGAGAAGAACTGTCTATAAGTTATCATAGTGGTTTTACTTTTTTCTTTTAATAATATGGCTATCTACTTTATAAATATTTCAACTTTAGAAAATAAATGGCCTTCCTTTATCAAAGAGATTGTGTACTCACTTTTCCTCCCTCTACCTTTATCTGTTATTATATTAGCACGTGTGCAATTCTATTTCAGTGTATCCACTTGTATATTTTAGGAAGAATGCTAAAGTGATAGATGTGTGAAGAATGGGTTAAAACTGAAGATGGACAAGAAGACTAGTTAGGTATCATTGTAGGAGTTGCATGATGGGAGTGGTTCTGTCTGAATGAGAAGAAAGGGACCTGATACGAGATTGTTTAGAAATCTAGTTTCAATTTCACCTTTGCTATGGGGCTTTCTTCATTGAAAAGGAATGTGGTCTGTCTGTACCATTTCTTTATTCTGCCTCACTCATGCCAATAGGTCACTCTCCGGTCAATGTATTTGACTAGGTCTGAATCCTTAGAATATTTCTGTGGTTTAGGCAATACTTGAATTTACTTGTTTTCTCTTCTGAGGTGATGCACCTGTCTGATTTGTGTCTCCTTGACTATTTAGAGCTGTTTGTTTTTGAACCTTGTTGTCTTCATAGTCTGAAGCCCTAACAGTGACCAGAACAGTGTGCAGGCTCTCTGAGCATCTCACTATGTGCTTTCACCTTGGCTTTTGCTTTCTGCCTCACGGATCCCAGCATCAAATGGAAATGACAAAAGCTGCCCAGGATCTGCTTCACATGGGCACTCTAGCAATTAATTAGCTTTTTATTCTTTTAATTTTTTTAGAGCAGAGCCCCTGTACTTTGTTGAATCAGAGACAGAACTTCTAGTATCAGAGTAGGTTATCACGTTACTTTTTGCTCCCAGTTGGGCTCTGTGCAGCTTCTCTGGAGTGAGCAGATGTTGGATGACCTGTTTTTCCATTTGGATTTTTTTATGAGGATCATAACAAAGAAGCAAAATGGCAAGAGATACAGTGAGAAATCTCCTCATGCAGCAGTCTCTGCTCAGGCCTATGGAAAGAGTTACAGGACTCCACACACAGGTGTTCTTTTCCACAGAGCCTGTATTTTTTGGCCCCTTTGCCCTCCAAAAGTCACCAGAAAATTCTCAGCAGTATTTAACTTGGTTAAAAATATAGTCCAGGGAGCCGTCCTCTCCCTGAGCATCTGGAGGGGCAGTATTCTTGCCCCAGGCAAAGACACAAAATGATAAGATGACAAACAGCTTTGGGGAGAACCAAATGAGATATTACATATGAAAGTGCTTTATTTATGTTCTAAACACTAGATCTCTGGATGTCAGTGACTAGATTCCCTCTCAAATATGATCCTTTGTCTCACATTCATAATTACTAAGTAGCTGACTTACTATGTGCTAGGGATGGGGCTGAGTATTTTACATATATTACTTCTTTTAATCCTAATTTATGTAGTTAGTATTATCAACTCTATTTTACCAACTTCAGATTTAAACAAAGGCTTTTACAGAGCTAAGAACTGCACCCAGGGCACTCACCTCTCAACCCTGTGCATTTAAGCCTTAAAATATATGGCCTGTTTAACAGATCTCACGTGATACTAGTCCCTTTATATGATTAACATTAGCTACAATTTATTGAGAATCCACTATGTACCAGACACTATGCTAGGTATCTTAGATCAGTACATGACCCATAATCCTTATAACAACCCCATGAAAATTTATTATCACCATCTTTCATACTTGTTCCACTTATTGTGGTGACACAATAAGTAGCAAAATTTGTTTTGAATAAGGATTCAAATTCAGATAGATCTGCCTTCAAAAACAATTCTGTATTATGTTATGGTCGCCGGTAGTGAGTTGAATGGTGGCCCCCCAAAAGATATGTCCATGTCCTACCCCCTGTGAATGTGACCTGATTTGTAAAAAGGGTTTTTACAGATATAATTAAATGAAGGGGCTTGAGATGAAATCATCCTGGATTATCTGGGTGGGTCCTAGATGTTCGTATAAGAGACAGAGAGAAGACATGGGGATAATACAAGAAGACCTTATGAAGACAGAGGCAGAGATTGGTGTGTTGAAGTCACAAGGCAAGAAATGCCTGGAGCCACCAGAAGTTGAAAGAGGCAAGGGAATATTTTCTTCTATAGCTTTTGGATAGAGTACAACCCTGCCAACTCTTGATTTTGGACTTCTGACCTCCAGATCGGTGGGAGATACACTTTTGTTGTTTTAAGCCACTCATTTTGTGGTAATGTGTTATTTTAGTGACAAGAAACTAATGCATAGCCTGTTTCATTTTTAAACTATAGGCTGATTCATATCATATCTTTAAAAACTTAAAATGCTCACCACCTCATCTTATTATTATGATCATTGATGTCTTTGGTGTCTTACAGTTAGACTAATTTTTTGTCTTTTCCACTTACGCTTGAAGACCTCTCTTTCATAGTAGTATCAGTCTGTGCACAATATGCTGCACATGCCTTCATGCCTTTGCTCACCTTGTCCCCCCCAACCCCCAGAAGCCTGCCCTTCCCCTGTCCCACTCCATACTCTGCCACTGATCTCATTCTCAAGCCTGAATGATACCTCTTCCTGAAATCCTGGAGAGAGAGCCCCAGCCAGAATTAACTGCTGTGTCCGTGTTCCCAGAGCAGTCTACTTGTACCTCCATGTATCACTTGTGTCTATCTGTCCTATATTGTAGCTAGGCAGCTGCCTATGAAATCCTGGAGGCAGGGTAGGAATTACACTAATCTCAGTGCTTCTCCTGGTATTAATCATGGAACGTCTCATGGTTGATGAGAACTATCTTACCTCTCTATGCCCTTGAGAATCTCTACACAAAAGTTTCTCAAACTTGAATTTGTAAGAGAATCACCTAAGGAACTTGTTAGAAATACAGATTTCTGGGCTTCTGCACATTGAGTGCCTTTGGATTGGGGCATCCCAAATAATTTTCATGCAAGTGGTTGGCTGACTGTACTTTGAGAAACAGTGTTCTAAAATTTGGATTGGAAACTTCTGTGGTGTCCACCTGTTGAGTAATAGTTTTATGGGTGTCTCCTGGGATATGAGTGACCTAAAATTGCATTCTGCTTGGGAAAAGAAGAGTCAAATCATCCTTTAAGACTTTGGTCAAAAGAGGCTGCACGTTTGATACCATTTCTAAGCTCTGTCCCAGACCAACTGAAATCCATTTCATATTTCCTGAGCTGCTTAGGCTTGAGGTTGGGTTTCTTATTTAAAACCCGCATGCTTTGGGCTCTCCGCAGGTACATGGTCAGAATTGTCTAACTCGGATAGCACAGTCCTCTTCTGTCTCTTAAGCAGTCACAAGTTCTAATGTTTCTGTGTTCCTCTCCCTGTTTAACTTGTCTTCACAGAGCTCTAACTGCATTAGTTTAGGCATTGATAGAAAAAAAGGGCTGCATAAGCATCTATGTCCATTAAAGGAATAACTCAATGTGCTGTCTTTCTATCTTTTGAGACATTATGAATTTCCACCCTCCTGCATAGAATTGTCTTATGTCCTTGATAACTTCTGCATTATACAAATAACTCAGAGCAGAATTCAGTATAAGATGGATGAAATTTTCTTCTCTGAGCTGCAGTAAAATAAGAATAATCATGCCTGTGTCACAGGATAGTTGTGAGGATTAGATAAAATCATTTGCTGTATAGAAAGCATTTAATACGATATTGGACCTATAAGAGGGCCTCAATAATGGTTAAGCTTGTAAATATTAACCAAGTTTCATCCTCATAATTTCAGATGGAACTTGAGTTCATTGTTGTCATCCTCCTCCTCCTCACTATCATCACCATCATCAAATTGCTGGATTTTAATTAGTGTTTATTTTGTATCAGGCACATTTTAAGTACTTGACATTCTGCCTAACTTTTCCATTACTGCCCTAACAAATTTCCACAAACTTAGCAGTTTAACACAACAGAGATTTTCTATTTCAGTCTATAGGTCAGAAGTTTAACAGGGGGTTCAGTGGGCTAAAGTCAAGGTGTTGGGGAGGCTACACTTCTTTCTGGAGGCTCTACTTTTCTACTCATTCATGTATTTGGTAGAATTCAGTTCCTTACTGTTGTAGGACTGAAGTCCCCGTTTCTTTGCTAGCTGTCAGCTTAGGCTGTTCCCAGCTTCTAGAGGCTGCTTGCATTCCTTGGCTTGTGGCCTACTTCCTCCATCTTCAAAGCCAGCAATGGTGAATTAAATCCTATTCATACTTTGGAACTTTCCTGTCATTTCATCTCTGACTGACTTTTCTGCCTTCCTCTTCCACTTTTAAGGGTCCATGTGATTAGATTTAGCCCACTTCGAAGATCTAAGACAATTTCTGTATTTTGAGGTCTGTAACCTTAATTACTTTTGCAACATCCCTTTTGCCATGTAACACAACATATTCACAGGTTCTAGGTATTAAGACGTGGACTTTTTAATTTTTTTTTTTTTTGCGGTACGCGGGCCTCCCACTGCTGTGGCCTCTCCCATTGCGGAGCGCAGGCTCCGGACGCGCAGGCTCAGCGGCCATGGCCCACGGGCCCAGTCGCTCCGCGGCATGTGGGATCTTCCCAGACCGGGGCACGAACCTGCGTCCCCTGCATCGGCAGGCGGACTCTCAACCACTGCGCCACCAGGGAAGCCCAAGACGTGGACTTTTATGAGGGCAGGGGCATTATTCTGTCTGCCACACATTTGTTGTCTCATTGAATTCTCCTAGTGTTCCTTTGAAGCAGACTTCATTTTACAAATGACAAAAGGAGGCTTAGCAAGATTAAATAACTTGCCTAAGATCAAATCTATAGTAAGTGATGAAGCCAGTATGCAAATCTAGGCACTTTGCCTGCAAAATCTACCAAGTTTGGAATTACACTAGGTTAAGCTATAAGATGGGCTCTGGTAGGGTCAGGAATCCCTTTTCTGTACTTATGGCCTGGGACAACTTAAAAGAAAAAAATGACTGGCCTACATTCAATAACTTGATTATCCACAGATGGTCCAAAAGCCAAAAAGAACTCTTAAGTCTGTATCAAAGATGTATGTTTGTGACCAAGTCTTATTGACACAGGGCACAAACATCTTGTTGCTCTTTTCACAGCTTTCTCCTAATTTCAGACTTTTTCCATTGTAACATTATCACCACCAAAACTTTCATCAGAGGTTGGAGGAAAACATTTTTAGGAACAAAAGTGTATCTCAGCAAATATGTGGTACACTTTGTGTGATCATATCTATGATTATTTAATACTTAATCTATGCAAAGTGCCTTAGGTCACTTAGTGACCCTATGAGATAAGTACTATTAATAGCTGGACATTTTAGGCAAGGAAACTGAGAAACTTACATACAAACTTGCTGGGATTTGAACCTTGGAAGCCTGGCATTAAACCAGTCCATTCTGTGACCACTGTAATCTTTTCTTCTAAGATGGAGATATTTGTGTCTTTTCTTTTCTACTCTTTGACAGTTTCCATAGTTTGCCCTTGCCTGAGGTATCTGATACCAGGCATCTTGGCATTTGAGCTACTCTCCTATGTACAGATGATGCCGTAATGATAGAGCCTATATAGCCTCTAGTCCAGGCAAAGGTGAAAACCACTTTAAAACAAAGAGTTTTCAGATTATTACCCAGTGGCTCTGTTTCATTCATAAGTAAGTGCAGGGTAGAGTACTTTGGTATTGTTTAACCTGGTGTAGATAAGAATCTAGACTCCTGAGGTTTAAGTGAGGAGCGTAGAACTTTCTCCTAATTCCAACTGAATCCTTATTATAAACTCATGGCATGGGCCTTAAGTGTCAAATTATTTCCTTACATATGTGTAGCTCTTTATCATTTAAAACACATTTTTACATGTTTTCTCATTCAACCCTCAAAAACATTATGTGAAGGAAAAAAATCATATCATTATAATGATGATGATGATGAATGCTTACCATATGCCAATGTCAAACACTCTACACATTTTATCTTATTTAATCCTCTTACTATCCTTTGAGGTAGGTACTAGAATTATTCCCGTTTATAAATAAAGCTAATTGACTTCTTCAAGGTCACCCAACTAGTAAGGATGGAACTGGGTTTTCAACACAGTCAATTTGACTCCCAGGACTGTATCCTAAACTAAGACTCCATAGCATTATTTCTATTCTTCAGCTGAACCAATTAAGACACAGGGTAAAATTAAGTAAGGTTTATCAAAGGCCACCCAGCTGTCAGTTTTAGGACTCAGATCAAGTTTCCTGCCTTCTATTTGGAGATGGTAACGATATGGCAGAATTATATGGAATCAAAAAGAGCTCATTTATATCATGGCTCCATCGGGCACTAAATGTGTGACCTTGGGTCAATCATGGATTATCCTCTAATCTTCAATTCAGTTGACCCTAAAATGGAGATAATCATACCTGCTTCCTTAGATTGTCAGCAGGATGGACATAATGTACATAAAATGCCTGGCATGTAGTGAGTAGTTAGTGGCTGTTATTATTAGTGAAACCTTCTTCCAGTACACCAGCTGCCTCTCTACATGAGAGTCCAGGTCTGATAGGTTTGGAGTGTGGTGAAATTGCGGGAGAAATTGTCTAAGCCGTCCTCGATCATTTTTCACATGAGCCATAGGCTTTTGGCAGGCACCACCTGATAAATCAGCCTCAGCTTAGTGGGAGACTCAGAGATGTGTCCTTAACCTGAGAAATAGAGTGGAGGAGACCAGGATACCCAATAAGGTTCTAGTTAACTTGGCAGATCTAAAGCAGTCAGATCTGGATGTTGGGGGCTTATTAATAAGCTTCATGCTTTCCTCTTAGCTGTTTCCCTTGAGCTGCTGGAAACATGATTTCTTATGATCTGTTCTTTATACGCTCCCTCCTACAAGATGAGATTCCAAAGGTAGTTCTGGAAAGCTGAGAAAAATGCGGTGGTGTTGGAAAATGGTGTCAGGTTGTAGGTATTGGAGTAGACCACTGAAATATGCACTGGTGGGTAGTTTTTAAAGGTTGATCCCCTGAGTATATGATGATGTGCCCCAGAAACAGAGTTCTATTCAGAATGATTTATGTTCCATGGTACTGTGGTGTGATCTGTATTACCTTTGGAAGGAAGGGCAGACATTGAATGAATTTAGCTAAGGATAAAAATAGTTAGATGAGCATAAATGCAGAAATGTCCTAGGTCTCTCAGTTCCTTCTAAGGAGATTTTCAAGGATGTACCTGAGAAAGTTGTACTCTCTCATGCCTACTGGTACTGAATATGAACTGTAGAAATTTGTGAATTGCCTGCTCCCTGATGAGGCTTGTGTGTGCCTCTTCCTGCCAGCCTTTTTCTGAAAAGGAAGGGGGAAAAAAAACCCAGGAGTGGAAGGAATCTTAGAAATAAATAGTGATGTCTGATCTGCCTTGGCACCTGCTTCTCAAGGGACTTGAGCTAATGCACAACTATTTAAGATGTTTAGGCATCTCAGTCAGAAGAAATGATCAAGTCAGACATCCCTAATTTGAATTTTTAGATCAAAATCAGCTTCAGAAAACTATTCTGATGGTAAAGCTCATTTCTTTGAGCTCTAGAATTAAACAGATCTAGCTGTATTCAAATCCCACCTCTGTCACTTAGTAGCTGTGAGTCTATGGGAATGTTACTTTGTCTCTCTAAACCTCAGTTTCCACATTTGTAAAATGGCAATAATAGTAATAATGGTAAAAGTACCTGTTACATTACATAGAGATGCTATAAATGTTACATTAGAAATCCATGTACACTACTTAACAGTGTCTAGTCTATAGTAAGTGTCAATCAATGTTATCTTTTATGACTATTTTAGCATCTGTGTCCAAATTCTATGCATTTATTAATGTTGGCAAGTTATGATAGGACCACTTTATTCTAGCCTTCTTGTTGGTTGGTGTTTAATAAAAGGTCACCCTTTACTTTGGTAGGCAGATCTTTAGCTAGATCCAGCCAAGGTAATTTCCAGAACTATATTTTGAGCCAAGGAGAGGGAGAGACAGCCTCATCTGTTGACAAGGCCCTTAGGTATCGCCTGGCTCAGTCATCAGGGATAGGAAGCTAAGACAACAACGTAGGTACTGCTCTCACTTCCAGCCTGCTGCCAGAGCAGGCAGAAAACAGAGAGCTCAAGCCAGCCATATCACAGGTGCAAAAGCCACTGGAGACAGGAGCCTATTCTGAAGCTGTCTGGCACAGCTGTTAAAAATGAAGGTCAGTCTAATTCATGAGGTGTCACCTCTATTGATCTGGAAAACGGACAGAAAAAAAATGGATTTGAGAAAAGTTAATATCTGATTAGGCTCTTAAAGATGATCAGTCAGGTGCTTTGGAATAGTAGGATAAGACTAGATGTCAGTCCAAACTCTGCTTTTATGGGGTGGGGGGCACTCAGAACCAGAGAGGGAAATGAATTGTCCCAGGCCACACAGCCATCAGTGAAGAGCCAGGCCTGTGATCTGGATCTCTGGATTCCAGTTTCTATTACATAGCACTGTTGGCTTCCACCTCTTGGCAATTTGAGTGACAAAAGTCATGCAAGAATCTAATATAATGAGTTGTTTAATAGTAAAGTTTTGAAAACTAGTATGAAGGCACAGTATACAAGTACATGTTTTCCACTACAATCTTCTAAATCTGCTAGATGGATAGGATTTAGCTTGGGACCTTTGGTACCTTGAGAATAATTTTCCCAGAAACAAATGAGGGAAAAGACGCAATATTTCTAAGTTTTTGCCTTTGCTTGGCTTTTGAAACTTATAGCATATGCATTTTTAAAACCCCCTCTTTTTTAACAAAGGGGAATAATGTGCTTTCCTCTATATGAAAAAGTGGGACAGGTGATGCACTGCTCCCAAAGGATGAAACTGGACTGCTTTTTATAGTAGTGATGATGTTTTGTTTTGTTTTGTTTTAAATTGGTCAGATGCCAGTTTGCTTGTGATGATGGGGTGTGCAGTACCAGTGTTTACTGGTCCCTATTTCACCAAGCATAAACATTTGCAAGAAAGCAAGCTTAGTTGGGGAGTGCATTCCTTGTTCACAAAAAGCTGAGCTAAGTGTGTCTGGATGGGGATTGAACCCTTAACCTTAGACCCCTCAGCACCACATTATAACAGCTGAGCTAGAGCATTCTCAAGTGTTACAGTTAAACACCCACATGTCCCATCATGCAATGTTGAATCTCTACAGATCAATTAAACAGACACTGTTCCTGCTGGAGCCAATGAAATCTCCAGCTGCCTGAAACAGCCAGGCAAGCAAACACAATGTTTTGTATCCTTTTATTTTCAAAGTATATTAGAGGGCAAGTAAGCCACTTGCAAATTACCTGAACTCAGGCGTATTAAAACATGGCATTATACCTTCTCCTATTAAACTTACCTAAAGGGTTTGATAGAGTTTTTTGAGACTAAGCACTCTTCTGTGGTAGCAGACCCTCTGGAGCAGCACAGTCCTGTAAAAATATAATGCAATTCACACAAGTAAGCTACATTTGTAATTTTACATTTTCTAGTAGCCAAATTTTAAAAAGTGTAAGGAAACGAGTGAAATTAATTTTAACAATATATCCATAATCTATTTTAGTTAAGCTGATATATCCAAAATGTTATTTTAACAAGTAATCAATATAGAAATTATTGATGAGATATCTTACATTATTTTTATGCTAAGTCTTCAAAATCTGGTGTGTAGTTTACACTTACCACATGTACCACTTGGACCAGCCATATTTTAGTGCTCCATAGCTGTGTGTGGCTCATGGCACTGTGTTTGACAGTGAGGCTCTAGAGTCGATGTGAAGACGAGGTCCTTCTCGGCAGGGGGTGTGGGGAGCAGGTGCTGGGGCGTGCTAGCACTGTCCAGGACTGACCTCTGGAAAAAATTGTTTCTCTTAGTCAGTACAATTAAGGGGGCTTCCCTGGTGGCGCAGTGGTGAAGAATCCGCCTGCCAAAGCAGGGGACATGGGTTCAAGCCCTGGTCCCAGAAGATCCCACATGCCGCGGAGCAACTACTGAGCCTGCACTCTAGAGCCCGTGAGCCACAGCTACGGAGCCTGTGGGGCACAACTACTGAGCCTGCGCACCTAGAGCCCATGCTCCACAACAAGAGAAGCCACCGCAATGAGAAGCCCATGTACCGCAGTGAAGAGTAGCCTTTGCTCACTGCAACTAAAGAAAGCCTGTGCACAGCAGCAAAGACCCAGTGCAGCCAAAAATAAGTAAATTAATAAAAAAAATTTAAAAACCTGTAAAAAAATACAATTAAGAACAACTCAATATCAAACAAGCAAGAACCAAAATAGTTGTTTTGCAGTAGATTTTCCTCATCACTCAATAGATTGATTCATTCAGCTATCTGGGAGTTGCATAGGAGGATAATGTGTTCTGACAGGTCCACTGGGGCCAGTCCTTTCCTGCTTAAAAATCACAATTTCTTTGTCACTCTTCTGTGGTAGCAGACAATTGCATGTGCAAGCTTGGATGCAAAGGGCTCTGTATTTTCTTTTTGTCTCTGGGCATGCTTTGAAGGATATTATATAGACATACCCACTTTCTTAAATGCTTGAAATTTTAACTAGAGAATTACATACTTTTTTCCTTGTCCCAATATCAAACAATCAGTTATTTCTAAGGATGAAGCTGTTCTTTCTATTCACTATTTAGGACCATGCAAAAGAAAGTGATCTTATCATTCTTGAAATTGTCTAATGCAGTTTTTGCCTCTAGGCCAAGGGAAAAGACCTGCCCTTTCTCCACAGAAGGCTCATTTTGCGAGTGGTTACAGTTTTATTGTTGACACTGTACCTCTGTATTAGTGTTAGTGCAAGGCTCATAACCCTTAGCAACTTCATTACTCACCAATTAGTTTCAAATGAATTCTACTGTCTTGGCTGTAATGGTGCTCTTCATGGAGTAAGCTTCACACTCATAAGGATTTCACTTCTAACTGCCTGGAGTGACGGCATAGAGTTGGAGTCACCAGTTCTTTAGTTAGGAATTCTTATTTGAGGGAGATCCCTCAAGGTCTCTGAGGACACATTGCTTCCTGTTGTCACTTCTTTCCGGTTCCATTGATTTCACCTTCCCTTTCCTCAGAGGTCCATGCAAGTGTGACAAATGACTAGGAAATGGGACCAGAAGACTTGCGTTTTAGTCTGAGCTCTTTTGCATTTCGGTATAGGACCTCAAACAGGTTGCATAAGCTTTGCAAGTCTCAGATTGTTCATCTATGAAATGGAAATTAAAAGGCTCACATCACACAGAGTTTTGTGAGAATTAAGTGAGATAATGGATATTAAAGTGGTTTGTGAACTATAAAGTGTTCTGCAAATTTTAAGAAGGAACATTATTGAGCCAAGGAGGAGTATAGCCCTGTAAAGATCACACTCATCCTGAGACGTATTCTTGAGATAAAAAAAAATTGGGATACCATCCTAGATCCTCCTCTCTGACGAGCCCCCATTACAGCTTTGCAAGGCAGTGACTTAAGAAATAGGTGAGGCCTTATGTGCAATGTAGCTGGTAGAGCAATCCTTACCCTCACCTTGTTCTTTTTTTCCTCTCTACTCAACATTATGACATCACCTCCATTCCTGGCTGTCATTAATGGATATTTCATCCTGGTTTCACCTGGATTGAAAGACTGGGGAAGAGCAACATTTTTATGTGTTCCAAGTCCAGGGTGGATAGGTTAGCCTTATACATTCTTAGCCCTGTGTTAGAGGAAACTTCTCTGAGTTTGGTTCACTTTGTGGGCTTTTAATTACCCTTGGAGAGGTTATGAATTTAGGTAGATCTCATTATCCTGTATTTCCAGGAACCCTGTCTCAGAGCTAACTAGCTTAGTTTCTTCTCTCCCTCTCTCCTTCCCTCCCTCTCTCCCTCCTTCCCTTACTCCCTCCTTCCCTTTGATATTAGGATAATAGGAATAGATATTAGGGTAACTTACTAATTTGAATACCATTAAATGGCCAGGTTTGTTTAAGTATTAACATTAACCTGTAAGGCTTTTGACTGTTGAAAAGTCAAAATAATAAGGGCACCTTATTCATGCCCTTCTCTTTTTATTCCCCAGAAGCTGGTACAGATAATAGGTGCCTCGTAAGCATCCACTGAATGAATAGTGACTAGTAACGATCAACACTTTTCAGGGTATAAAATGTGTTGTGAACCCTTTAGAGATACTCTCATTTAAAGTTCACAGTGGCCCTATGAGCAGATAATGTCATTCACATTTTATAGATGATACAACTGAATGGTGGGCACTTAGATTTATCCAAAATCATGCAGTGACATAATGTATGGATTGAACTTAGGTTAGTATTGCTCTAAAGCCCATACATCTTGTGCTATATTTATGCACCTTAAAATTACTGTCTTCTGGTCTTAATATAAGTAGTTCCTTAGATAGTGTAGCATCTAACAAAGGTAAAATGGTGCTAGAGCAGGAGCTGTGGAAAATCTATATTTAAGAAAGAGAAAGTGTCTGGTATGGAGATGAGATCCTTTTTCTCTTCTTGAAATCTCATTCTATTAAATTTCTACTCAACTTTCATGAAAATAACCAATATTTACCCAATACTTATGTGCCAGGCTGTGATTAGTGCTTTACATATGTTTAATTCTCACAGCCACCCCATGAAGCTGATACTATTGTTTTTCCTAATTTTTAGATAAACAAATTATGACACAGAGAGAGTAAGCAGCAGCTTGTCCATGGTCACACAGCACATCCTGGCTTAGATGTACACCTAGGTCTATCTGACTCCAGAGTGCGTTTTTTTAATCACTTCATGGTACTGTTTTTCACTTTTTGTGCCTTTATAGTCAGAACCAGCAGTTACATATTAGTTTGTTTGTGACTGTTGATAATCCCTACCAAATTGTAAACTCCTTGGGAGTTGGGCACCTTGCCTTTAACATCTGTATTTCCCCATACTGTTCAGATAGTGTTCAATAGGTGCTCATTTAATACTTGTCAGGCAATTCTCAGACTCAGCTAGCTGATCAGTTAGTCCCTCTCTAGCACTAAGAATTAAGAGATACGATTGTTCACCCTTTCAGTGTTATCACTGGCAACAGCCCTTCTGTGCTGTAGCAGATATTTTTGTGTCCTGTGCCACATTCTCTTGATCCACCATGAATCTCAGCTGCAGCTGTGCTGGACAGTTCCCATGTAAGCTGACCACATCCTACCTGAAGAGCCATCCACTTCTCTCGGCTCTTCTGCCTTAGGGCTGTTTTTGAAGTCCCTGAAGCTCTCTTAGTCCACTTTTTGGCCAGGACAGAACAGCATGGAGTTAATGACTCCAGTGGCAAACCTCAGCCAGTGGAAAATAGGATAAATGCCTCAGCCTCTTGTCCTTCAGAGGAAATTCTTAGGTGCATTCTCTGTGGTCTCTCAAGAATCAGTCCCCAGATTCATTGAGCATCAGTTGCCCACAGTGGTTATCAGCACCCCCTTTTTCCTACTTCTGTATCTTATTTTCTCTATTTCATAACTGCTGCTCCCTGTATTTCCAAAGTAAATTCTTTGCACCCAAGTCCTTATCTCAGTGGGTTTGTTTTTTTGTTTTTTAATTGCGTGGGACGTGGTGTGGGAAATGGAAAACCCAAATAAGATACATGCCTATTTGCTAGTGGCTTTGTGCCAGAGGCCACATATAATATCACATAATGTGAATAAATCATGTTATTGGATTAATTAGAGAAGTTACCTCAGAGGAGATTGAACCTCAAAGTCTTGTCCTTGGATAAACAGGTTTAACGTAAGTGGAGAGACAGCTTAATTTTCAGAATTTCCCATTCCGCCTTTATAACCAGTTATACTGATGAAAAGGTGCAATAGTTAAAAAGGATGCAAGAATGAGCCAGTTAATTTTCTGAAACCTAAGATGACTACAGATTCAGTTTATTTCTTACTGCGTTATTGACTGTGGTGTAAAAAGGCGTAGCCCACGGTGCATTCCTACGTCTGTGCTCCATGGCACTTCCCAGTTGATAAGTCTTACGACTCTTTTTTCCCCTTGAGTCTCTGTTAGGGTTTTTTTTTTTTAAGACGCCAGATATGATATTCATAATCACTGAGCAGTCACCCCACCAAAAGAGTTGAGAGGAGAACGTGGCAGATGGTGTCATGCAAATTTTATTGAAGAATCTCCCTCATAATGATGAAAGATACAGCAGTGAACTCCTGGCATGCATATGGGTGGCAGAAAGGATTTATGCCTGGTGTGTCTGGGCTCATAATAACTAATGTATCAACTTGTTTGAAAACTTTTTAATTAGGAGGATCAGCAGGACTTGTGAATGAATCATGAAGAGAAGACCTTTCACTTTCAGTAAATGAGGAGAAACTAACCATCAGCAGAAATAGCTGCATTTATTTCAGTGCCTAGGGTAAATGGCACTGTTCTAATGACAATAAGGCCAAGGGTCTGGGTCTCTATATGGGCCAAGACAGGTTGCCTGATTTCTTGGCCCTTGACTGACCTACTCACTCTTTAGCAGTTATCACATGACTACATGGGTATAGTACAGCATTCCACAAACTACAAATTTAAATCTGACCTTGTCACTTGCCTGATGAAAATCATTCACTAGTTTCCCACTGCATGTAGCCTAAAACGTAAACTCCTGCCTTGGGCCTTAAGGCACTGTATAGGTTGGCTTCTTTCCCATAGCTCTATTACGTCATTTTGAGGAACGCTCCCCTTTTCCCCTGTTTCAGCCAGACTGTCATCTGATAGGTCCAAGCTCTTGCCAAGCATTTTCATAATGCTTAATATGCTGTATTAGTACAGCATAATAAGTTGTATTATTATTTTTTAAATGAGATAATATTTATAAAAAAATATATTCCAAACTGCAAATACTGTACAATAATTATTATTATTGATTATATCATTAGCAGATCTGGAATCTTAGAAAGCAAGGTCTCTATAAAGCAATGGAATATTTAAAGGGCAAAAAGACTTTCCAAGTGAAGCGTTCCTTAACTGAGAACATTCCTCATAGAAAGAGAGATGTTTGTGCATTCACTAAAGCTTTCCATATTTTTTGATCTACTTGGACATGGTCAGACTTTGCAAAGATCCCCAAAAGAACAATCCAATTTTGGTTTATGAGGAGTGTCTGCTATTTAAGGGTTTCGTCGCCAGAGTCCAACAAGCTATATTATTTAGTTTGTTTGCTTGCTTACTGCCTATCTCTCCCATGAAGACAGTGTGTATTTCCCCAGAGCTAGTACAGTGCCTGCTATCTAACAGTTATTCCACAAATATTTGTTGATTGGATAGTAGACAAAGCAAAATGCATACTCTAGGGTTAGTGGACTAAAAGTATCATCTTTGGTACATAGGATGGAGTTTTAGACCTTCAGGAAGGCTTATGAGTTAGATTTGAAACAATCTTGAGACTTTCTACAAGCTTCAGATCTAAGCCTTTCAAACATTAGTTGATGATTCTTGTGTTGATCCTGGCTAGAAAGCTACTGACTCTGTTTGGAAATTTGTGTTGACATGCTTGGGACAGTTGTAGTGTTAGACAGAAGTATTTTGACATTGATGGACAGCTCTCTGGCCATTGAATAGAGTTTTGAGATTCCCACTGGTGCAGTGGCCCACAGAATTTGGGCCACTTGAAAACTACATTTCTCACTCTTGCTCAGCTTTGAAATGTACTACTATTGCTAGAGTAATTTGTGACTGAGATCAACTGTTTTGCATGGATTTTACCAAGGTGGCACTTAGTATTCTGGATAGCACATTGTAGATATTCAATAGATGTTTAGTGGATGAAGGAAAGATTTCCATTTTCTATTATTAATCAGTATTATTGGGCAGTATTATGACTTTTAAGCCCTAGTTTGTCTTCTCCCACATTGGATGGGACTGACCCATGTAACCAGTAAGATGTTATGAAAGTGACAGAGTGTGACTTATGAGGCTGTATCATAAAATACATTGTGGCTTCTCTCTTGTTCTTTCTTGGATCATTCACTAAGGGGGAAGTCAGCTGCCATGTTGAGAGGATACTCAGGCAACCTGTGGAGAAGTGAGACTGAGGTCTCCTGCCGACATCCATGCACGTGAGCCGTCTTAGAAATGGATCCTCCAGCCCCAGTCAAGGCTTCAGATGACTGCTGCTCCAGTCAACTAAGCTGCTTCTAAATTTCTAATTCACAGGAATCATGAGGTAATAAATGTTTAGTATTTTAAGCTGTTAAATTTTGAGGTAATTTGTTATATGACAATAGGTAACAAATATACATAGGAATCAAAGCAATGACCCAAACAAAACTGCATTAGAAACCAGACCTTAATTTGTCTTCATCATTCTTTACTTGTTTTTCCATTGGTATCTTGGTGACCTTGCTGTGTACTAAAAAATGCTAATCTGGTGTCTACCATATTATTTGCCAGTGTTTTCCCCAATCTGTTATTTGTCTCTATTTTGGATTTGTTTGTTTGGTTTTTGTATTTGGAAGTGTGTTCATTTGATGGTGATGTAGTAAGTCCTTTTCCTTTTTTATTTTCCTTTATGTTTTTTAAATTGCTTCTAATTGCCCTTTCCAAAGATTTAATAAATATTCAATTCCTTTTTAATGATTTGATTTTTTTGTATATTTAAATCTTTAATACTCCTATAATTTATTCTGATGCGTTAACCACTCTTTGGCTATAACCTTCTAGCCACTTCATTATATTTCCCCTTACATGGTACTAGGTATTGCATGGTAGAACTCAGAAGATTGCTAAAGTTGTGATAGATTGCATATCCTTGTTTCCTTTATTTTTATGATCTGCTGCTTTGTTAAAGAAGAAAATTTACATTGGCCTATTCTATATTAAGTCATGCTGATTGGTATCTAATATGTTTCTGGCAAATTCCTTACCACTTAAGTTTTAGATGGTTCTATTTTAGACTTTTTATAAGCAAAAAAGTCCACAGGTCTGCAACTTCATGTCTTAGCTTATTCAGAAACTTTTAACTTATTTTCTGGCACGTGTAATATCACCTTGACCTTCTGTCTTCCTTTGGGTTTGTGCTTGATCTACTAGCTTGTTGCCAGAAATGTCAACAGTCAATTTTCATTTAATTAATATCCTTATCAGGGTTGACATTCTATCGCCCTTATTTATAAGTCTATTAGTAAATTCCCCAGCAGTGTTCTTAAGGAAGAAAAAAGACCCACCAATTCTGTTACTTTTCTTGAAGTTTCATTTAAGTTCAAAATAAAATACCCATTTTATTTTATTTTAGTAGAAATTTTACTTGTGGCAAAGTCAGCTTATAATTTCTTTGGTTGGAACTTGACTCAGGAGTTCAGGAAGTCAGGTGACTGCGTTTTGAATTGTTTCCAAGCAGCTGCATTTGATCGCAACCTGGGTGGCTGCTGTTCTGGTGTTTCATCTCTACTGTATCAAACTGGGTTAGCGTTCATTGGTGGCTCTGCAGTGGAGGCTTCTGACAAATCCTGTCATTTGCTTTCCCTAAAGTCAGACCCTTCTTTTAAACATGGTGAACCTTATATCTTTTGCTGGAAGATTTTAAACATGGTGAACCTTATATCTTTTGCTGGAAGATTTTTAACTTGAAAAAAAGTTACTGCGGTGCTGTTATATTCCATTCTTGCCTTTATTGGCAAAGTACCCTAGTCACTGAGCAATATCAGCTAGTATTCTGATAATGCCTTTGAGTTGGGGGGAGAGTTGTTTCAAATGATTGTGTACTTTTTCCTCCTATTAACATCTATCATATCTTGTGCTTTAATCATTAAAGCAATGTTCTATGCCCTGTTTCATATCATCTCACAACTACCCTGTGACATTCACTCTCATGCTTAAAACTTTTCAATAGCCATTTTCATTGCCTTCTTTTAGTTCCTCAAACCATCTATGCTTTCTGCTACCACAGGGCCTTTGAACATAGTGCTTCCTATTCCTGGAATATACTTCCTCTTTCTCCCCCCTCCTTTCACCAAAATAATGACTACTCGTTCATCAAATACAAGTTGAAGTATCACTTGCTCAAGACTAGGTCAGGTACTTCTGTTATATGCTCTGAAATGATCATTGTTTGTCTTCTAATCCTCATCCACTTATTTGTATGATTATTTAATGTTCAACTCTCCTTCTAGACTACAAATTCCGTGAGAAGAAGGACTAGCTGCATCTGGTTTGGCCCAACATTGTATCCTCTACATCTAGTACCATGGCTGGCACATGTGGGCGCTCAGATATTTGTTGAATAAATGAATGAATGGTTTCCAAATTATACAGATGAGAACTGAGGCCTAGAAATCTTAACTAGCTTGATCAAGGTCCTACAGCAACCAAGTAACAGAACTAGGATTTGAACCTAGGTCTTTCATTTCCTAGTTTTGTGATCTTTCTATTAAACACAGTCGCTTTATGCTTCTAAGTTGACCCTTTTAAATTTATCTTCCATCTTAAAGTTTGTTTGGTTCCTTGGAAGTGGGTAGGGTAACTCAGATCCACACCTTGAGTGTGACTGTAGCCTCAAAATAGATGGTAGGTATATGTCAGCGTGCCTATGTATAAGGGTGGGAAAAGGGAAATGGAAATCATCCTTTTTAAAGAATCTTTCCCTTTTAATCTGTTACAGTTTCAGAGGAGTAAACTGAGCAGTGGGAGGTATTACAAAGAGACTCATCAGATGTGGGCTGTGAGGTCTAAAGCGTATTACACTCAGTCTAGATATGATTACACGTTTGTAGTCCTGCATTGTCTTCTCATTAACTGTGAGATTTTGTGAAGGTCCCCTTTACGTCTCTGGAGTAAATTTCGTCTCTAAAAATGGCGTGTGTGTGTGTGTGTGTGTGTGTGTGTGTGTGTGTGTGTGTGTGTGTGTTTGTATGTAGGGAGTCATTATAGAATTATTGGCAGAAATTCTGACTGCAAGTCACAAAAAGGCCTTGTTCCCTTTTCCCTCACATTTGTTGCTTAGTCAGCTAGAATGTGCTTGTTATTTGGGGATCTAAGATTGAAATGTATTCCATTATGTAACCCAGCTCTTCCAAAGGCTTGGGACCACTCCCACCTGTCTTTGAATTACAGCAGTTTTGTAGCGCTCATTGCAGGCCATTTCTAATAAGGGAGGATTGAATCCTGGAATGTTTATTTCCAGTTAGCATAATGAAATGTTACTGCTTGGAGGGACTTTGAGAGCCAGTAAATATAGCCACTTATTTTATAAATAAAGAAGCTGTGGTTTGGAGAGAGAAAATGGAGAGCTAGGATGCATAACTGAAGACTTTGAAATTTACGTCCAGTATTCTTTTCAGTATACCAGGTGGCTTATTTTATTCCACCCTTTATTTTCAGTACACTTAAAGAGATTTAAAAATTATCTGTAATATAAGTAATATTTACATCTGGAAAAGTTAATGAAGTCTCATTTTCTATCTTCCTTTTCTGATAGAAATATCCTTTCTCTGATTGTAAAAATAATATATGCTTATTGTAACAAAATTCAATCCATTCAGAAGTACACTTAAGTAGAAAATGAGGATTCTCCATGATATCAAACCCCTAGAAACAATCACTGTTAACTTGTTAATTTGGTTCATGATTTTTAGGCTCTTCTTTCTCTCATACTCTTGTATATATAATTACATCTCTCTATCTATCTATCTATAAATATATCTCATTCACTGTGATATATATGTACATATATATATGCTATATATATATTTTCATACATTGATCTTGCATATATACCTTACATATTTATATACACATTTATATATACATTTAAATTATATAAATGTGTATTTATATATAAACATATATATATTTAAAAATTAGATTATGTTATACATACTGTTTGCATCCTATTTATTTTTCTGAGCAATATTTAAGGGACACATGGACATCTTCTCTTGTTAGTACATCTAATTTATTCTTTTTATTGGCTGGCTGGTAGTTCATTTTGTGACTGTACTTTACTTAAACAAGTCTCTCCTGTTGGATATTTATATTGTTTCCAGTCTTTCAGTATTTTACGAAATGCTGCAATGAACATCCTTCTGCATGCATCTTTGCATATTTGTCTGTTTCTTCATAATAAATTTCTAGAAACCACACTTGACAGTAGTCATAGTATTTAGACACAAAATTGTATAAGTAAAGCAATATAGTTAGCTAATTCCTGTAGTAGGAAAGGAAGGAGATTTCAGACTGAGTGTGATTTCAGATACAAGGTCATTAAACACATGAATCTTTCCTTGGTCAAGCTTTGTGGTTTTGTAATCACAGTATTGTAGAATCAGCTCAGCACAGCAAATTCCAGTTCAGTGAATCCCGCAAGTTCTTTCTAGTTGCTCTGTAAATAGTTGCTTCACTTGGCTCGAGTTCACTGTAAATGGATTTAATCAGGATAAGGATGCCTAGAGTTTAGGTTATTCCGTCTAGCCCACAATAGTTATTTTCCCTTCAGCTATTTAATGCAACTATCAGATGTTGGGAGGGAGTACCACTTATGTGTCAAACAGTGAGGTAAAGAGGAAAAATATTACTTCCCTGCTGAGAAATTGTGAGAAAACAAGCTGATGATGTCTCTGAATCTCTGAACTGACTTCTTGCCCAAGGGGATCACCAGGAAGAGAAGAGCCCCCTCTGGCTTGGGTTTTCTATTCCCTTTAGTTGCTTCAACTTTGCTCTCTCTATATGACCTGCGATATAGCCAGTGCTTTCATAAGGCATTTAGTAGCTTTCCGACACTCCAAGCCCTAACACAGCCGATGTGGCCATGTCTAAATTGAAGGATTATTTCTTCTTCAGCAGGAATCTAGAAACTCAGGGGATATGAGAGGGAGGAGAGCCATCAGAGGTCATCTGGTAGGGTGACCTCTTGCCTCTGGAATTCCTCTGACAAGAGCTCTGAGGGGTCATCATCTTTGAGTGGCTCCTCTTGGTCTTCAGAATAAAGTTTATATTCCTAGTCTAGTGGTTAAACCCTCTGATAGATGACCTTTCCATCCATATTCCCTAGCTTCCCCAAATATGCCCTGTACTCCAGTCAGTCTTCACCTTCTCCTCTCTGTCTTGGCTTATGCCATTTTCTCTGTCTGTTAATGCCATTCTTCTGGCTTAAATGTCATCACTTCCACAATATCTTCCTTCCTGAACTACTGTGACATTTAAACTGTACTTTTTTGGTGACACTAATAATTTTCTATTCTATATTGGAATTTTCTATGTATCTATCTTATATCTCCTACAAGAACCTAAACTCTTTGAGAGCAAGATTGGCATGACTACGACTATTCTTTGCGTTCCTCCAATATCCAGGACATTGCCTGATATTTGATAAGTATTTATTATGGAGATGGGTAGACACACTAACCCAGTCTTCAGCTGTAAATAAATGTATATATACATATGCTTTCCCTTTCTATTTCCACAACCTCCAAATGGTTATTAAGAAGTACTCTCCCTCCCTTGATATGCATTATCAATAGAGGAGGTGTTGTGGGAACCAGGGCAGATAGTCAGACTGTACACATATCAGCCCTGGGGGAGAACTTAACAGAGTCATGAACGAGATGTGTAGTTCTCTTTGTTCATCAGATTCTGGTGTTGCACACAGCTATCTGGCATGGCTGGAAGTCATATTCTTTTTTTTTTTTTTTTTTTTTTTTTTTTTTGCGGTACGCGGGCCTCTCACTGCTGTGGCCTCTCCCGTTGCGGAGCACAGGCTCCGGATGCGCAGGCTCAACGGCCATGGCTCACGGGCCCAGCCGCTCTACGGCATGTGGGATCTTCCCGGACCGGGGCACGAACCCGTGTCCCCTGCATCTGCAGGCGGACTCTCAACCACTGCGCCACCAGGGAAGCCCTGGAAGTCATATTCTGGGAGGGAGATTCCCATCCTTGGGCTTTGGGGCTCTTAAGCCGAATTTTTAGGGAGGCATCAGTTCACCCTTGCTGCAGTTAGTAGCCAGTCACAATACGATAGCATTGTGAGTTGGCTCCAGCTACATGCTCTTAACTCAGCCTTTATGGTTGGGGGTAGTAGCATCAGCCCCTCTCCTAGAGTGATTAGCAGGCTAGAGTCCAAGCCTTATGGTTGTAGCTATATGACCTAGCACGCTATTGGCAGGATTTGCCACATCAGCATTCAGGCTGGGGAAGCTGGCATGATTGGGGGACTGGGGTCCAAGACTTGCCATCATTGACCAGGATTAATTGACTTAAGCAATAGGCCACTGATGAGTTTCCATGGAACTTTTCAGAAAGCTGACTTCTTTCCTAGGAGGCCTGCCTTCCAAGGACAAGTCTTGGGCATGTTAAACCTCTGTCTCAAGGGAAATTGTAGTGGTACAGAGAAGAGAGATAGGTAGGTAGCTGGGGAGTTTGTATTTGAGCCAAGATTCAACACCCCAGCCTTCCTGTCCTGTCCCTCCAGTCTTACACACTCAGAGCCCAGGTTTGAATGCAGATGTTTTTATCCCACATCCACTGTTCTTTGCAACATCCTTCAGCTCTTCATATATTTTTATAAGGAATGATTTTAGAGCCTCTGGGTGTTGGGTATAGTATGTATAAAGGGATTATTCTTTTTGGCAACAGCAGCTTTGCCTAAGTAATTCCAAAATAAAGTTAAGATTTACTCTAGGCTCAGGAAGTTACCCTGCCCTCTCTGTTGGCTGTGAGGGAATCTTAAAGACATATGAACACTTTATTCATTTTACTCCATGTTAGAACTTCAATTTTATCACCTCTTTCAGTTTTCTTTTAGAAGTATCAATTCTTGTTTTAAATTATGAATTAAAAATTTGTATGTTTCAGGCTACACATCTTGTGGATTTTCACTTTTATTGCCCTTGTTGTTTTACTTTCTGCCATTCCTGGATGATCACTCATAAATTCGCCAAACTGTTTGTCACAAGAATAAGTAAGTTCAGCCCTCCCTATCTGCAGGTTCTGGATCAAGTTCCGTCAGCAGTTGGTTGAATCTGTGGCTGCACCCGAGGATATGGAGGGCCGATTGGACTATGCCATTTTTACCTAAGGGACCTGAGCATCCACACATTTGGTATTGTGGGGGTCCTGGAACCAATCCGCAGGGGATACTGAGGGAAGACTGTTCTCCTCTCAGCTTGGAGTAGAGAGTTACAAAACTGAGTCCAAACTGAACTGCACATTGGGTGCCATTCTGAAACGGAAATATTTGTACGTCTTTTAAACATGTGGAATTGTGTGAGAAGGTGCCCAAAGCCATGCTCTTCGTTGAAACAATATTTTTGACCCATAAAGAGTGAAAGCATCTCCCTGAACCTCTGTGATTTCACTGAGGCCAGTTTCTACGATTTTTACCCAGACCACAGACTTACGGGGCAAAACTACCTTGGGAATACAAGCTAAGAAAAACCACCTTTGTTTACACTATCTTTTTGCTTTGAATCTCTTTTCCTGAGATCTTTGCCTGTTAAAGTCTTAGTATTACTCTTCTCATCATCTCTATTACTAAAAAAATATATAATTAGTAGTTAGTAAACACTTATGGGCCATTTATGGTGCCAAGAGATGTACATGCACACCCTCTTTCATTTATTTATTTATTTGTTTGTTTTTAACATCTTTATTGGAGTATAATTGCTTTACAGTGGTGTGCTAGTTTCTGCTTTACAACAAAGTGAATCAGCTATACATGTACATATATCCCCATATCCCCTCCCTCTTGTGTCTCCCTCCCACCCTCCCTATCCCACCCCTCTAGGTGGTCACAAAGCAATGCGCTGATCTCCCTCTGCCATGTGGCTGCTTCCCACTAGCTATCTATTTTACATTTGGTACACCTTCTTCCTTTACTGGTTTATTTTCCGTTGCCTATTCTGTGCTTGCACTGTGGACCAGCAAACAAGGAAGATATGGTCTCAGTGCTCATGGCGCTTACATTCTAGTAGGGAAGGTAATAGAAAGTAAACAAGCCACGAGATAACGTCAGAGTAGTGAGTGTCGTGAAGAATGTGAGATAGAGCAGTGTGATAGAGGGGACTGGCAGTGTGCGGTGATGGGGGAGCTTTTAGATAGAGTTACCTCAGAAGGCCTTTCTAAAGAGAGAAGAAGGAGCCAGCTATGCGAAGAGCTAGAATTTCAAGGCCAAAGGCCTGAGGCAGGAGTGAGCCTCATAACAAGCCCCTGAAATCACTAGATCTGTCTGTGTGACTTGGTGGAGGAACTTAATCTCTCTGAGTCCCTGTTTCCTTATCTTGTTTAGCTCATTCATAATATTTTCCTTGAGTGCTTGCTACGTGCCAGGTACTCTTTAGACTCAGGATGTATTACTGCCCTCGTGGAGCTCATGTTCAAGCTTAGGTAACGTCAGTGCCTTGAGGAAAATGAAAGCAGAGCAAGGAGACGGAGAGTGAAGGTGGGAGATGGACTATTAGGAGAGTCAGGGAGAGCCTCCTGTGGAAGTGACACTTGAGTAGAAACACTGTTGAGGAGAGGGAGAGAAGCAGGCCACATGGCTATCTGTGGGGTGGGGGAGCATTTCAGGTGGAAAGAACGAGTATCAAAGGCTGTAAGGTTGGAAGGAGCTTGGAATGTTCAAGGTACAGTGAAGGAGTTGTGTGTGGTAGGACTTACGGTCAGAGAGGAAGCAAGAAACCAGATCATGGAGGACCAGGTCATTCTAAGTGCGATGAAAAGCCTCTGCAGGGTTTGGAGTAGGGACTTTGGGGAGTAATGTTATTTACAGTGGTGTTGGGAGAATTGAGAGGTAAGGTGATATAGAGCCTAGCACAGTGCCTGATACATAGTAAGTGCTAAAAGACCTCTTGTTACCTTTCTTCCATAGTCACCCCTCAATGTTTCCTTCCCTGTTCCCTTCCTTCCTCCCTCCTTTGTACGCCTGTACTTTTCAAATATATCTCGGAATAAAATGCTTTAATTTGCTGTTATCTGTTTCTTTGTCATCTTCATGCCACACTGTAAGTTTCTTGAGGACAGAAATGTGCCTCTTATTTCTTTGTAATCGCTATATCACCCTAGTGCCTGGAAAATTGGTGGAATGCAACAAAATGTATTGAATTGGCATTCAAAAATTCTGCTCTACAGGGAATGGCAATGGTGCCTGGGAGTTAAGATGTATGTTTGGACTGGTAAGACCTTCCTGTTTGCTCTGGAGTGTCCTGAGGTTGGTCACAGCAAAAACACCAGGAAGGCTGCAGCAGTATCGTTGTTCATGAAACAGCTTGCCAGTAGTTTGGACCCAGGTCCCAGTTCCAGTGGGGTTTGGGCAAGTCACTTACTCATCTGTACAACTGAGACGAATATCCACAGGATTATTGGGGTATTGAATGAGATCGTGTGTATAAAGCTCTAAGTATAGTAGACAGCTCTGAGTGATCAATAAACATTATTATCTAATATTGAAGGTGCTGTCCTGATTTCCTGCCCTTCCCCCAAAACAGACCAATTCCAGAGTCAGCCTGGAAGCTGTAGAGAAGGGGGAGGGGTTTATCCCTCCCTAGCTGAAGTGGGACGGACATTCTACCTCCTTACTTATAATTACGATAAGCCTGTTGCAGGGCTCCTGCTGTTTGACCTTGTCTACCTATTTGTGCCAGATTTACATTAGCTGTTTGAAAGCAAAGAACTTCTTTTATTTATCCTGATGACAAAGAGGAAAGTAACTTGCCTAAATTCACACCTCTAATAAGTGGCAGAGCTAGGCTTTGCATAAAAGCCTGGCTCATTCTGGAGCTCGAGGGAATGGAAGAAAGCATGCTCTCCTAAGAGGCAGGAAACAGGATCTGGGGACTCTACCACTTACCTTGTCACCTGGGGGAAATGCACATAACCTCTCTCAGGAGGACTAACCGCCTTCTTGATCCCCAGTCCAATGCCCTTTCCCTTGACCTTCTCCGGTTTCATTTTCCACATGTACCAGTCGAAGGTATAGTAATAGTCTCTGACTCTGTACTGCATTTTTTTATACCTAAGGGTTGATGCACATGCCTCAGATTCTTATAGCTGACCTGGTTCTGTCAGGTGACCTTTCTGCTGAGAGATCTGTGTGATTATTCCTAGGCACCAATCTCTACCAATACTTTATAAAGCCACTTAACATTGCAAAATAGTCACTAGAGTGTATTTAGTTCAGCTGGGGAGATAACCTTACATTTCCAAATCCTTTGCTCTCCTTCTAAGTCCTCTATATACCCTTCCTCCAGCCTTGCTGTTTTCTTTCATCAGCTAACTTCTGCTTTTAGTCCCATCTGTTCTTCCTTTTGTTCGTTTTATCTCCAGTGGGGACAGGAAGATAGGAAAACATACACCTGAAATACAGACTTGTTGTCTGGGAGAGATCAGAGGATTATTTCTTTCTTTTCTCTTCTTTTCCTTAACAGCATGATCAGATCTTGGTTTTTTGCTGTTAACTTTTCCAGGCTGTCAATTACAAGGTTGGATAATGAGCATTTAGTGTTCTGGTGATTAAGACCTCCCCCACCTCGCAGGTCATTGCCACCTGAATTAATTGGCACTTTCTCAGTTGGAGTTCAGTTCTCACATGTCTTACCTACAAAGAATGGCATTCAGAGATCTCTGTAATCCATCATCATGCAGTTTTCCCAGCCCTTCCTCAATCTAACTATACCACTCATCTCTTGATTGAGCGATTTACCCTCTGTCACTCTCTTGCTATGTGATTTGCATCCCCATGGAGTCTATTCCTTTCTTCCCCCTCTGCCTGGAATGGTGTGGTTGCCACTGCAGAGTCAGGAGACAGTCTGTATTGAAATCATTGCTACCAGCTCTGCAACACTAGTTGTTTAACCCTAGCTTTCTCACCTATAAAAGGATATGATAGTGGCTTACTCACTTCATTGGATAGTTGTGAGGATGATATAAGGTAGTGTAAAGGGTTTAGCAGAGTACCCAGCCCATAATAGTAAATGCTCACTACCTATTAGCTCTGTAATTTTCCACTTAAACCTATTCAAATCTCACTGCTTCTTCAGGGCCGCCAGTCAAAATACACTCTCACTTCCTACACGAGAAGTCTTTTTCGACTATCTTCTAGTCCAAGGTGACCTCTTTCTCCTAGCGGTCTTATTTTATGACTTGTATAGAATTATTTGGTGGATCTGAGATTATGTTCAAAGTCCCCGCTACAGGTGAAATGCTCTTGGAGGCAGAGACCTGAGCCTCTGGCAGAGCCAAGGCACATCTCTATAGGATAGAACTGTCTGTCATCTCCTCCCCCTGAGTTAAGGGACTTTCATTCTGTTGACATTAGGTTCTTGAGTATTCTACTGATTTAATGAGTGGTCATTTCTCACTGTGTCAAGACACTGGTATCCTGGATGTGTTGCTTCCAAGAGAGTAGTCAGTTCAGACTGCTAAGGCTGCCACATGGAGTTTGGTTTAAGTCAAACGTTGGGCTATTTGGCAAGCACTGGTAAGGCCTGTTTTGGGCCACTAAGGTCATTTACCTTTGGCATGCTACAATACAGGATGTTTTGAAAGAACCTTTAGTGTAAATCACAGTATCATCTATGTGCATCTGCAGTTCAGGTTTACAAAGAGAAATTTGGTTCCTGATTTATAGTAGCAGTATTATCAGACTTTTTTAACTGCAAGAAATTTCACATATATTTTACTTAACAAATACCTATAATTAGGTCAGAATTCAGAAAAGTGGACTTCTATTTGCATAGAATGACATTAATTCTGCATTCTCTCCTAACAAGTTTGAAAGAGAGGATTAATCACTTATTCATGCAAAACCAACTCACATGAATCATTTATTTATCTTGTTCTGCTAATTTTGCAGAGCTCATTTTTATATGCCTCAGGTTGCAGATAAAGTGAAAACTCAGAAGGTGATTTACCCTCTACAATAAAGACATAATGGCCATGTGAACAGGATGTTTCCTATAGGAAATCAATGGGTAACCATGGAAATGACTCTACAATGGGAAATTCTATTTCCTTATGAACAAATCATCAGAAAGATCAATTGTAAGATGAAGGAGCTTTGCCTGGGCCTATACCTTTCACAAAGGCTCTCAGTCTATGAAAAGGAGAAGACATGCACATCAGTGCTCATCAGGAATTATCTTAAGCTATGTTGAGAACGAACATCATTTTTACTTTCTGAAGTTTAGGCTGGAATTTCTTGAGCACTCTTCTTAGAGGTCTAGCTAAGAAACTTACATCTAATGACAAGAATGGTCCAGAGTATAGGATACTTGAACTCTTGACCCAGCCTAACTTCAAGCAGCAGTGAGATCTTCGACAAGATCTTCGGACCTCAATTTCTTCGTCTGTAAAATTTGTGAATGGGGCTAGCACAGGGATGGCAAGAATGTTGTCTGTGTACTGTCATCTCAGTTTCCCTTCCTTGGAAGATATTACTAATCAATTATGGAACTCCTTCTCACTGAGCCTAGACAGGGTCTCAGAATCCTTATTAATACATTTCTCCAGGCAGCTGCCTCCTACATGTCAGAGTTGTCGTGTGGAAGACATCCATTTGCGTCTATTTGACCTTTAAGGCTCATGTAGCCCTGACATTTGCAAACTAACTACAAGTACAAAATGTCTGTTCATGTCCTTTCAGTTACACTTGAACACAAAATCCAAATAACAACAATTAGAAATAATAATTATATTGTCTGTATTAAGCCCCAGGAATTGTTGGATCTCAGTAATGAATCAAATAGCACTTCCATGAAAAAGGTACTTTTGAATCACTTATTGATAAAAGTGAAATGGTGTTTGTAGCGCTTGGCAGCTGTCCATTTATATTATCAGCTCAGAGACACAACTTAAATAGCAAGTTTGTTTGCTGTTTGCATGCCTACTCCTTTGTGAACAGTAGAGGGCAGCACAGTTATTTTCAAGTGTCTTCATGGGGAGCCATTTGCGTATGTACATCAGCATTGTACACAATGGATCCATAGATATGGGCTGTGGTGGGTTGCAGTGGAAGAGTAAAGAGTATATTCACATGTCAGAAGAGCCACCTTAATCGAATCTCCTAGATTCGAGTTGTCCTCTTTAAGGCTTTCAGAAATTACCATTACCCTCCTTGTAGAGTGTTTACACGTTTTAGCATTTCATATTGATTCTTTTTATTTTAGTCTTGCTGGTGTTTTTTTCTCCTCTTATTGCTTGTCTCATGTGAGAGGCAGTTTTATTTAGGCCAAAAGAACACAGCTTTTGGCTTCTAAAAGTGTAGACTTGATTCCCAGCTCTCTCTTGCGGGATCTGTGACTTTGAGCCAGTCAGCCTCTCAGAGGATCAGGATTCTCCATTGTTAAGCAGAGACAGAAATGCAAAATCTTTCCTACCATCTCCTTGTTGTAAATATCAAATACAATCAGTACATGTGAAAGCCTTCTTTTTTTTTTTTTTTTTTTGCGGTACCTGGGCCTCTCACTGTTGTGGCCTCTCCCGTTGCGGAGCACAGGCTCCAGACGCGCAGGCTCAGCGGCCATGGCTCACGGGCCCAGCCGCTCCGCATCATGTGGGATCCTCCCGGACCCGGGCACGAACCCGGGTCCCCTGCATCTGCAGGTGGACTCTCAACCACTGTGCCACCAGGGAAGCACTGAAAACATTCTTAAATATAGGCTTTAAAAATAATTATTAATCTCTCATGTGCTATCATTGTTAACATGAACTTAGCTTTTAATTCAAATGGATTATAAACATAATTTTTAGAATTTCTTTTTGAATTATAGGATGGCACCTATAAATGGGTAGTCTTGGCAGCAAGGCATACTGGGGCATCCTCGGCATGGAGGGAGCAGGGTGGCAGGAACTGGTGTAGCTGTAAGGGCCGAGTCCTGAAAGGGTGTGCCAAGGATGCACAGGTTATTGTGAACGTTTACCTTATCCTGAATAAAGGCTCATATTGATATCTCAAACCTATCGCACCTAACATCTCTTTCCAACAGATATTTGGTAATGCCCACTTTACTTTCAAAGATAACACAATTCATAGATAGTAAAATCTAGCTACACATATCATTTCACACAGAAAATAAATTAATATAATGCCTTAAGTTTAATGAAAAGGGCTAGCAAATATAATTTAAAATGACAATAATCCCATTGGACGTCCTAGGTATTTTTCCATATTGAGTGACAAGCAGTTTAATAACACAACTGCTGACATCCGGTGCTGCTAATGAGATATTTCTTTAATTCTAGGACTGAGTAGCTTGAGCAGGTCAAAGAAGAGGCAATGTCTTCAGGCATTTTGGTGAATGATGAAGTTTAATAAAATCTTTACTTTTAGGAGTGGCGGCTATGCTTCCCCCTGATAATTCATGAGAATAACAAATTGCGACAATAAGGCTGAGAAGCTGAGGGTTTGTGCAGCATTAATTTTAGTTTACTGTCTCATTGCATTTTTTGTCAGTAGCCTCGTTTCCTCTCATTTGCACACTTAGCAATGAGTTTAACACCTTTATAATGGATTACATGCCCGGTGATGAAAGAAAAACCAGACATTTTCTCCCCCATACACTTGTGTTTAATACGTCTAAATTATACCTAAAGATCTACCTTTGGCGGCCACCCTTTATGAGCTCTAAGCATGTAACAAGATCTAAGTTATGAGTCTGACTAGGTGGAGTTTTAAATCAATGCCAAAGCAGTTGTATGTGAAAATCTTTGGATAACAGTTAGGACTTCATCTGAGTGGAAGTGTTTCCCTGGGGGTTTCAAATCTGAAAATTATTCTTCCATGTATGAGTTATACATGTGTCTATTTCCCTGGAGGACTTGTACTATGCATGTTATCTGTCTATCACCCTTTGCACTTAGATTTTCATCTAAAAAGTCACTCATTCTTTCACATGTTTATCAAACATACAATTATCTAAAGGTCTGCTGTCTTTGAGACCTTCACAGACGTGTTCAGAAGATAGACATGTATGTAAACAAATAAAATGCTCTTTAGTAAGAGATACAAAAATTGGAGCACAAAGAAAGGAATAATAAACTCTCCTGAGAGTTTGGAGAAGTGGTAATTTTGGAGCTCCATCAGGGAGAACAGTGGGGCATTGGCATGGAGGAAGAGGGGAAGGGCTTTCCTGACAGGGGGCACAGCTTGGATTAAAGCAAGTGGAACATGGTGATGCCCTTTAGAAGGCCTGTGGAATGCAGAGATAATTTACATTGTACAGCTGTGAGGCTGCTTTATCATATTAGGTTTGTGTAAAAGCAAAGGCTGTCTTGTTCATGATGCGGAATGTCTTTCATGCTGTATGTTTGCTGTTTCTCAAACATGCTATTCAAACCCATGCCTTTTTTCTCATGGTTCCTTCTGCCTAGAATATCTCCTACTCATCTTTTGGGGCTTAACTCCCCTGTAAAAACTTCTTCCCACTTTCTTGGCAGAAATTATTGCTCTCTATTCCATGTTCAATTTGCTGATATTGCTATGCAGTACCATATAGCTCATTGTTTATGATGAGTTTTTCCTTGCTAACTTCTTCAACTTAGCAATTGTGAGTTCTGCAAGTGTTAAGACTGTATACTGTTTCCTTTTCGTATTCTTACTATCATACTGCTTGGCAAACAGTGTGCTCAAAAAATGTAGAATGAATATAAGAATGTCCACTAATGCTCCAAACAGAATACTTTTTAGAGGAGAAGCAGCTTGGTGCAGTGGGAAGAGGTCTGACAAGGATACTGGAAACTGAAATCTAACTTCACGTTGCTTCTTGGTGCTAATCAGCTGTCTGCCAAGAGGCCTGCCCTTTAACCTTCTGAGGCTTCCTTTACACTCACATGGATAGAGCAATACCTTATCAGCATAAAGCCAGCAGAAGTGAAATGATCTCTTGAGGTTCTTTCTAACTCTAACAGCTGTGATTTTAAGACATATCTGATGAGTTGATTTTATATTTACTCACATTTTCTTCATTGTCCTTTGAAGTGGCAGGAGATTTTATTATTTACCTGCTTAACTGTTCTTATCAATGATACATGGAGGGTTTTTTTTTTTTAATCATTAGGTATTAGTGAAAGGAGCTGAAATCCTAGGTTTGTGTTCTGAAATAGTCATAGAGTTAGAAGGGATGTGGGATCATCTTTAGAATATCTCACTGTCTCTAGGCAGTTCTCAAACTATGATCTTATGCAAAAGCAATCGTATGTTGTTTTCTCTGCACTGTTGTTTAAACATTGTATGTCCAAGAACTTTCTTTTTGAGTTGAATTTTTAATGAATTGATTAGCAGACAGATGACCAAAATCTAGGAAAGTGAGAATAAATCATTTGATAAGTATTCACAACCAAAGTCCTTTGAAATTCACAAGCCTAAAGGAAATAACTCAGGAATTCTTTTTCATCTGATTTTCGTTATTAGGAAAACATGTTTAAACAAGTATATCAGGTAAGAAGAGATGATTTTTTAAAACATGCAATTCATCAATGAAGTATTAAAACAAAGCAAATATTTAAGATACTGCTTTCCAATATGTACATCAGTAATGTTATCTAGCTGTTCTGATATCTGGGCAGATTATGACTCTGTTCTTTCCTTGAAATGCATTTTATTATTAAGTGGTATCATGAACAGAGCCCTGTAGTAATTAACGTATACACTAATGATATAGTTTCCTAACTATCAGGGGTCATGGGTATTTGAAAGAGGCAATGGTGATGAGACGCTGAGAATGGGACCTGTGGCTTCAGGGCATTTAGGTGTTATTCAGAACTTTGGAGAAGGTGATGGGCAGTGAGGATAGCAGGTCAGAGCCCACAGAGGGCTGACTGGGCAGGAGGGCTGAGGAGACCGTCTTTGGCTTCACTGCATTCAGTGGTATATGGCAGGTTAACCTGACTGAAAAACTATTGGTGTCTTTGTTTTTTTTTTTCTAGTTTCATTGAGAAATAATTGACAGACATCACTGTATAAATTTAAGGCATATAACTGATGGTTTGATTTAAATATACTGTGAAATTATTAGTGCAACAGCTTCAGCTGACATCCATCCTCTCATATAGATACACTATAAGAAAGAAGAAAGAAAAAAAAAGTTCTCCTTATTATGAGAACTCTTAGGATTTCCTCTCTTAACAACATTCCTATACATTATACAGCACTTTTAACTATAATCATCATGTTATATATTACATCCCGAGTACTTTTTTATCTTATAACTGAAACTTTGTACCTTTTGACCACCTTCCTCCAATTCCCCCTCCCCCCCACCCTCCTCCTGTTGTAACCACATGTCTGATCTCTTTTTCTATGAGTTTGGGGTTTTTGTTTTTGTTTTTTTAGACCCTACATATAAATGAGATCATACAGTATTTTCCTCTCTGACTTATTTTACTTAGCATAATATCTTCGTGGTCCACCCACATTATTGCAAGTAGTACGATTTCGTCATTTTTGTAACTGAATAATATTCCATTGTGTATTTATACCAAAATTTCTTTATCCATTCATCCATCGTTGGACACTTAGGTTGTTTCCATGTCTTGGCTATTGTAAATAATGCTGGTATGAATGTGAGGTGCAGATATCTTTTCAAGTTAGTGTTTTTGTTTCCTTTGGTTATATTCCCAGAAGTGGAATTGCTGGATCATATGGTAGCTCTATTTTTAATTTTTTGAGGAACCTCCAAACTGTTTTCCACAGTGACTATGCCAATTTACATTCCCACCAACAGTGCACAGGGTTCCCTTTTCTCCAGATCCATGCCAGCATTTATTTTCTCTTGTCTTTTTGATGGTGGCCATTCTAACAGGTGTGAGGTGATATCTTATTATGGTTTCCATTTGCATTTCCCTAATGACTAGTGACGTTAAGCATCTTTTCATGTACCTGCTAGCCTTTTGTATATCTTCTCTAGAAAAATGTCTATTTATTACCTTTGCCCATTTTTCAGTTGGGTTATTTGTGGTGGGGTTTTTTTTTTTCCTGTTGATTTGTTTAAGTTCTTCATTATTTTGGATATTAACCCCTTATCAGACATACGGTTTGTAAATATTTTTCCCATTCTGTAGGTTGTCTTTTCACTTTGTTGATGGTTTCTTTTGCTGTACAGAAGCTTTTTAGTTTGACATAGTCACACTTGTTTAGTTTTGATTCTGTTGCTTATGCTTTAGGTATCATATCCCAAAAATCATTTTCAAGGCCCATGTCAAGGAAGTTTATTCCTATGTTTTCTCTTAATAATTTTGTGGTTTCAGAACTTATATATTTAAGCCTTTAATTCATTTCAAGTTAATTTTTGTGAGTGGTGTAAGCTAAAGGTCCAGTTTCATTATTTTACATGTGAATATCCAATTATTCCAGTACCGTTTATCAAAGAGACTGTCTTTTCTCCAGTGAATATTCTTGTCTCCTTGTCAGATATTAGTTGACCATATATGCTTAGGTTTATTTCTGGGCTCTCGATTCTGTTCCATTGGTCTATCTTGGCTGTTTTTATGCCAGTACCATACTGTTTTTATTACCATAGCTTTATAGTATATCTTGAAATCAAGAAGTATGATGCCTCATGCTTTGTTCTTCTTTCTTAGGATTGCTTTAGCTAGTCAGAGTCTTTTCTGATTTCACATAAGTTTTAGGAGGGTTTCTTCTACTTCTGTAAAAAATGCCATTGGAATCTTGATAGGGATTTTATTGAATCTTTAGATGGCTTTCAGTAGTATTGAAATTTTAACAATATAAATTCTTCCAATCCATGAACACAGGATACTTTCCACTTTTTTCTGTCCCTTTCGATTTCTTCCATTGGTGTCTTATACTTTTCAGAGTAGTGATCTTTCACCTCTTTAGTTAAATTTATTCCTAAGTATTTTATTGTTTCTGAATGCTGTTGTAAGTGGGATCAATTTCTTTTTTCTTTTTCAGAAAATTCACTGTTAGTGAATAGAAATGCTACAGAGTTTTCTATGTTAGTTTTGTATCCTACAACTTCACTGAGTTGATTAGCTCTAACAGTTTTTTGATTGAGTCTTTAAGATTTTCCGTATATATAATCATGTCATCTGCAAATAGAGACAATTGTACTTTTTCCTTTCCAATTCTTTTACCTTTTATTGCTTTTTCTTGCCTGATTGCTCTAGCTAGGACTTCTAGTACTATGTTGAACAGTAGGGGTAAGAGTGGGTACCCTTACCTTATTCCAGATCTTAGAGGAAGACCTTTCAAAGTTTCACTGTTGAGTATGATGTTAGCTGATTCTCTAACCCTTCTAATACAATCTCTCTTGGTTCCTGTGGTACAGGGGGTGCTTCAGCCTCACCTCTGTGTTCTAGGATTCTCTCAGTGGTGTCATGTTCTTGAAGAGTTGTTAGTTCTTTTTGTGAGGGGGACAAAAGTCAAGGACACCTATGTCACCACCTATGGTGATGTTATGCCCCACTACTGATGTCTTGAATGAGAGAGACCTGTTTTTTTTTCTTTTTTCCTCTCGCTCTCAAAAGAGAGTAGCTAAGTCACAGACCTTGGTATTCCCTTGCCCCAGGGGAGAGTTTAGAAGTTTTTCTTTTGGATATTCCACTGTTCTGTAGAGATAAAGAAGGCTGGGCTCCCTCACCTCCACTGGGCTTCTAGGCTTTACCACTCTGCCCCCCTGCTCAACTAACCCCTCATGACCTGGGCCAGGGTCTAGCTAGAGCTACCCTCAGCTGGCTCTGATCTTTTCATATGTGTAATTAAAAATATTTCAGGGGCTTCCCTGGTGGCGCAGTGGTTGAGAGTCCGCCTGCCGATGCAGGGGACACGGGTTCGTGCCCCGGTCCGGGAAGATCCCACATGCCGCGGAGTGGCTGGGCCCGTGAGCCATGGCCGCTGAGCCTGCGCGTCCGGAGCCTGTGCTCCGCAACGGGAGAGGCCACAGCAGTGAGGGGCCCGCGTACCGCAAAAACAAGAAAAATTTCAACATTTTTATGATTAAAAAGCAATACATTATTATTTTAGAAAATGTGGGAGATAGAGACCAGGAAGTATAAACAAGAAAGTAAAAGCCATCCCAAATCCCACTGCTCAGAAGTAACCACTGCTAATATTCTATGCGTTTTAACATAATTGAGATCATAGTTTGTATACAATGTTTTTCACTGAACATTAAATCATAAGCACCTATTAAGCCTTTAAAAATGCTTCTTAAGTATTTTTTAAATAGCTGCTTTACATGAAAGAATATTCAGAGTTTATATAACATATCTCCTATTGTTGCATATTTAGGTTGTTTTAAGGTATTCCTGTGTATAAATTCTGTCAAGAAAAATGGTTTTCCACCTAAAGTTTCTTCTACTCACTAGATTATATTAGAAGGATAATCTCCTAAAATATAATTATCACGTTGAAGGATAGGAATATTTTTAGGACTCCTGATACATAATATTTTCATAGAAGTGTTGTCCTATTTAACCTTTTGAGTCTCTTCTTTCCACACTTTGCAGATAACGTGCAAGATATTCTGACACCGTAGGAATGACTTTGGCCCTCTACTCTAAGCCTTTGGTGCCAAACAGCCAATCAATGAGGGCCTTTGGCATTGATTTAGACCTTGAGATAAGAATAAGAGGTGAAAGGTATTGTTGTGTGTTATAGAAGTTTATAATCCAACTGAGATAACAAATGAGGCATATGGAAAAATTAACAAATAATTTAAAACAGAATCTCTGTAATCTTTCTTTGTAAGCCACCTCTCATATTTGGAATCTGAGGTCTCTACAATATAGGGTCTCTATTATTAGTATGATTCCTGAGCTGAGCCTGGGCCTCCAACTGCTCTGGGTTTCCAGGGCAGGAATTTATTATCCTTTCTTCTCAATGAATGGCATCTTGATACACTAACAGTTTCTAATCCCCACCATCTTCTCCTGGATAATCACAGTAATGATGATGATGCCTAATATTTACTGTGCATTTACCATGTGCCAGGCATAGTTAAAATCTTTATGTCCATTATCTCATTTTATCAGGCCAAAACCCTGGTGAAGTGATAGTATTATTTCTATTTTATGAATGATAAAACTGGGACTTAGAGTGGTTAAGAGGTTTCCCCAAAGTTACACAATAGGGACAGATCTATTATAACATCCCAGGTCTGTCAGTCCAGGGCCCATTGTGCTGAACACAATGTCATACAGCCTCTCTTATTGGAAGGGCTGAGAGGCTGAGCTGTTACTGGGAAATGTTCCTAGCGAGACCCTCTAGCTAGAGCCCAGCTGCTCTCCACAAAGGCAGCTCCAGACAAACGATTTTCCTATTGCTTGTGGCCTCGGCCTCAGGAGCGGTTCTCCTTGGTGTCTCTCCATGGGGGTGTTACTGGTTAACGTTGCTCCCAGGGGACTCTCCTATCAGGGCAGTCTCATAGACTCTTTGATGTCTGTTGGAGTCTGGCTTTCTGGGCTCTCAACTGCACGTTTGAGTGTACTCTTAGCATCGCCTCAGGGGAACATCTTACAGCACTGCACCCACAGTTCTGCATCAGTTCACAACGCTTGGGAGGAATGAAGGAAGCCACAAAGGCCCCTGTCCTCCAGGCGTGAGTGCCCAGACCCTTGGCTCATGGTGAGCACTTGTTTTTCCCCAGGATGCAGAATTTTCTACAGAATTGCAAAGTTTTAGAATATTAGAGACCCTATTGTTCTCTCCTTGCAGTATTAAAATCCAGTCCTCTTAGATTTGACAATAGCCCCAAATTCCTCTTCTGGTGCCCTCCCTGTGGGCTTGCAGCACTTATGGAAATCAAGCCTCAGGAATATTTTCCCAAGCTAGATATGCAAACTCAACTCTTGCCTGGATCCCATGTAGGAGGTACTAGGTATAAGCTTTATAGGAACTCAAAGAAAATGCCCATAAAGGCTGCAGTGACCAGGGAAAATTCCTTGTCAGAGGTGAAAGCCGGGGTGAGTTTTGAAAATGGCTAAGATTAAAACAGCTGAGCTGTTCTGGGAGGACATTCTGAGTGGGAGGACTCCCATGCGAGATGTCAGGATAGAAGAAACTGTATTTACCAGAATGTGAGAAAGCGGGGCTGACAGCAGATCCCTGCTATGGGCACAGAAATTATTTAACCTTCTCTTTTGTTGCTTACACCCCACAGCTGCTCTATGTAATGCACTATTTACAAGGCCAATGCTGAGCATCTCCAGGTGTGACAGCTCTTACATTAGCCGCTTTTCCTAGGCAGGTCTTGGTAGCCCCCTCTGAATGTTTCCTTTGCAGGAAGCCTAGCTAGCTGCATACTCAGTACTTTCTAGTTGCTATTGAGGCAGGTGTTTAGGTTTTTCCTTCTTATGATTTTGTTGTTGTTGTTGGTTGCAGATATCAGAAATTCAAAATAGCTCAAATATCAAGGGGAATGTATTGGTTTGTGTAACCAACTGAAAAGTTCAGCTTGGGTTTCAGGAGTGGCTTGATTAAGGAGCTCAAAGTTTCCTTGTCTTTATCTTGCAACTCTTCATCCCTCTGTGTGGTCTACTCAGAGTCTGGCCATGTTGATGGCCCTGGAAGCTTCAGCCATTCTTCCTTATGGGTCCAAAAAGAACTTTTTCTTCCAGTCAGTTAGAAAAAGTGTCGTGGGTCTGAGTCTCACTGGAATGAATTGTATCTGTGGCCCAACTCGAAACCACTTACTGGGGCAAAGGAGATAAAGTACTCCGATTCATCAAGCCTTAGTCATAATCTCACCCTTGAAGGTAGAGTTGAAGTACATTCACCCCAACCATACATACTGAGACTAGACCAAGTGTGGTTCCCAAAAGGAAAATTGGGGTGATGTTAACATAAAGAAGAAAATATATGCTAGGTGGTAAAAACAAAAGACCATCCTCTACTCTAGTGAGTCTCTGAACCCCCAGATATTAGGCTGAAGAGTTTCACTGGCCCAAAGGATTAGGTGTTTTCTTTGGAGGGCACTTTGGTTCTGCCTGGATTACCTGGAAGGCCATATAGCCATGCTGCTCCTCGAGGGATATGCCTGCCTCACATGGCCATTGTAGACATCCTGGAACTCAGTGAGAAGGTTGACGAGTCGCTTTGATCTCAACTGAGAGGAAGTGATGAATACTCTGGATGTGCATTGGATCTTGTGAGAAGGAAAAGAGGATGAGTTTATAATCTGACTTGACTTTGTTGGAAGTGAACAAGCAAAGCTGCTTAACTCAACCTTTCAGAGGCATTTTTGTCAAAGGCAGGAGAGCACAGTGATTAAGAACATTGGCCTCTGAAGTCAGACTGCCTGTGTTTGAACCTAGTTTCTTAATCTCAGTAAGCCTCCATTTTCTGCCTCTACAAAGGGGTAGCCTGAGGGTTCAGAGAAATTATGCATGTAAAGTACTCAGCACAGTGCATGGCACATACTCTAGTATGTATATGATACATGTGAACAAATGCTCTTTGCCCTAGCACGTAATGTCACAACAGCTGACCCGCAAGAGAGTCTGTCTATCCAGAGACCAACAAAGTGCAGGGCATATTTTCTCTTACTGGATATGAAGTCCTTTCTTTCATCTCCATTTTATTTCCTGAGGGGCAAGCAAGTTTGACTTGAATCTTTCTAGTGCTCTGTGCTCTGACAACGAATGGCTTCTGGGCATCACTGTCACACCCCCTTTTCCCTCCTTCACCAGTGAGTCCCTGAGTCCTGCCTATTCTGTCTCCGAAATATTTCTTGAGTCTGACCTCCCTCTTCACTTCCTCTGCCCCTGCTCTAGCTCACATGCTCTTCTCTCCTGCCTGGTTAATTCAGGAATCTCTACCTTATTTTACTTTGTCTTGTCTCTTCCCATCTGGTCTCCTCCTTTCCTTTGCTATTTTCCCTTGCCTACAGAATAGTGTCCTGACTCCTTAGCAAGACATTATTTAAAATCCTGTTCGGTCTGATTCCAGCCTACCCTTCCATCTGCAAGAATCTCCCCCATAAAACATCTACTAGTTCCATAGCCACTGATGTTCATGGTTCCCTGAAAACTCCCATGCCCCAGCACCCGTGAAGGCTTTTGCCCATGCTGTTCTCGCTGCCTGTCTGCCTTTACCTCTTCTCTGCTTGGCTAACTTCTGCTTATCTTCCAAAGCTGAGCTCCTCTCCCCTGGGTCCCTAGCCTTGTACTTTCATAGCTGGATGTACCGGCAGCATTTAGCACACTATTTAACAATTGGCTGCATACCTGTCTCTACGCTTATATGCACCATAAATTCCTGGAAGAAAAGGAACATGACTTATGCATTTTTATGCACCCAGGGCCTAGAAAAGTGTTCAAAAAAGAGCATATTTTCTACAATGAATATTGTCCTTAGGTTGTAAATCAGGAAGGATAAAACACACTACTATGCATTTCTCTTAATATAGCACCATTTTGTGTAGTACTTAGGACTTATTCTTTCTTCCTTTTTTTCAATATTTTTTATTACACAGTTATAAATATGGGAATTTATTCTTATTAAAATGTATATTAATTTCCTCCCCTGAAGTAACCACTGGTTTAGCTTGATGGGCATCCTTCAGGATTTTTCAAAATTATTTATTTGTTTACTTTTAATAACAGCTTTATTGAGATAGAATCCACATACCATAAAATTCACTCTTTTAAAATGAACAATTCAGTGGCTCTTAGCATTTTCGCAGAGTTGTGCAACCATTACCATTATCTAATTTAAGAACATTTTAATCACCCTATTAGGAATCATTCCCCATTCCTCTCCCCCCACTTCCCGCCCCCCACCAGCCCCTCCCAACCACTAATCTACTTTCTGTCTCTGTGAGTTTGCCTACTCTGGATACTTCACATAAATGGAATCATGCAATAAACCTTTTGTGCCTGACTTCTATCATTTAGAATAATGTTCTCAAGATTCATTCATTTTGTAGTGTGTGTTAGTACTTCATTCTTTTTTATGACAGAATAATTTTCTATTTATGGATATACCATATTTTGTTTATCTGTTCATCATTTGGTGGACATTGGGTTGTTTCCAATTTTGGCTTTTGTGAATAATACTTTATGAACATTCCTGTATAAGTTTTTATGTTGACATATATTTTCAGTTTTCTTGGGTATGTACCTAGGAGTGGAATTGCTGGGTAATATGGTAACTCTATGTTTAACTTTTTGAGGAACTGCTAAACTGTTTTCCACAGCAGATGTCCCATTTCACATTCCCACCAGCAGTGTATGAGGATACCAACTTCTCTAAATCCTTGTCAACACTTGTTCTTGTCTTTTTTACCATAGCCATTGTAGTGAGTGTGATGTGATGTCTCATTGTGATTTTGACTTTTATGTCCATAATGACTAATGATCTTGATCATCTTTCATGTACTTATTGCCGTTTTTGTTTCTTCTTTGGAGAAATGTCTATTGAAATCCTCTGTCTAAAATTTTAAAATTGGTAATTTATCCTTTTTTTAAGTTATAAGCATTCTTTATATATATTCAATATAAATACCTTATTAGATATATTATTTATTAATATTTTCTTCACAACCTTCTTATATACATGTAAATAAATGTGTGTTTATTTTTGTGCATATGTTTGTATATGTAAAGATTTAAATAGGTTTCTCCTTTTTGTACATGTAGGGTTATATTGTTTGTATTGTCGTGTAGATATCTTCCTGGGTCATTGTACATATCAATCTACTTCATTATTTTCAATTTTTGCATAGATGTACATGTAGCCATTCACCTGGGCATTTTCGTGAGTCTTGATATTTTTATCATTAAAAACAGTGCTATAGTCAGCATCTTTGTAAAGGTCCTTTTCTGCACAGGTGCAAATATCTCTCTAGGATACATTGAAGAGGGGTCACTGAGTTTACAGGTATCTGCATTTTTAATTTTAATACATACTATCAAAATACTGTACAAATATGTTCTCACAGTAACATTGCATGACAATATTGTTTGTTTGCATACTGGCCAAGATTGAAATTTAAGCATTTTTGCCTAGTTGATGAGCAAAAATGGTACCTAACTGTTGTTTTAATTTACTTGAAATAGTTTCAATATCCTGATTTTCATAATTCCATTATTTGATGTTCAGAATAGAACCCGTCTTTCATCTAATTCTGTAGATCTTCCCTTCACATGGGAGCCCCTACGTGACACGGAAAGGAAATGATAGATGGGCTGGAAGAGTCTGGATTCATACTTTAGCTGTTATGCATGGTGAGGCCAGCTTGAGAAAAACATGGTTCTTAAAAGACTTTCCATTGTTTGGGTCTGACCAGACTTTTAACCACAATCCAGAGACTTTTATCTTCACCAAGATGTGGCATTTTATTTTAATAAAGCTATCGACAGTTCTCCCATTTCTAGTGACTTTTCAAAAAGTGTCTTTTGTCAGCAGAGAGCTTTTATTAGCTAATGTAACCCTGCTGTACTCCATGTTAGCAGAGAGAGAAAAGAAGTGTCCTTGGGTACTGAATATGGAAAGTGTGCAAAAACTCTCAAGGGCAAAGAGGTTTTTCAGCCTTTTGAGGCTACATTTGTCACTCCGTGTTGTATCTTAACTAAGAATAATAAAGTTCTCCAAAGCTAGGGTCCAGAAGGTAAAGCTTTACAAGATTATGCCTCCAATCTGACAGTTGTATAAAAAGAAATGACAGAGGATTAATATGGAGAGACCAGGTAGAAGCGTGGCGTTAGCTGTGAGCATAATAACTTGGATAGGCTCAAGTGTGAATGTCTGTGGTCTGATCCCCTGGAAACAGGGAGTTAGGCAAGAAAATCTAGGAGTGAGAGTAATAGGCTTGGCTATGAAATAGGGTAGCTAGCTGGTGAGGGCTTACTTTGAACCATTACTGATAAGTGAGCAGCACCAGTAGACTGGAGGATCATGAGGCAGACATACAGACTGTGGGCTCTGGGCACAAGTCAGGTGGAGCGTCAATGGTGTGGTTCCAATAATCAGTCCTTTGATGTAAGCCTTCAGTCAGTAGTGGGGGAGACTGGGGTTAGGGGCTTAGACAGGTGTCAGGACACTAGAAAACAGATTGGAATTCTGGGAGAGGTCCACTGCAGTGTGGGAACTGATGTACTGTCAGGACAGAGCTGTCTGACCTCAGCCAACATGGTAGGAATGGAGAAAGTTGCGTCTCCAACAGAGTCTGTACAATACTTCAACTGAATGACTTAATTTCTAAAGCCATGAACAGTTAAGGTAGGACAGCTAACTCTTCTGCTCTGTTAGGGACTGACTCACAAACTGAGGAGAGCACCTAATGGACACCTGTGGACTTGATGCTCAGAGCAGAGAGTCACCAAAGAAGGCAGGAAGGATATTCTGATAACACTGGCCCTGAGTCCCCTGATATTACTACAGATTTTCTCTCATCTTTGCTGGGAACCGGTAGGTAGTGGTGCTTGATGTCTATTAGACCCCAATTCAATTCTGAAGTCCATAATTCAGTGAGGATAGATATAAAAAAGGGTTCTTTTTTCATCAGAAGGGTAATTACCTAGTTATCAGTGTGTTAGAAGGCTGAGAGCTTATGGATTTTTCATAAAATCGTAAGTTCATAATGGGCTGGGTGAAGTCATTTCGTTCTGTCTTCAAGGAGGGCTGAATTTAATTCACCCGTGATGGATGGGATGCCGTTTCACAAGAATCTCTAAAGAGAAAGGGTTGACAACCATTAGTATTTTAACAATTTTCAATTGCGACATTCCTTCTGTCTTAGTGAATATGTTGGCATAGAATGGAAGCCCATAATATTTTGTGTCCTCTTTGGGTAGAGAGAACAGTATTATAAGTGTCTTTCATTTTCATTAATTCAAAGAACACTTATTGACTACCTACCATGTGCTAGATGTGGGTGATACGGTAGTGAAACAGTAGGAAAGACAGATTTGATTCTTGTTGGCATTTAGCTAGGAGACATGATGGATAATAACCAATAACCAAATAAATATGTGATTACAAACTGTAGTAAGTGCTATGAAGCAAACAAGGTACTGCTGTAGAGAAGAGCAGGAGGAAACTTTACGCCTAGTTTAGATGGGTGATTAGCAAAGGCCTCTTTTTATAAGTGACATTTACTGCAAGCCCTGCAGTATAAAAGGAACAAGCTTTTTAGAATACAGAGAAGAACGTACTTGACAGAGGGAGCACCATGTGCAGAGGTTCCAAGGAGAAAGAGTGTTGTGTTTGAGGAATTTGAGGTTAGTTTGGCTAGAGCAGAGGGAGAAGATGGCATGCAATGAGGTTAGAGAAGGAAATAAAGGGCCAAATAATGTCTGAACTTGTGGACAATGATGAAGGTTTTGATTTTATTCTAAATGGAATGTTTGTAAAAGATCACCCTGGGTGCTGTGTGGCAAACAAATTAGCAGTGAGAATATCAGAACAGAGAGACCAGTTAGGAGACCATCCAGGAGGGAAATGTTGGTACTTTGGACTGTATTGGTGGCAGTAAAAATGGATAGAGACATTTTTGAGATGTACTTAAGGAGTCTCACTGATGGGTCAGATGTAGTGTAAGGTAAAGGAGATACAGATTCTAGGCTGACATCTTGGTTTCTAGGTAGAAGAACTGGAAAGAGTAGTACAGTAGATGGAGAACAATTAGGGAGGAGCAGGTTTATAATGGGAAGGATGGGAATTGAAAGTTTGCATTTGTACATGTTAAATTTGAGATGCCTGTGAAACACACAAGTGGAATTGTTGATTCAAAGTCTGGAGTTAAGAGAAGTTGTCAGTGGAGAAGTACATTTGGGTGACACTAATCTGTCCATGGTAATAAAAGCTATGGGGAAGGATGAGATTGTGAAGGGAAAGAGGAAAGAGAAGGAAAGGGTCCCCAAGTGTGAACCCTGAGAAACTCTAACATCCTTGGGATGTTTATGGATTTTTGGATTTCCCAACATCCCACGACCTTGGGAAACAAGGAGTTGAGCAGAGAGAGCATCAGACTGAAAAGTGTGTGAGTTCTGATCCCATTTCTGTTTTAAACTTGATGACCTTGAACAAGTCACTGCCTCTCTCTTGACTGTCAGTATCTATTTCTTTAAAATGAAGAGTGTGAGCCCTCAATTCTTTTCAATTGCCAATATTCTGTGATTCAGCTCTCATTCAGTGTTAGGCTCATTTCCCAATTACTTTGGCCATTACCTGTTACTTCCTTTACTTACCTAGGTTTAGCATATCCAGAGTACCCTTTTCTAATTTACTCTTCTAATTTTGGGTGCATTAAGTTCCTCTAAATCTTTGCCATCCCCTGCCAACTTGTGCCTCTTTGGGCAGTTGGAGTTGTTACGTTCCAGTTCAGTTTGGGGGTGGGGAAGTCTGTAGCCCTGTGGAGACTGATATTGATAGGCTTCCTTTTTCATTGAAAATTAGTCCCTTTATTTTTACTATTCCTCTTCAACTCAATTTTCTGGTCTCTTAAATCAGCTTTAGAGATTTGAGGAATGAAAGGGGTTAATGTTTGTGTTTTGTCCAAATCATAAAGCAAACCAAATTGACTGCCACTGCTCAGTACCCAATAGGACTTATAACCCAGGTGAAAATTTGGGTTGAAAGATGTATTCCCAACTGCAATGTAGTGGATGTGTTTGTAGCAAATGAAGTTTCAGAGCATTGCTTAAGGATCTCAGGGTAGTATCTGTCCTAGATATTTTTTTCTTAACAAATTAACACTGTCAAACTACTCGTGTTGGAATGATTTTTCTTAACAAAGTGCCTTTGTTGCCCAGTCATGATGCTTTATTGCTGATTTTTCTTGTGAGATGATTCTCCCTGTTGCTTTTGCTTTTATCTCACAATGTACCATCTGAATCTGCTGAGAATGTTGGAAAGAAAAAAAAAGGGTTCAAGCTGAAACACAAAGGTTATTGGTTAGGGAAAAATGATAGATAAAATAGCAATTAGAAGTCTCATTAACAGACATTCTTTTTTACTAAAAAAAATACTCTGAAACTGGCATTGGGTCATCTCAGGAAAGAAGGAATACAATTATTATAGTGATGACAATCTTCCTGACGTGGGTAAGGCCTTGTCAGCAATTTATTTCTTCTATGTGTCACTCTTTCCATGATTTGAGGCTCTAGTCATGGCTGATATGGTTGTTATCATAAAGGGAGAGAAGGGGTTAGATTAAATGAAAACAATCATTCCCAGTTATGTCTTGGGTGATTCAACTTAATTAACAGTAGCGTTAAATGTGTAATGCAGAAAGTGGTGAGAAGGTGTGAGCCAGTAACATGATTGTGCCTGGATGAAATGGAACATTATCAATCTAATTGCATTCTTCCTCATGCTCCTAGAGTTCTACGTGTAAACCCTTTCAAATTCTCTAAAATAGACCCAGCTGAGGTCAGCCTTAATATCTGTGTTTATATGAGGCAAACATTTCCAAACTGTTATATGATTTTGGCTGTATAATTTGTCCTTCCCTCTTCCCACTGTAATGAGTTGAATGTAGCCCCCCATCAAAGATATATCCAAGTCCTGACCCCTAGTACCAGTGAATGTGACCCTATTTGGAGAAAGAATCTTTGCAGATGCAATTAAATGAAAGATTTCTAGATGAAATCATCCTGGATTAACTGGGTGGCCCCTAAATCCAATGACAAATGTCCTTTTAAGAAGAAAAGATATAAACACACAGGTATAATAAGGTCCTGTGAAGACAGAGGCAGAGATTGGAGTGATTTGTCTATAAGCCAAGGAATGCCAAGGAACATCAGAAACTAGGAGAGAGTTACGGAATTGAATCTCCCTCTGGGCCTCCAAAAGCTTGCTGACACCTTGATTTTAGATTCTTGGTCTCTAGAATTGTGAGATAATACTTTTCTACCGTTTTAAGCCACCTAGTTTGTGATAATCTGCTACAACAGCCCTAGGAAACTAATATGCCGCCTTCTATTAATCATTCTGTAGGAGGCAGCATGCTGGAATAGAAGGGCATTGGACTTAGAGTTAGGAAACATAGGTTCTGAGCTTAATGCCGTTACTAGTAGCTGTGTGACCCTGGGTGTGGCACAATCTCTCTCTGCGCCTCTGTTGCTTCATCTGTAAAATGAAGATTTGAACTTCCCTTTCAAGTCCTTCTAAGGCTAGCCTTATTCTCCCACTATTAAAAAAATTAGGAAACTGTATAAAACATAAAATAATGCTTTTTGGTTATTGGACAACAGGCAGTGTAGGAGTGTGTTCACTGAGAGAAGCAAAAAAAGAAAAGACCCCTACGATTACTCTAGCTTTTGGCTTGCAGGCACTTTCTGCACTGTGCCTCAGAGAGGGTGAAAAGCAAAGCCCGGCAGTATTGCTGAGCTGATGAGAAAAATGTTGGAATTTGTGGATGACAAGGGCACTGAAATTTGTGATAAAGAGCATCAGGGCGGAACGAATTATGTAGAAAAATTGCTCCAGAAATCTGCATAGCATTCACCTGAATCTTTGCTCAGTACTCAGATATAAATGCATATGGTGAAACTACATAATGTCAGGCAATGGGAGTGACTTGGTAGTCGTGAACTATGTGGCTTCCACATATCACATAGCCTGGGGACTATTTCAGTTCCAACCAGTCATATTGGAGAGACTTCATTGAACACCTGGCATGTCATTAGAGACCCCAGAAGGGTTATGTCTTAGTAGTAGGACTAAACTAGCTTTAAAGTAAAGGCTGCTCTTGACCTACCTTAACAGAGCAGAAAAATAAGCCTTGAAAAGATCAGGCTCATTTACCAGTAATGTTAACTGCCTTTCAGAACAGACTTCAACACTCCTTAAAGGAAGACAACAAAATCCAGATACTCAGTAATATAACTTTCATAATGTCTTTGATCTAATTGAAAATTACTGGATATTCTAAGTAGCAGGAAAATGTGACTTATAGCCAGGAGACAAATCAGTTAGTTGAAACAAACCTAGGAATGATAGAAACAATGGAATTATAACAGATAAGGATTTTAAAACAGCTCTGATAAATATGCACAGAGATTTAAATGAAAATATGAATGTAATGAAGAGATAAATGGAAAATGTAAAAAGAGCCAATAGAACTTCTAAAACAGAAACAATAGCAGAAACAAAATGTTAACTGAATGAGTATAAAAGCAGATGAGGACCCCCCAACCCTCCCTACCCGCCAGAAAAAGAGACCATAGAACTTGAAGACACAGCAGTAGAAACTATTTAAACTGAAGCACAGAGAGGAAAAAAAGTTCTAAAAATAGTGAGAGAGTCTCAGTGAACTCACGGGATCATAAACGGTCTAACATATGTAATTGGAGTTCCAGAAAGAAAGGATGGGACAGGGACATAAAAAGATAATGGCTGAAAAATCTCCAAATTTGAAGAAATCTCTAAGTCCCTTGATCCAAGAAGCTCAATGGGCCTCAAGCAGAACAAACACAAAACTATGCCAAGGCATATCATAATGAAAGTATGGAAAATCAGTGATTTTAAAAGTCTTAAAAACCGCTAAAGAAAAAAGACACCTTACACACAGAGGAACAAAATAAGAAAAATTTCTTATTAGAAACAATGCAATCCAGAAGAAAACAGAATGGCATCTTGACTACGCTGGGCAGAAAAGAACCATCAACTTAGAATTCTATATCCAGTAAATATATCCTTCAGAAATGAATGTGAAATAAAGAAATTTCCAGACAACAAAAAAAGCTGAAAGAATTAATTGCCAGCGTATTTGCACTTCAGTAAACGCTAAAGGGAGTTTCAGGATGAAGGAAGATAATGCCAGATGGAAACTTGGACCTACAAAAAGAGTGAAAGGTTCAGGATATGGTAAATGTGTGAGAAAATACAAAAGACTCTTTTCTCATGCATATATTTCTTTGAAAAATAATTATAGTAGAAATAATATATTATGTAGTTTATACAACAGGAGTAAAATATGATAATAGCACAATGATAGGAGGGAGAAATGGAGGTATTCGGTTGTGAGAGTCATACATTATATGTGAAGTGGTTTAACTTCATTTGAAGGTAAACTATGATAAAATGAATATACATCCTGCATTCCCCAGAGCACCAAAGTTGTCTTATAAAAGCCTCCTAACTAATCTCCTTACTTCCGTCCTCAATTTTGCAGCTAAGTAAGATCATATCACACCTCTGCTCAAAACTCTCCACAGACTTCCCACATCAGAGCAAAGGCTAAAGGTTTATAAATTTATACTTAATTTTGTCTAACATGACTTCTCCGACCCCATCTCTAACCTCTGCCCCTGTCACTCACTCCATTTCAGCTGCACTAGCCTCCTTGCTGCTCTTTGAACCTGACTGGCAAGGTCTCTCCTTGGGGTCTTTGCACTTTCTCTTTATCTGGCTCTCACCCTGCTCATCCCAAATAGCTGGCTTACTCTCTTCTGTCCTTCAAATCTTTTTTCAGACTTGCTTTCTCACTAATGTCTTCCTTGAACACTGATTTAAAATTGCAAACCTACCATTTGCTCCCCTGGCTCTCCCCATACCGCTTCCTTTCCTTACAGTACTTATAATACTTCTGTTTTCTTTGGAGTACTTTTCCTTGGCTTAATTTTCCTTGTAGTACTTTTTTTTTCTAAGGTATCATACACTTTACTCATTTGTTTTATTTATTGTCAGTCTCTCTCCCCAGAGTCCATTACAATATAAGCTTTACACGAGCAGGTTTTCTTTTGTTTTGTGCACCAGTGTATCCACAGGGCCTAGAATAGTGCCTGATATATAGTAGGTGTTCAATAAATATTTGATTAAATGACAGGATCTGCAGCCAAAAGCTTGGGCACTCCTGGAAAAGCACTGACTCCTTTTCTTTGCCATCGCTGCCCCAGTGTGTTGGGCCCTGTACACCAGCATATAGAGTATGGCACTGTCCCTGCCTTCTTCAAGCAGTTTCCCCGTCATCTCCTGTCCTTGTTTGCCTCAAAGTTTCAAGGGATTGGAAAGATGTTCCTTATCACAAAAAGAGAGACTTGAGAGCCCTGCTCTAGGCATTTTTGTTTGCCCTGACAGATATGATGACAACCTGTTTTTTGTTTGTTTGTTTGTTTGATGTGTGGTAAAGGATATGTTAACTAACTTTATTGTGGTAAAACATTTTGCAATATATACATGTGTCAAATCATCGTACTGTATACCATAAACTTGCCCAATGTTATATGACAACGTGTTTTTATCTTTGAAGCATTTGAGGGTCCGGAAAGTAGTCACTCTGAGAAGGCCAGGTTTTCTGTATTTCAAAGGGAACTTGTGGTCTTTTTTCTGATTTCTATCTTTTGGAAAACTCGGCGCCCACAGCTCTGTTGCACTTGAAGCTTGGAATCTTTTATCCCTGAAGGTAGGAGGATAAAAAGGAGCTCACCATGGTCTACTAAGGAGACTTTCTTATGCTTAAGGCAGCTCTGGATGTAAGCAAAGGCAAAACGACCGCAAGATTCTTACTTTTTCCTGGACCAGCGTTGAGGAAAAGATAGAGCCTAGTTTGCCCTACACTAATTTATTTTGCAGACACAGCATTTGGAGGGGCAAGACAGTCTTCAGAGAGAATCTGTTTCGCAGTCTCCCTCTTTGCCCCATGACTTGTGCTTTGGTGGGAGAGCCCAGAGCACTCTGATCACAGCCTCAGTCTAGCAGCCAAGTTCCTTGATGTCTAGGACGCTGAAAGGAAAGGGCAGCCCAAGACTAATGGGCAGATGTTGAATGGTCTAAGGTACAGTTTGTGACTAAAGCCTACTTCACTGGAAATGATTAAATATCTTTTAGGTAATGATTTTGAACCATATCTGAAGGTTAAGAGATTAGGCGGCTATTTCTTCTTTTAAACAGATTTTATCTTTACATGTGTCCAGAAAATGAATAGTGGTAGTTTCCATTAGTAAATTTAATTTTCTTTCGAGTTGATTATCCAAATAGCAATGCTTCCCCATTTCCCTAACATATTAAGTGTAGCTAACCCACTTGATTCATTTCCTTAGTGGTAATGAGTAAAACTTTCTGGGGTCAGGACTTCTGAGTGTCTGCTGACGACTAGAGGTGTTAGCTGTTTTGCCAACAGGTGACAGACTAAATTATATTCTCCCTTTCTCCTTCTTGACTCTTTCCCCAGCTATCCTGGAGGGATAACCATTTGTGAAATAGAAATTCAAAAACAGAGTAAGACAAAATCTATGTTGGTCTGTGTTTATAAGAGGGAGGAAGGGCTTCAACTGGAAGGTAAAGGGTGCAACCAGGTTGGTGACTGGGGTGAAGGTATCACATGTCCCCTTTGTTTTAACTAGGGTCTTGTTTTAAGATCAGAGATGCGTTTATCCTGAGAGATTAATTGTCCAAACAATTTATAGAGGGTCACAGATGATTTCAATATGCCTCTCATGCTCTAATTTTATTTTTTACTCAGTAATCTCTTGGTTGCAACCAGTAGACATTCAACTTTGATTAACTTGAAAAATAACAGGGAATTTGTTACTCTTATGACTTTGAAGTTAAGGGTTATAATGGCTTCAGGCACAGGTGGATCCAGGGGCCCAAGTGATGTTCTCAAGACTTTTATCTCCCTCACTTCTGTTTTTCTTTGTGGATCTCATATTTTTCTGTAGAATATAGGATTTTTCCATGTAGCAGGAAAGATGGTACTAGCAGTATTTGATTCACATCCTTCTGGATCAGTGACTCAAAACTCAAGCTCTTCCTGTATCAGCTGTAAATCTAAAATTTCTTAGGGAGAGAACTTTGACTGACTCAGTTTCATCACATGTCCAGTTCTGAGGCTAGGTGGCAGAGTATTTTGATTCTTAGTTATTATAGTCACACATTTATTTTATTTTTTTTAACATCTTTATTGGGGTATAATTGCTTTACAATGGTGTGTTAGTTTCTGCTTTATAACAAAGTGAATCAGTTATACATATACATATGTTCCCATATCTTTTCCCTCTTGCATCTCCCTCCCTCCCACCCTCCCTATCCCACCCCTCCAGGCAGTCACAAAGCACCGAGCTGATCTCCCTGTGCTATGCGGCTGCTTCCCACTAGCTATCTACCTCACGTTTGGTAGTGTATATATGTCCATGCCTCTCTCTTGCTTTGTCACAGCTCACCCTTCCCCCTCCCCATATCCTCAAGTCCATTCTCTAGTAGGTCTGTGTCTTTATTCCTGTCTTACCCCTAGGTTCTTCATGAATAGTCACACATTTAAATTTGGAGAGACATTGTTTTGTTAAGTTTGGGTAGTTTAGTTTGATTTTACACTTAATTTTTATTTTGTTCTTTTGCTTATCTTTTGATTTCTTGTGCATAAAATATCACTTTAAAAAACACTTTTATTGTCTGAATTACATGGTCATGTAAATAAGTGCTGACCCCAATACCAAGGTTTAATAATTTTATCTCATTATTATGATTTGCATAATACTACAGTGGCATGTCTTTTGAGAAAAGATTCATTCATTGAATGCAGACAGGTAGGTATGAATCAATGAGTGAAAGACATAGGACATGTCTGAACTCCCATCTTTTGGAATCCTTTATTTACTTAATGTGCAATCTGGACAAGTTCTTTAAACTTGCTGAAGCTTGTTTTTCTCAACTGTGAGTAGGGTTGTTTTGAGGACTTATTGAGGTCATGCATGTAAAGTAGTAAGCTCAGTGATTCAGGTCCATAGTACGTATTCAAGAAATTGTTAACCATTGTTGTTTTGGTTATTGTTATTATTATTGTTATGGTTAAAAAATAAAAGTCAACTAAATTTTGTTTTGATTGTGGATAAGCATACGATACCGCCTAGGGAATACGTTGGTGTAACGATATTTGACCTGGGAATTTCTGATACAACAGGATTGAGCCTTAGTCTTCTATTTGTGTAATTAAATCACTGGTCTCTCTCAGTGCTGCAGGCTTCACACAGGTGGAAACAAAACATTAGGACCAGTAGTAGGTCATTATGATCTTTCAGATCTCCATGAGTAGGTATAACTCGCTTATGGCTTTGATTTCAAAGGTCGATTTGGGTTGTTCAATTCTAATAATAATAGTCAAATATTTCCACTTGGAGGGCAAATGGTGTGAAAGAGCAAACAGATCGATGTACCTTTAAGTAGATGAAAGTGTACATATAATTTGACAAAAGTCACTTCATGGATAGAGTTGTTAAGGTGATACTGGGCTAGAAGCAAGCATTTGAACACATAATAGACGTGGAATTTATTATGCCAGTATCTTAATCTTTCTGTGGATAAAGACTGATTGTTAGCTGATAGCCATAGAAGAAAAGAAACAATTACTAAAACAGAACTCTTTCCACCCAAATCTGTTCCTCTTGTAGTCTTAACCATCTGTGTAATTGGCTCAAGCCAGAAACATGATCCCTCTGTCTTCCCTTCGTCTCACCCAGTCCAGAGGCTAAGATCTAAGATCTGTCTTCAAATATATATTCTGATCAGACAACTTCTGTATTTTTCTTTTATTATCCTAATCCAGACCTGGTCACCTCCAGCCTAAATTATTTTGATAGCTCCTAAGTGATACCTCCTACTTCCACTTTTGTCTTCATGCTGTCCCTTCTTTGCATAGCCACCTGCAGGTTCTTTAAAATCTTCTAGTGCCTCTCCATTATTCTTAGAATAGAAGCCACATTTCCTCTCTTGGCTCACCTACTCTCTGACCTCATCTCCTACCACTCTCCTCCCTACTAAATGAGCTCCAGGCACAGTCACCCTATTTCTATACTTCTAGTACACCAAACTCAAGCTTGTTTTTGCCAAACTGCTTTGATACTTGCTGTATCTTGTGTCTGAAATTCTCTCTGTTTGGGTTATTCCCAAAGCACCCTCCTTCTTGTCATTAGGTCTCAGCTTGGAGAAGCTCTCCTTGACAATTCTTGACTCTGGAAGCAAAACCAGCCCCCCCTCTCCTAATCATTTTCTGGAACATCCTTCATAACTTTGAGCACTTACCATGCTGTGCAATTATTTTGGTCATTTATTTATCATTTGTTCTCTTTTTAAAGACACCAGAGCAGTGATCTTGTATTTCTGTTTTATTCGCTACTATAACCACAGCACCTAGAAGGCGTCTGGGGTGTTTATTGAAGGTGCTCAATAAATATCAGTTGAATATTTCCAGGCATCTAACAAGGCAGAAATCATCACTACCTTCATGAAACATATGCTTCTTTAGTCAGTTACACTCACACGTGTGTGTGTGTGTGTGTGTGGCTGCATTGGGTCTTTGTTGCTGTGCACAGGCTTTCTCATTGTGCAGCAAGCGGGGGCTACTCTTCATGGCGGTGCGCAGGCTTTTCATCGTGGTGGCTTCTCTTGCTGCGAAGCATGGGGTCTAAGCTCGTAGGCTTCAGTAGTTGTGGCACACAGGCTCAGTAGTTGTGGCTCACAGGCTCTAGAGCGCAGGCTCGGTAGTCACGGCGCACGGGCTTAGTTGCTCTGCAGCATGTGGGATCTTCCCGGACCAGGGCTCAAACCTGTGTCCCCTGCATTGGCAGGTGGATTCTTAACCACTGCACCACCAGGGAAGCCCTCACACATTATTTTTTAAAAAGCATCATGACTTTTTTAAAGTAATCAGTTTTGAGAATATATGAAAGTAATTTGGTATTCCTGGTACTTGAATTAAATTCACGTTCCTATTTTCACTGATTGATCTTCCTTCCTGCTGATTTTAGTGATTGTTCTGCCGATAGGCTAAGCAATGTGTTAGAACAATATAAAGGCTGTCATATTTTATTGATGTTGGATATGTGGATGATACTTGATAGAAAATGAAAAGCTTTATAGGTTTTCCACTTTTCAAAATTTGCTTTTAGTAAGTCAGAGATCAGAAAGATTTTAAATAAATCTATTGAACTAATAATATGAAAACTGAAAAGTGAGCCAATATGTAGTTTTCTTCCTGGCTTTGAAATGGTCTTTCATTATTCGCAAATAATCTTTCTGAACATTTGGATGTACTTCATGAAAATAGGTTTTGAAATAGTTCTCAAATATTCAGTTTGGGGGTCTTTCAGAAGTGAACAACAATTTTGGTCTCATCATTAATGTGTGCTCATTACAATTTAAAATGTATTTTTTGATGTGGTTTTAATTCTTGATAGTTCAATCTGAGGTACTTTTCACATGTTTAATAGTCTTATCTTGCCACAATTTGGTAGCAAAGTTAGAGCAATCATTTTTATAACTCATTGTTGCTTTAATTTTTATTTTAAATTGCACAGGGATTTTTGTTAAGATTTGTTTAAAACATTGCCTGATTCTTTTGGGGGCATTTTGGTCAAGTCATTGAAATAAAATAATAAAAAATAAAATACAATATTGAATGCATAATAGATACCAAGAGCATTAATTCAAGTTCTCACATGCTAGCACTTTAAGATAAATATTATTACTTATTAGCCTCATTCTTCAAAATAGAAAACAAATTCTCAGGCAGGTGAAATAACTTGTTCAAAAGTATATAACAATATGGCAGAGTCAGCATTTAATGCAAGATCTAGGCAGTTCTGAAAGTTTTTGATGATCGCACAATACTAATGTCCCTTAGGGTTAGTATCATCTTACATGTTCTTCATGACCATTTGAAATACTGGTGATGAAAACTAGAGAACACAGGAAGGGAATCCAGTGTAGGACCATTAAGCTCAAAGATAAATTAATTGGAAAATTCCTAATTTGGGATACTTACTTCTAATTTGACATACGTGTGCAGCCATGGAATTTCATAGCAGAAGGGTACCTTAGAGATGATTTACCACTTCTAATGCAACTTCATTTTGCAGATAATAAGGTTGAGGCACTGATACCTTAGGTTCCCACTATGACAAAGCGGTGACTGGGTTAGAACCATGCTTTCTGTGTCTAAAAAGAAGATCTTTCAGCTACTGGAAGACCACATTTTTCTGTCATACCAATACTCTTGAACTACTCTTTTCTGCCTATGATACCACTTTATGATAGTCAGGCATATAGCTAGATTCTTTGCAACACTATCTCATTTAATTTCCATAACACATTGTTGGGATAGATATTATAATTCTCATTTTACTGTGGTGAGCCCTGGCACTGCTAAATAACTTGAATGGCAAAATAGCTTGCCCTGTCAACAGTTGAATTGGGAGTCCAGCCTAGGTCTATTTGACATCAAGCTGTAGTGGTCTCTAGGAGCAGTTTAGAGGTAGCAGTCTGATTGGAAATGGGAAGTGGGGGAGGGAGCTTGAAGGTGCATGATTGATTTAAGCCCTTGATTTAGCACTGCCAACGGCTCCTTATGCTGACACCAGATACCCAGGATTCTATCCTGTGCCTGATTTCAAGATCCTGTTCTTTGATTGTTGCTGATTATAACTACTGTGAATGTATTTTAGGCTATTTGCGGAAAGATGAGTAAATTAATTTTGAATCTGTAAGTGATCAAGTGTGTTATCAAGAAGGGAGCTGAAGAGCAAGCTTTACTACCCCTCTAAAAAGTAACCCACTTGAATGATATGTGGGAGTATTTTCATTCCTGTCTTTTATTAATTTCCCTTTTTTTTCCTTGAAGTTGTGTTCTCAAATCTTAATCCTCTTAACAATAACTTTATGTGCCTGTCATGTTCTTTACCCATGGCTTCCTTGTATCCTCCATCCACCAATCAATGGGCTTTGGGTGCTTCCAGGACTCCGTTTCTTTGGATCTTAGCCTGACCTGCCCACTCTGTTATGTACAATGCTTCAAATCTCTGATTTTTTTTTTGTGCCTCATCCTACCATATAAAAATGGCTGTTTAGAACAAACCATTTTAGCCTCCTCAAACTGTAATGTTAGCACATACTGAAAAAGGAGTCCATAGTAGAACAAATGTAAAATCACTGTGACTTCAGTTGATCAGAATCAATAAAGTAATGAACTTATAACAAGTGCCAGTGTTAAGAACTTTGGTGATTTGATGAACTTTGAATGTTCATTGCACTTAATTTATTTTCTGAACTTATAACAAGTGCCAGTGTTAAGAACTTTGGTGACTTGATAGGTAGATAGATAGATAGACAGTTGAGTTAGTTTTCATTTAGTTAGTTCTGTTTCTGCTGAAACTGACTTAACATTTTGAATGGCACTAACAGAGTCCTCTATGCTTGGACTTTTCTCAAGGATAGACATAAGATGCATATTTGTACTCCAGGTAGGAATGCTACCTTTAGAATTGGTGTTCAAGGACAGCTAATTGAGAAACTGCATTACAAGTTCTGCTGGTTCTTTTGGAAATAAAGATTCCATTGATAAGAATGAGGATGATAATGGTGGTGAAGATAATCATACTGGCACTGTGCCTGGGTACTCTCAGTTTCTTATATAATTCTTATAACAAATCAATGCAATAAGTTCTTTTATTACCCTTATTATAAGATGAGGAAACCAAGGCAGTTCAAGTTTACATTACTGTTCACTCTTGGTGTAGTGCATTCTATTGGTTTTAACAAATGCATAATGATATGTATCTATCATTGTGGTATCACGCAGAGTATTTTCACTGCCATCAAAATGTCCTGAAAAATAATAAATAAATTAAAAAAAAAATGTCCTTTGTTCCGTCTATTCACCCCTCTTCCAACATCAACCTCTGGCAACCACTGATCTTTTTACTATCTCTATAGTTTTTACTTTTTCTAGAATGTCATGTAGTTGGAATCATATAGTATGTAGCCTTTTCAGATTGGCTTTCTTCACTTATGCACTTTTGTTCTTCCATGTCTTTTCATGACCTGATAGCCCAATTCTTTTTCAGTGCTGTATAATATTCCACTGTCTCTGTGTACCACAGTTTCCTTAGCCATTCACCTATTGAAGGACATCTTTATTGCTTGCAAGTTTTGGCAATGATGAATAAAACTGCTATAACCATCCATGTGCAGGGTTTTGTGTGGATATGAGTTTTCAACTCCTTTGGGTAAATACCAAGGTATGTGATTGCTGGATTGTATGGTAAGAGTATGTTTAGTTTTCTAAGAAACTGCCATACTGTCTTCCAAAGTGGCTGTACCAGTTTACATTTCCACCAGCAGTGAATGAGAATTTCGGTTGTTCCACACATTTGGCAGCATTCGATGTTGTCAGTGTTCTGGATTTTGGCCATACTAATAGGTGTGTGTTGTATCTCAATGTTGTTTTAATTTGCCTTTCCCTGGTGGCAAATGATGTGGAACATCTTTTCATATGCTTAGTAACCATCTGTATATCTTATCTGGTGAAGTATCTATGAAGATCTTTGGCACATTTTTTAATTGGGTTGTTTATTGTCTTATTGCTGAGTTTTAATAGTTCCTTGTGTATTTTGGATAACAGTCCTTTATTAGATGTGTCTTTTGCAAATATTTTTTCCAAGTCTGTGGCTTCTCATTCTCTTGACAGTGTCTTTTGTAGAGAAGAAGTTTTAAACTTTAATGAAGTCCAGCTTATCAATTATTTCTTTCATGGATTGGGGCTTTGGTGTTGTATGTAAAAAGCCATGAATTCCAAGGAATTCATCTAGAATTCCTTTATATTGTAGTTGTCCACTTTATATTTAGGTTTGTGATCCATTTTCAGTTAATTTTTGTGAAGAATGTAAAGTCTGTGTGTATTTCTTTTCTACTTCTTTTTTTGCGTGTGATGTCCTACTGTTCTAGCATCATTTGCTGAAAAGACTATCTTTTCTCACTTACTTTACTTTTGCTCATTTGTCAAGATCAGTTGACTATATTTATGTGGATCTGTTTCTGGACTCTTTATTCTGCTCCACTGATCTACCTATCCATTCTTTTGACAGTATCACACTGTGTTGATTAGCATAGCTTTCTTCTCTTTCAATAGTGTGTTAGCCATTCTGGGTCTCTTGTCTCTCCATTCAAACTTTAGACCCAATTTGTCAGTATCCACAAAATAAATTACTGGCATTTTGATAGGAATAGCATTGAATTTATCAATTTGGGAAGAATGATATCTCGACAATATTGAGTCTTCCTACCCATGAACATGAACTGTCTGTCCATTTCCTAAGTTCTTCTTTAATTTCTTTATCAGAACTTTATAGTTTTCCTTATATAGATATTTTTCATATTTTGTTATATTTACACCTAAGTATTTCATCTTTGGAGGTGTTAAGGTAAGTGGTATTGTGTTTTAAATTTCAAATTACGCTTGTTCATTGCTGGTATTTAGGAAATGATTAACTTTTATATATTAACCTTATATCCTGCAACCTTGCTGTAATTGGTTATTAGTTCCAGGAGTTTTTTAATTGATTATTTTGGATTTTCTACATAAACAATCATGTTATCTGCAAAGACAGTTTTAATTCTTTCTTCCCAATCTGTATGCCTTTTATTTCCTTTTCTTGTCTTATTGAATTAGCTAGAACTTCCAGTATGATGTTGAAAAGGAGTGGAGACAGGGGACATCCTTGGCTTGCACCTGATCTCAGTGGGAAAGATTTGAATTCCTCACATGAAGTATGATGTTAGCTGTGGGTTTTTTGTAGATATTCTTTTATCAAGTTGAAGAGGTTCCCGTCTATTACTAGTTTACTGAGAGCTTTTTTTTTAATCATGAGTGAGAGTTGGATTTTGTCAAATGCTTTTTCTGCATCTGTTGATATGATCATGTGATTTTTCTTTTTAGCCTATTGAGATTATATTAATTGATTTCAAATGTTGAATCATTCTTGCCAAAACTTTCTCTTTTAGTCATTCTGCAGTAAAGTCCTAATGAACTGTATAAGAGTCAACCTGGTTGCTAGGAGACTCTGGTCTATCCCAAACAGAAAGAATTATTTGGTGCAATGTCTAAAAGACCATCACCCATGATTTAAAATGCTTTTGATGATGAAAGTTTAGAATCTCAGTACATAGTACATTGATCTCTAGACATTGACCCTTTGGGTTATTTTCAACATAATTTACTTCATTACATCTCTAGCCATAACTACTGAGAGTCATAAAAAATAGTTTGGATGAGAGTCTTACAATTATTTTCTCTACAGTCAATTAAACTAAGATATAAACATTATCGGAATTCTCTGCCCATCCAGTGGTTAGGACTTGGCACTTTCACTGCTGGGGCCTGGGTTCAATCCCTGGTTGGGGAACTAAGATCCCACAAGCCATGCTGTGGTCAGAAAAAAAAAAAAAAAGATATAAACATTATCATATACATTTCCTCCTGTATCTCTCTATCTCTCTGTTTTTCTGTCTCTGATATCTATATCTATATATATCTCGTAATGTATTATATATGTAAAGTGTAATATGTGTATATATATATATATATATATATATATATATATATATTCAGTTTGCCAGTTTCTAATGTTTACAGACATGTTCCTTAGCTTAGGATTCTTCTCTTTTGCTGATCACTATTTTATTTTTTGTCAGCATAACCCATAATTGTTCACTTCACGAGTTTTGAAACTAAAGTATGTAGGTCAATATCCACAATTTGCAAGTGAACTTTATGGAATGAATATTGAGTACAAACTTTTATCCTTGGCTTCAACTGCTTTCATATGCCTATTTTCCTTTTGCTTTATCTTTATTTTTGGCATTTTAAAAGTCACTTTAAAACCCTTTTAAAATAAACATGACATAAATGATAAAACATATTTACACTAGAATTCAGTATTTACATTTCAGAATATTATTTATGAACTATTTAGAGATACATATAATACTCTTAGCTTGAAAATAGTCGCCTTCCCTGAGTAAGCAAAAAGAATGTTCATTGCACTTAATTAATTGTCTGTTTCTAGCCACAGGGGAGTGTGAAATGGGTGGGGGGGGTGACAGAATTGGTTTTTCATTTTAAAAATAAGTTCCATGTCCATGCCACTCTCTCACTTTGTCCCAGCTTACCCTTACCCCTCCCTGTGTCCTCAAGTCCATTCTCTGCATCTGCATCTTTATTCCTGTCCTGCTCCTAGGTTCTTCATAACCTTTTTTTAAAAATTTTTTCTTTTATTTTTAGATTCCATATATATGTGTTAGCAGTTAGCATACGCTATTTGTTTTTCTCTTTCTGACTTAACTTCACTCTGTATGATAGACATGGACTTATTTTTACTACCAAATGTAAAATAGCTAGCTAGTGGGAAGCAGCCACATAGCACGGGGAGATCCGCTCAGTGCTTTGTGACCACCTAGAGGGGTGGGATAGGGAGGGGGGGGAGAGAGACACAAGAGGGAGGAGATATAGGGATATATGGATATATATAGCTTATTCACTTCGTTATAAAGCAGAAACTAACACACCATTGTAAAGCAATTATACTCCAGTAAAGATGTTAAAAAAAATAAGTTGCAGGGTTATAAACTGTGTGTTGTATTAATTTTTCTAAACCTGTTAATGGTCTACTTAAAATGTAATAATTTTTCATCTTTAAATATGTTGAAGAGTTAGATGCAATGTCTGAAAGCATTTATAAGAAAAAATTTGTTTTCCTTACAAATATAGTGGGCAGCAATGTACAAGTAGTAAATGTATCATAATTTAGGCAGAAGAGCTAAAGGCTATTCTCTGTTTCAACTGGAAGTTATGAAGAGTTGGATTTTCCCTAAGGAGCTAATTATTTGCTGAGATCACTATGGTAGCAGATTTTATAAGAAGTTCGAGATCTCTGTAAACAGCCATAAAAAACTGTAGACGTCATTTAAATGCAACACTGAAATCACATAAGCTAGTTTTAAAAAAATGGCTGAATGTATAAATGATTAGTTTAACTATGAAGAATTTTTAATTAAAAATTTTATAGTTCCTATGAGGTAATATTGGAAACTTTTCTGATTCTCTAGTTCCTTGGCCTACTGTTAAAAAGATAATAACATTTTATAATTTTCCAATTGATATATAAAGTTCATAGTCTTTCAGAAGATGACGTCTTTATCTGCAAGATACTAAAAGTTGTAGTAATGGTCCTCCTTAGTGCGAAGTATATTGACACATTTTTAAAATACTATCTTTGGGAATATTCCATGGTATCATATGTGTTTTCATGAGGTACTTATGTCCTTTCCAGAGTATGTGTCCTGTTAGTGGACATTTCTGTTTCTTGCACCTCAGACCAGCTTCTATTGTCTCTTCCGGTAAGAAAACCAGATTTTTGTGTGGGAGGGAAGTACTCCTCCCTCCCAATCAGCCTGTATAGTTTGGATGGGCCTGAGTCCACCTTGTGACTCTAAAGGGCATGAAAATCCAGATTGGACCAAAGAGAAAACTCACATGCTATGTCAGGGATGGGTGCATGACCCAAATCAGGTCATGATCAGGGAGCACCAGTCTTGGAACATTTTACTGGAACTTCTGGAAAGAGGTGCTTTTGTTCCACTAGGTTGCTAGGATAAGAGAATGTAAGTGGGAAGCTTCTGTTTCTCATATTTGCCACGATATGGTTATGGATATGGATATGGGTAGAGTCTTCCTGAGGATACGGATAGAGCCTCTCTGAGAATACTGAGGTAGCAGAGCCCTAAAATGGAAAAAGAGTATTCTGATGGTCTTTTTGATCCCCTAGATCTAGCTATGCCTATAGACAGATATACCCCTGGATTGACTAGCCACTTGAGCCACTATTTTACCTTATTTTTCTTAAACTAGTTTGAATAGTGGTGGTGTCTTTAACCAAAAAGGCTGGAAGGCTCAGACTGGATCTTCCATAGTCCACTATATTGTGGGTTATAGTAGGTGATTTGATAATAAGATATAGTTTTACTAAGGTCCAGCCTATGCGTTTTTGTGGAAGGGATCATTGAGGCAATTATCCTGACAATTCAAGGAAAAATATCCTCAATTACTTATCTATTTCCCACTGAATTCTTTGCATGTTTAAAGGTTTAAATAGCCAAACAATCTATCAGTGACTAATATTAATCTTGAGCAGACAGAAGAGGAAGAGGAGGAAGATAAAGCATAAAGAACACTAGGTGAAGTGTGGGAAAATAAATTATGCTGGACAGGATTAAATGGAAATATTCAAAAAGAATTAAGAGGAACTCTAATGGGCACCTAGCTTAAGATACCAAAGTCTGGACCAGTAAACATTCCAAGCCTACTTTGGGAAGCTTTTAATTCCTCTCCATTCTCCTTAATATGGTTTTACATCTTGGTAGTACCTTAGTTTTTTTTAATCATCAGCATGACTTCCTACAGACCTTTTTGTTTTAAACCATTTTTACAGTACCCTGTGGTGATGAGAATTTAGTAATTTAGTTAGAGCTGGGATTGCCCCTATCTTTGCTATGCAGGATTTATATAATTGGGGGATTATCTATAATTACGTCTTTTAAATATTATGGAAGGCACATAAGGAGTCATGGTAATTATCTTTGCTTGACCAAGAGAAGTTGGAACTATCTGGATTCATCTGGGAACATTTTTCAGTTCTAACTGGGTAGTGCTGTAACAATGTGACTCTTCTACAAGACAAGATCATTAGACCTTTGAAAAGAGTCAAAAGCTCCACTCTTTGCCTCTGTTGATAATGGCCCCTCCTCTGCTTTTTATGGAATGTGGTTTGTGAAGGTTATAGTTGGGGGAAGGGCACAGAACTGGGAGTGGGTTGGAAAAGATGGGCTGGAAAAGATGTTACTATGTATAATGGAATTTAATATATATTATATGGGTTATAATAGATACCATCTATCTATTATCTATACATTTATATACCTATAGTAAAAAGTGCATGTGTGTGTATTACATATTACTCCTTTGGGTAGGGTTTATGATGTGACCTTGTCTACCCATATACAGCAGTATGAAGAAAGTCTCTTAAGTACCTGACAGCTAGATATGCCTCTTTTTTTTTTTTTTTTTTTGTCTCCTGACCTCTTGGGAGGTCAAAACTCCTGAGCAGTGCCTGTTATTGGTAACAGGTTCTATTCCTTGCTTTTTTACTATCTGGCTCTATGACTTTGGGCAAGGCACCTTATTTAATCTGGATATTTGCTACAAAGGTATTTTCAGTTAAATTTTTTTATCCTCTGAGAGTACTTTTAGGTCATTCTAATATTAACACCAGAAGTATTTGGGGCTGAAAAACATGGGTAGTCATATTATTTCAGTTTCTTTAGGTTTTTCTCTTGCTTAATTATCTAATGTTGCTCTTCATATCCTTGGGGAGCACAACATACTTCATTAACATAGACATTCTAACTGGATAATGAATCTATTATTCTGTCTGTTTATCAAGTAACATTTGAGTGGGTCATAGTGCCCTTCTGAGACATTTTGTTTACTTTTGATAAAAGTTGTCCTTTATGTAACTCCCGCCTTGAATTCTCTCACCTTGGTGATCTCCAAATTTGAACAATAACAGTTTCCTTTAATGTTGCCACTTATTATAGAGATATACCAGTTCCTGACAATAACTTGTGCAGCTTGATGACATGTTTGAAAAGAACATAGTCTTTCCTAGAAGAGTACCGTCTTGTGGATGCATCATTGATTTTTTTCCCTCCCACCATTGTTTCCAACCAAGTGTACTGCAGATTTCTTATCAATGGTATCAGAGATATATGGGAAACCCAGTATTTTTTCTGAGAATATTATTTGTGTTGTCTCTCTCCAAAAATGCAAGGGAGAAAAAGAGATTCTGTACCTTCATATAGTCTTTCAGACAGAGTAGAATACTAAAGCGTTGTAGCACAATTATATGAGATGAGATGAGAATTTAGTAATTTAGTTAGAGCTGGGATTGCCAGCTATATCTAGCTATATCAACATTAATATTGATTAACAATCTTAAATTTCTAAAGAAGGAAGCGACACTTTCAAAGTTGATGTTACTGAACTAGCATCATAAATTAGTAACTACTATGACTTCATGGTTATGAATGATACATATTTAAGGACAATTAATGGACAGAATCTATCTGTGTATTTTATGCAAGAGTTAACATTAGCTAGGATAATATAACAAATAAATAAACTACAAATGAAAATGAATTCTTCCCATTCTTGGAACATTTTTAAGTGGGTGTCTTTGGGAGTCTCTCTTATTTAGTGTTTCAGTGACAAATGGAAAACAATAGTGTCTAATTCAAAGCCACAAAGATCACTTTGTAAGTAAGTTAACATAGATACCAATCTAGGCTAGTATTAGGGTTTTTTGTTGTTGTTTGTTTGTGGCTTGTGGTTCAAAAAGGAAATAGTCTTTGGCTCTTTTCATTTTTCTTCCCTATACTTGGGAAAGTTCCGCATATTTCTTCAGGTTTATAAGAGCTGACACCTATTTTAATGATTTTATGCAACATGAAATAACAAGGAACTCGGGTGAATCTTTAAAAAAAGGAACTTATGATATATAGACATAAAAAGTATGATTTAAATGCATCTTTTGTAGTGCTGTTTGTTTATATTGTGAATATTGCTAAGTTAATAAGTATTTTATTTTTTAGCTTGTGAATTCAGTACAATGTTTAAAATCATTTTCTATCTTTATGTGAATATCTGTGCATATGTGTTTTTCTGTAGGATCTGTCTGTGTAAACAAAATAATATGTATTTAAAAAGTTACATAAGTATATTAAAAAGTGCAAATATTCATATAGCTCAATGAATTTCCACAAAGTGAACACACCCATTTCACCATCACCCAGATCAGAATAAGACTTTATCAGCACTGGGTTTTTTTTTGTTTTTTGGTTTTTTTTTTGCGGTACGCAGGCCTCTCACTGTTGTGGCCTCTCCCGTTGCAGACCACAGGCTCCGGACGCGTAGGCTCAGCGGCCATGGCTCACGGGCCTAGCCGCTCCGCGGCATGTAGGATCTTCCCGGACTGGGGCATGAACCCGTGTCCCCTGCATCGGCAGGCAGACTCTCAACCACTGTGCCAGCAGGGAAGCCCTATCAGCACTCTTGAAACCCTCTTCATACACCCTTTCATACCCAGAATCAACAATTCTCCTGACTGCTATAATCATTAATCATTTTTTCCTGTTTTTTTTTTCTTTATTGAATTTGTTACAGTGTTACTTCTGTTTTATGTTTTGTTTTTTTGGCCCCAAGGCATGTGGGATCCTAGCTCCCCAACCAGGGATGGAACCCTCACCCCATGCATTTGAAGGCAAAGTCCCAACCACTGGACTGCCAAGGAAGTCCCTTTTTCCTGTTTTTGACCTTTAAATGAATGGAGTCATATCCAAGGTACTCTTTTGTGAATGGCTTTGTTCATTTATGTTATATTTGTGAAATTCATCTATATTGTCACATGTGGTTGTAACTTGTTCATTTTCATTGTTGTGTAGTATTCCATTGCACAGATACACCACAATTTATCTGTTTTATTGTTGATGGACATTTAGGGTGTTTAGCTGTATAAATATTGTGCTATGCCCATCATCTACATGCCTTTTGGTGCACAAATGCGTATGCATTTTTGTTGGATAAATAAATAGATAGCAATGAAATTATTGGGTCAAAGTTTATGTGTATGTTCAGTTTTTATAAATACTGCTGAACAATTTTCCAGATTTATACTTAACAACATGAAGATTGTAGTTGTTCCTCAACTTCATCAATTCTTGGCATTGTCAGTCTTTTAAGTATTGCCATTCTTGTAGTTATATAGTAGTATTATATTTTATTGTGATTTAAATTTGCACTTCCTGGATACTAATAAAATTCAGCACCTTTTCAAACATTTATTGACCATGCAGATATATTCTTTTGGAAGGTTTTTATTCAACTTTTGTGCTCATTTTCTTCTATTTTATCATTATCATTATTATTTTTGCAGTAGACCTTTTATATATGCTCTTTACAAGTGTGACATATACTGCAAATAAAATTTCCTGCTCTGTGGCTTGCCTTATAAATATCTCTTTAATGAACAGCGGTGTTTAATTTTAATGTAGTCCAATTCATCAATCTTTTCCTTTATGGTTAGTGCTTTCTGTGTCCTGTTTAGAAAATCTTTGACTACTCCAAAGTCATGAAAATATTTTCCAATGACATATCCTAGATCTTTATTGCATTACTTTTATATTTAGATCTACAATTAAATTAAGTGGTTGCATATGTGTGAGACAGTTCCTTTTCTCTTTTATTGGTATATTTGCTTGTCCTTAGGTCAAAACATGCTATCTTAATTACTATAGTTTTTTTGTAGGTCTTCATGTCTGCTAGTATAAGTCCTCCAGCTTTGTTCTTCTTCAAGATATTCCTGGAGGGAGGATTGTAGGAAGATAGCAGGGTAGGAAGCATCAGGAATCTGTCTCCCAACCTAGACAATAATTATACTAGCTGAATCTGTCTGATGTAACTATTTTGGAACTCTCGGGTATACTGAAGTCTTGCATCCTCCAGGGTAAACTCAGATGGTAAATTGTGGCTAATTTTGATCCATTTCACCTCTTAGCACAGTAGTAGCTACACATCCTCCACCCTTAGCCATATAGCAGGCAGCTGGGCAAGTGTTCCTGGAGCAACCTGCACACAACTTTTGGAAGCCAGAGTGAGCAAAAAGCACACTGTCTTCCAAATATCGGGGATCTGTACTCTCATTGCTGATTGCTGCTTCTGATCACAGAGGTGCCGACAAAGGGGTAAGTGGCCATTGTTGCTGTACCTCCGCTTATTGTTGCAAGACCCTCCCTTTCTGGATGAAGTGACTTCCAGAGAATTTCAAGAGCCCTTCCTCCTCTCCCCCTTTCATTTTTCTCTTTGTCCTCTTTTGGGAGCCAGATATTAAGTAGTGGGACATTCAAAAGGAACCACATAGAAAGGGAAAATTAGAAAGAGATCCCACATGCCCAGGGGAAGGTGCACATTCATAAAAGATCTGAGAAGACCTTAAGTTTACACTGCAGGCTGATACTTGGCATATAGAAAGCCTACAGCACTAAAACACACACACAAGCACAAAGAAAAAAAAACAGCAAAACTTGGGGATAGGTGAGAATCTAATTTCCAGAGGTATCACATCATTAAATTCAGATGTCCAGTTTTCAATAAAAAATCACAAGGCATACAAAGATTCAAGAAATTATGGCCCATTCAAAGGAAAATAAAAAAACCAACAGAAACTGTCCTCGAAAAATATATTCCTGGGTATTCTTGGCCTTTTAAATTTCTATATAAAATTTACAATCAGTTTATCAATTTATGTTTTAAAAATACTTCCTGAGATTTTGATTGGGATTACATTGAGTCTATAGACTAATTTATAGAAAATATTTTAATAATATTAAGGCTTTAGTCCATGAACATTGTATAGTTTCCATTTAATTAGATTTTCTCAATTTACCTCAATTATTTTTAATAGGATTTATTTTTAGAGCACATTTAGATTATTAGCAAAATTGAGTAGAAAGTACAGAGAGTTCTCATGCATTCCCTGCTCCCTCACACTCCAAACCTCCCCCACTATCATCATCTCTAACCAGTGGTACATTTTTTACAACTGATGAATCTACATTGACACCCAAAGTTTATAGTTTACATTAGGGTTCACTCTTGGTCTTTGACATTCTGTGGGTATTAACAAATGTACAATGCATGTGTTCCATTATCATATCATGCAGAAAAGTTTCACTGTCATAAAAATCCTCTGTGTTCTGCCTCTTCGTCCCAACCTCCCTTCTGAACCTTGACAACCACTGATCTTCTTACTGTCTCCATAGTTTTGCCATTTCAAGAATATCATATAGTTAGAGTCTTACAGAGAACAATCTTTTCACATTGGCTTCTTTTACTTGGTAATATACATTTACATTTCCTCCATGTCTTTTCATAGCTTGATAGCTCAATTCTTTTTAGCACTGAATAACAGTCCATTTTTGGATGAACTCTAGTTAATTTATCCATTCACCTATTGAAGGGCATCATGGTTGCTTCCAAGTTTTGACATTTATGAATAAAGCTGCTATGAACGTCCACATGCAGGATTTGTGTGGACGTAAGTTCTCAACTCATTTGAGTAAATACCAAGGATCGTGATTGCCAGATTATACGATAAGAGTATGTTTAGTTTTATAAAAAACCTTTCAAACTCTCTCCCAAAGTGTGTGTACCATTTTGCATTCCACTAGGAGTAAATGAGAGTTTCTGTTGCTCCACACTGTCATCAGCATTTGGTGTTGTTAGTGTTTTGGATTTGGGCCATTCTAATAGATGTGTAGTGGTATCTTATTGTTGTTTTAATTTGCAATTCCCCAGTGACATATGATATTGAACATCTTTTCATATGCTCACTTGCCATCTGTATATCTTCTTTGGTGAGGTGTCTATGCAGATCTTTGGCCCATTTTTAAGCAGCTTGTTTGGTTTCATATTGTTGAGTTTAAGAATTCTTTGTGGGTTTCCCTGGTGGCGCAGTGGTTGAGAGTCCGCCTGCCGATGCAGGGGACACGGGTTCGTGCCCCGGTCCGGGAGGATCCCACATGCCGCGGAGCGGCTAGGCCCGTGGGCCATGGCCGCTGAGCCTGCGCTTCCGGAGCTTTTGCCCCGCAACGGGGGAGGCCACAGCGGTGAGAGGCCCGCGTACCGCAAAAAGAAAGAAAGAAAGAAAGAAAGAAAGAAAGAAAGAAAGAATTCTTTGTGTATTTTGGATAACACTCCTTTATCAGATGAGCCTTTTATAAATATTTTCTCACAGTCTTTGGCTTGTCTTCTCATTCTCTTGGCAGTATCTTTCACAGAGGAGAAGTTTTTAATTTTAATGAAGTCCAGCTTATCAATTATTTCTTTTATGGATCAAGCCTTTGGTGTTGTATCTAAAAAGTAATCACCATACCCAAAGTCATCTAGATTTTCTCCTATATTGTCTTCTAGGAGGTTTATAATTTTGCAGTTTACATTTAGGTCTACAATCTATTTTGTGTTATTTTTTGGGAAAGGTATGTGTCTAGATTCTTTTTTTTTTTTTTTTTTTTGCATTTGATGTCCAGTTGTTCCAGCACCATTTTTTGAAATGACTATCTTTTCTCCACTGTATTGCTTTTGCTCCTGTGTGAGAGATCACTTGACTGTGTTCATGTGAGTCTGTTTCTGAGCTCTTCATTTTGTTCTAGTAATGTATTTGTCTATTTTTTTAATCAATAACACACTGTCTTGATTACTGTAGCTTTAGAGAAAATATTGAAGTTGGGTAGTTTCAGTACTCTGAATTTGTTCTTTCTTTTCAATATTATGTTGACTCTTCTGAGTCTTTTGCCTCTCCATATAAACTTTAGAATCAGTTTGTCAATATTTATGAAATAACTTATTGAGATTTAGGTTAAGATTGCAGTTAATCTATGGATCAATTTAGGGAGAACTAGCATCTTGATAATATTGAATCTTCCTATCCATAAACATGGAGTATCTGACCATTTATTGGTTATTTGATTTCTTTTGTCAGTGTTTTGTAGTCTTCCTCATATACATCTGGTACATATTTTGTTAGATTTATACCTAAGTATTTAATTCTTTGTGGTGTTAATGTAAATGGTATTGTTTTTTATTTCAAATTCCTCTTGTTCATTGCTGGTATATAGGAAAATTATTTCCTTTTGTATGTTGATGTTGTACCCTGCCAACTTGTTATAATAGCTTTTTAGTTCTGTGAATTTTTCTGTTGATTTCAGACTACTCATGAGCCCAAGAAAGCATTCTTCATTTCTGTTACAGCGTTTTTGATCTCTAGCATTTCTTTTTGTTCTTTGTTTGAAAGAATATTCTTTCCTTTATTTTGGTTTGTCAAATATGTCATCCCATTTTTTTCCTTGGGACTTATCACTTACTTTGAGAAGTCACCTTTCACCATTATTATTGTTTCTCTGAAGGTAATATGTCATTTTTCTCTAGTAGCTCTTAAGATATTCTCTTTGCTTTTTTCCTTTTATTAGCAGTTTTACCATGATGTGTCTAGGTGAGATTTTCTTTGTATTTTTCTTTCTGGGAGTTTGTAGGACTTCTTGAATCTACTGGTATAATGTCTTCCATTAGTTTTGGAAAACTCTCAGCCATCATTTCTTCACATATTGGAACCCTATTTTGTTCTTTTTTCTATTCCCTTGTAAGATGCAATTACACTTTTGTTAGAGCACTTCACCATGTTTTCTGTAGTGTATTAAGGGTGGCCACAGATTCTTTGCTTCTCTTCCCAGGAAGGGGTGGAGTCTGTGTCTTTTCCAGCCCTACCCCCCTTGAAATCTGGACTGGCCCCGTGACTTGATTTGACTAAGAGTACCTCATCACTGCAGACAGTGGTACATGAAGTATGGTACCTGGACAAGCAGTATCAGCATTACCTAGACCTTGTTAAAAATGCATATTATTTTTCTTATCCCAGACTTACTAAGTTAGAAACTCTGGAGATGGGGCACAAATCCTCAAGGTGATTTTGATGCGTGCTAAAGTCTTCGAATTACTGTCCTAGGCAGTAGTAATTGGTCTAAGAGGTGGTCAGATGAATGAAGTCCTTGCCTATGATTGTATGAACTCTAGAAGGAGGATGCTGTCTTCTCCTGATGGCATTGCTACCGTGGTAGGATATAACCCCGGAGCTGTTGGCAGCCATTGTCTTTCCCTTCATAGTAGAAGTCCCTATGGAGCAGGACAGAATGAGACTGACCCATAGGTAAGATAATGTCCACACAACTTTGTCTGAACCCTGAATCCAGCTGTGCCTGAAGCTCCAGTCTAGCCCTTGAGTTAATTATGTGAACTTTTTTCTTTTTTTCTCAAGTTAATTTGATTTGATTTGTGCACTTCCAACTAAAGAATCTTGGCTAATACACAAGTAACCCCCCACTTCCTCTTTCAAATGATGTCCCATGCAGAGCCCCCGAAGTATAAAATAGATAATTGGAGGTCTGCTCTGAATGGAACAGAAATAGAATCCCTCAAATCTTGCCATCTGGCTTTTCCCAGGCCTCCCTCAGCAACTCCTGGAGACTATGCAGAACAACGCTAAAGCTCTAGGCAACATACATTAAAGCCCACTTGCAGTAGACCTTTTCGTGGCCTATGGCATAACCCCTAGTTCCACCTGATTTCAACTGCAGCTGTGATGCAAATTTGCTTTATGTGGCCCAACTCAAGCATCCTGCTGTGTCTGTCTGCTTTTTTGTCCCTGGGATTCTCTTAAGTCACTTGGTTTGCTTAGCATAGACATAGGCAGCCTGAAAATTCAGGAAAATTTATGCTTCTGGGGGCAACCTTCTACAGGGATGATATATAAATGTCCTGGCTTTCCATCCTGTGGAGGCACATTTCTTTGGCACATTCTCTAATTCTAGAGGGTCCAAGGGATTGGGCCCCAGGAATCCACAGTAGTAACAAGATTTATGTTGCATGTTTTTTCTCCTTCCCTGCCTCATCTTCCTGTTTCTTTGCTCCTATTTCTTGGATTACTTCCAAAATAAACCACCTGCATTCAGTCCTTTTCTCATGCTCTGCTTTTGGGAAATCCCAAAGTAAGATATCAGTGTTATAAAGTATAGAACTCAAATTAGGATGTATGGTTTTGAATCCCACCTCTGCGAGTTAGGTTATGATATAGGTCTAATCATTTCTTTTCTCTAGGCCTTAGTTGTGTCATTTGCAAAACAAGGAAGGTGAATTAGCTGCTTACTTAGTTTCCTCTAGCTCTGACTTTTTAGGTTCCTTCTGGCTCTGACTTTCATGTAACTCTGTACTGTTTTAGAAACTGAACAGGTACACATGAAACTAGAATGATGAGTATAGTCAGGTCCTTGTGGTTTTTCCCTCTTATCTAAACACCATTTCTATTTTTTCCCATTTTCCCCCCACAGAAGTATCCAGATGATCTGATTCACCGTTGATTGGTCTTTGTAGATATAGACCCAGAAAAACAACCATAAATACCAAGTCCCACACAGACCACACACAGCTATTCTGACAGGTCAGAAGCTCTCAAAACCACTGACATTCAGAGTCTCAGGTTTATGTAGGACATAAAGTCTGAACATAAAAGCAAGTATTATATGATGAATATAATCAACTATCTGGATGACTAAATGCAGCATAATAGCCTAAGTACTTTAGGGCTGGAGCCAAAGATACTTAACAAAAAATGGCTTCTGGCTTCCCTGGTGGCGCAGTGGTTGAGAGTCCGCCTGCCAATGCAGGGGACATGGGTTCGTGCCCCGGTCCGGGAAGATCCCACGTGCAGCGGTGCGGCTAGGCCCGTGATCCATGGCCGCTGAGCCTGCGCGTCCAGAGCCTGTGCTCCGCAACGAGAGAGGCACAGCAGTGACAGGCCCGCGTACCGCAAAAAAAAAAAAAAAAAAAAAAAAGGCTTCAATTTCATATTGAGTTTTAAAAAACGAAATATTACACCTGGGGATCCAGGTATGGATTTCAATCTACTTTTTCTTGTAATTTGAGACAAATTGAAATCTATGATAATGAACCTGATCAGGAAGGGAAATTCTATTTTTTCTTCATTCAGCAACTAGAAATGATCAATTTGAAACTTTATTGTTGTTGTTTTTACACAGTGGTGGCTTCCAGTGGGGCCTTAACACAATGATTGTATTGATTCCTCTTGGGGAAAAAAAGAAAGGGAAGAGACACTTGCTGTTTTAAAAGGAGGCAGGAATGTGGAGAGTAGGGCACAGAAGACATTCCTGCATACTATTGTCAGGTGAGAGAGGTTTACCCTTGCTCACCAATGGCTTCCCTCAGCACGGCTGGTCTTACACAAGAAGAGGGTAAGCAGCTCCCTACAAATGTTGTTTAAGGGGTTCATGAAAGACTCCTGTCTTTCAGCATGCTTTGTCCATTTGGTCCTTGATGCGTGAAATTTCTTTGAGGTCAGAGCCCTTCCTTTGCCAAGTAAAGAAAAACTCTAGTGGAAAACACCTTTGTGAAGATGTAGTGGATAGAGTCCTAAGTTGGGAGTCAGATACAGAACACTCACCTCTTCTCTGTAGACAGTTAGCTCTATGAACTCTGATAGGTCACTAAACCTTTCTATGGCTTGGTCTCTACATCTCTAAAATGAGTGTGTTCATAAAGGATGATTTCTGTCATTCTTTGCAGCTCCAGAATCCGGATTATTGATGGAAATTCATGCTAGTATATAACTAACAAATAGATATTTTTTCCTTAGAGTGGATTTAATGAGAGAGGGTGAGTATCAGGGCTTGGAGAATTTGAAAGTGGCCATAGATAGAGAAAGGATAAATTCTGCTTCTTTATAATTTTTACCTCTCGTCCTTATGACCACCCCATCTGCAACACTGCATAAAATGACAAGACATACATAGGAGGCTTGGACTAGTCTAGAATTAATGGCTTTCACTGAAAGACAGACTGAACTAGGTTCTAATCCTGGTCTGACCCTTATCAGTGGTCACAAGAAGTTGCCTAACAGCTCTGAACCTCAGTTTGTACACCTATAAAATGGGAATAATACTACCTCCGTTGTGGGGTATCAGGTATCCCGGGAAGTGATGGTCAGGCGGAAGTGGTCAGTAGGGAGGAAGATTACAAGGTTTTATAAGCCAGCTTTGTCCTCTGGATGACATTGTGTCACCCTGCTTCAGAAGAAAGTCGTAGAGCTCTGCTATCTGCAAGGTATTTATGTGAAAGATGGAGGATATCATCAGGCATGCTAATGCTTTGGTAATTACATCAACAGTTAAGTTACATTATTTCTACTCAATGCTGTGTCATTGCCAAGATGGGATCCAATGTTGATGTCTTTAGAGCTTGCAACATTTTCCAAAAGTAGCAATGTATCATAGATCTCATCAATGTCACTTGGTATATGGACTCATATTTGGGCACATGAAAAGCAAAAGCACAGTTATGGATTATTGTGTAACACGTATGCTGTGTTTACATAGAAAAGAGTCTGAAATAATTAAAACCATTTTTTTGACGAGAATAGTATAAACTCAAATGCTTACTTTGTATTAACATTCATGATGTTGTCAGAAAAGCTTATTAGTTTCTTATATTGTAATTGGTTTAAGTGTAAAGCTTCAATCATAGAGAAGAGCAAAATATCTCAGAACATATCTTTAGTTGATTCTGGCAATTCATCTTTCCGCAATGTGGTCTTTGTATCTTGGAGATGATTTGATGATAAAAACTTTTATAATCCCTGATATTTTATTAAAAGGTTCTTTAATTCTTCTTTAGACCAATGACTCCCAATCTTTCTGGTGATATGTAACCACCCTCAAACCAAGAGCAGCTGGAAATTCATCTTAACTCTGAGGATGATGGATTTAGAGCAGTTTGGACCTAATATGTAGACCACTTAAATTTAAATGCCGCAACCTTTCAGCTATGGCTATTATAGAATCAATAACATTTATTCCTCCTTTCATTTCTACACAGTAGGAGTAATATTCAGATTTCCTGCAGCTTATTCTTGTAGAATAGGGGATTGAGATGCAGATTACTTAAACCTACTATGAAAAGTTAATGTGGGAAAACATTCAAGTTTCCAGTAATATTTCCTTCCCGTTATATCCATTTTATTATTTTTATTTTTTAACATCTTTATTGGAGTATAATTGCTTTACAATGTTGTGTTAGTTTCTGCTGTATAACAAAGTAAATCAGCTATATGTGTACATATATCCCCATATCCCCTCCCTCTTGCGCCTCCCGCCGACCTTCACTATCCCACCCCTCTAGGTGGTCACAAAGCACCGACCTGATCTCCCTGTGCTATGCAGCGTCTTCACACTAGCTTTCTCTTTTACATTTGGTAGTGTATATATGTCATTGCTACCCTCTCACTTTGTCCCAGTTTACACTTCCCCCTCCGCATGTCCTCAAGTCCATTCTCTACATCTGTGTCTTTATTCCTGTCCTGCACCTAGGTGCATCAGAACCTTTTTTTTTTTTTTAGATTCCATGTATATGTGTTAGCATACGGTATTTGTTTTTCTCTTTCTGACTTACTTCACTCTGTATGACAGATTCTAGGTCCATCCACCTCACTACAAATAATTCAATTTCGTTTCTTTTTATGACTGAGTAATATTCCGTTGTATATACGTGCTACATCTTCTTTATCCATTCATCTGTTGATGGACACTTAGGTTGCTTCCATGTCCTGGCTATTGTAAATAGTGCTGCAGTGAACATTGTGGTACTTGTCTCTTTTTGAATTATGGTTTTCTCAGGGTATATGCCCAGTAGTGGGATTGCTGGGTCATATGGTAGTTCTATCTTTAGTTTTTTAAGGAACCTCCATACTGTTCTCCATAGTGGCTGTATCAGTTTACAGCCAATAGTGCAAGAGGGTTCCCTTTTCTCCACACCCTCTCCAGCATTTATTGTTTGTAGATTTTTTGATGATGGCCATTCTGACCAGTATGAGGTGATACCTCATTGTGGCTTTTATTTGCATTTCTCTAATGATTAGTGATGTTGAGCATCCTTTCATTTATTTGTTGGCAATCTGTATATCTTCTTTGGAGAAATGTCTATTTAGGTCTTCCACCCATTTTTGGATTGGGTTGTTTGTTACTTTGATATTGAGCTGCATGAGCTGCTTGTATATTTTGGAGCTTAATCCTTTGTCAGTTGCTTCATTTGCAAATATTTTCTCTCATTCTGAGGGCTGTCTTTTCATCTTGTTTATGGTTTCCTTTACTGTGCAAAAGCTTTTAAGTATCATTAGTCCCATTTGTTTATTTTTGTCATTTCTATTTCTCTAGGAGGTGGGTCAAAAAGTATCTTGCTGTGATTTATGTCATAGAGTGTTCTGTCTATGTTTTCCTCTAAGAGTTTAATAGTGTCTGGCCTTACATTTAGGTCTTTAATCCATTTTGAGTTTATTTTTGTATATGGTGTTAGGAAGTGTTCTAATTTCATGCTTTTACATGTAGCTGTCCAGTTTTTCCAGCATGACTTATTGAAGAGGCTGTTTTTTCTCCATTGTATATCCTTGCCTCCTTTATCAAAGATAAGGTGACCATATGTACGTGGGTTTATCTCTGGGCTTTCTATCCTGTTCCATTGATCTATATTTCTCTTTTTGTGCTGGTACCATACTGTCTTGATTACTGTAGCTTTGTAGTATAGTCTGAAGTCAGGGAGCCTGATTCCTCCAGCTCTGTTTTTCTTCCTCAAGATTGCTTTGGCTATTCGGGGTCTTTTGTGTCTCCATACAAATTATAAAATTTTTTGTTCTAGTTCTGTGAAAAATGCTATTGGTAGTTGGAAAGGGATTGCATTGAATCTATAGATTGCTTTGGGTACTATAGTCGTTTTCACAATATTGATTCTTCCCATCCAAGGACATGGTATATCTCTCCATCTGTTTGTGTCATATTTGGTTTCTTTCATCAGTGTCTTATAGTTTTCTGAGTATAGGTCTTTTACCTCCTTAGGTAGCTTTATTCCTAGGTATTTTATTCTTTTTGTTGCAGTGGTGAATGGGATTGTTTCATTAATCTCTCTTTCTGAACTTTTGTTCTTAGTGTATAGGCTGCAAGAGATTTCTGTGCATTCATTTTGTATCCTGCAACTTTAGCATATTCATTGAATAGCACTAGTAGTTTTCTGGTGGCATCTTTAGGATTCTCTATGTATAGTATCATGTCATCTTCAAACAGTGACAGTTTTACTTCTTCTTTTCCAATTTGGATTCCTTTTATTTCTTTTTCTTCTCTTATTGCCATGGCTAGGACTTCTAAAACTATGTTGGATAACAGTGGCGAGCATGGACATCCTTGTCTTTTTCCTGATCTTAGAGGAAATGATTTCAGTTTTTCACCATTGAGAATGATGTTTCCTGTGGGTTTGTCATATATGGCCCTTATTATGTTGAGGTAGTTTCCCTCTATGCACACTTCCTGGAGAGTTTTTATCATAAATGGGTGTTGAATTTTGTCAAAAGCTTTTTCTCCATCTATAGACATGATCATATGGTTTTTATTCTTCACTTTGTTAATATGGTGTATCACATTGATTGATTTGCATATATTGAAGAATCCTTGCATCCCTGAGATGAATCGCACTTGATCATGGTGTATGATCCTTTTAATGTGTTGTTGGATTCCGTTTGCTAGTATTTTGTTGAGGATTTTTGCATCTATGTTCATCAGTGATATTGGTCTGTAATTTCCTTTTTTGTAGTATCTTTCTTTTTTGTAGTATTTTTGTCTGGCTTTGGTATCAGGGTGATGGTGGCCTCATAGAATGAGTTGGGAATGTTCCTTCCTCTGCAGTTTTTTGGAAGAGTTTGAGAAGGATGGGTGTTAGCTCTTCTCTAAATGTTTGAGAAAATTCACCTGTGAAGCCATCTTGTCCTGGACTTTTGTTTGTGGGATGATTTTTAATCACAGTTTCAATTTCATTACTTGTGATTGGTCTGTTCATATTTTCTATTTCTTCCTGGCTCAGTCTTGGAAGGTAATACCTTTCTAAGAATTTATCCATTTCTTCCAGGTTGTCCATTTTATTGGCATAGAGTTGCTTGTAGTAATCTCTTATGATGGTTTGTACTTCTGCGGTGTCTGTTGTAACTTCTCCTTTTTCATTTCTAATTTTATTGATTTGGGTCCTCTCCCTGTTTTTCTTGATGAGTCTGGCTAAAGGTTTATCAATTTTATCTTCTCAAAGAATCAGCTTTTAGTTTTATTGATCTTTGTTATTGTTTTCTTTGTTTCTATTTCATTTATTTCTGCTCTGATCTTTATGATTTCTTTCCTTCTACTAACTTTGGGTTCTGTTTGTTCTTGTTTCTCTAGTTCCTATAGTTGTAAGGTTAGATTGTTTATTTGTGATTTTCTTCTTTCTTGAGGTAGGATTGTATAGCTATAAACTTCCCTCTTAGAACTGCTTTTGCTGCATCCCATAGCTTTTGGATTGTCGTGTTTTCATTGTCATTTGTCTCTAGGTACTTTTTGATTCCCTTTTTGATTTCTTCTGTGATCTCTTGGTTGTTTAGTAATGTATTATTTAGCCTCCATGTGTTTGTGTTTTCTACATTTTTTCCCTGTAATTGACTTCTAATCTCATAGCATTGTGGTCAGGAGAAATGCTTGATATGATTTCAGTTTTCTTAAATTTATCAAGGCTTAATTTGTGACCCAAGATGTGATCTGTCCTGGAGAGTGTTCCGTGTGCACTTGAGAAGAAAGTGTAACCTGCTGTTTTTGGATGGAATGTCCTATAAATATCAGTTAAATCTATCTAGTCTTTTGTGTCATTTAAAGCTTGTGTTTCCTTATTAATTTTCTGTTTGGGTGATCTGTCCATTGGTGTAAGTGAGGTGTCAAAGTCCCCCACTATTACTGTGTTACTGTCAATTTCCTCCTTTATAGCTGTTAGCGCTTGCCTTATGTATTGAGATACTCCTATGTTGGGTGCATATATATTTATAATTGTTATATCTTCTTCATGGATTGATTCCTTGATCATTATGTAGTGTCCTTCCCTGTCTCTTGTAACATTCTTTATTTTAAAGTCTTTTTTATCTGATATGAGTATTGCTACTCCAGCTTTCTTCTGATTTCCATTTGCATGGAATATTTTTTTCCATCCCCTCACTTTCAGTCTGTATGTGTCCCTAGGTCTGAAGTGGGTCTCTTGCAGACAGCATATATATAGGTCTTGTTTTTGTGTCCATTCTGCGAGCCTTTTGGTTGGAGCATTTAATCCATTCAGTTTAAGGTAATTATCGATATGTATGTTCCCATTACCATTTTCTTAATTGTTATGGGTTTGTTTTTGTAGGTCCTTTTCTTCTCTTGTGTTTCCCACTTAGAGAAGTTCCTTTAGCATTTGTTTTAGAGCTGGTTTGGTGGTGCTGAATTCTCTTAGCTTTTGCTTGTCTGTAAAGCTTTTGATTTCTCCATCGAATCTGAATGAGATCCTTGCCTGGTCGAGTAATCTTGGTTGTAGGTTCTTCCCTTTCACCACTTTGAATATATCGTGCCAGTCTCTTCTGGCTTGTAGAGTTTCTGCTGTGAAATCAGTTGTTAACCTTATGGCAGTTCCCTTGTATGTTATTTGTTGTTCTTCCCTTGCTGCTTTCAATAATTTTTCTTTGTCTTTAATTTTTGTCAGTTTGATTAGTATGTGTCTTGGTGGTTTTCTCCTTGGGTTTATCCTGCCTGGGACTCTCTGTGCTTCCTGGACTTGGGTGGCTATTTCCTGTCCCATGTTAGGGAAGTTGTCAACTATAATCTCTTCAAGTGTTTTCTCAGGTCTTTCTCTCTCTCTTCTCTTTCTGGGACCCCTATAATGTGAATGTTATTGCGTTTAATATTGTCTCAGATGTCGCTTAGGCTGTCTTCATTTCTTTTCATTCTTTTTCTTTATTCTGTTCTATGGCAGTGAATTCTACCATTCTGTCTTTCAGGTCACTTATTCATTCTTCTGCCTCAGTTATTGTGCTATTGATTCCTTCTAGTGTATTTTTCATTTCAGTTATTGTATTGTTCATGTCTCTTTGTTTGTTCTTTAATTCTTCTAGGTGTTTGTTCTTCAGTTCTTGCAGGTCTTTGTTAAACATTTTTTCCATCTTCTCGATCTTTGCCTCCATTCTTTTTCCGAGGTCCTGGATCATCTGCACTATCATTATTCTGAATTCTTTTTCTGGAAGGTTGCCTATCTCCACTTCATTTAGTTGTTTTTCTGGGCTTTTATCTTGTTCCTTCATCTGGTACATAGTCTTCTGCCTTTTCATTTTGTCTGTCTTTCTGTGAATGTGGTTTTCGTTCCACAGACTGCAGAATTGTAGTTCTTCTTGCTTCTGCTGTCTGCCCTCAACTGTCCTATTTTTCCGAGTTCTGATGAAAATGCCTATAGGGCACACAGATGAGGATGTCAAATAGGTAATTGGATAAATCAGTTTTAAGCTAAATCTAGAGGTCAGGGCTAGAGAATTATTTCACAGAGACTGTATTTAAAACCAAAGTTCAGATGAGGTCTTATGGGAGAATATTTGGACAGAAAAGAAGATGAAAGATAAGTTTGGTGTACTCACACTTCAGTGATTGAAAAGAGGAGAGGGAACTAGCAAAAGTGATTGAGAAGGAATGGCCAGTGAGGTGGAAGGCAAATTGGGAGAAATCAGGAGATGGGAATATTTCAAGAAAAAAGGGGTGAACAGCCATGCCACATGCTGCTGAAATTTCAGGCCAGATGAGTATACAGAAATAATCATTTGAGTTAGAAATGTGAAAAACACCTTGATAAAAGTGGTTTCAATGGAATTGGGGTGGGGGTAGATGTGGGAAGAAGCCTAATCGGAAAGGATTGAGAGGAGACTAGAAGGCAAAGAAGCAGAAATATATTCATGTAGATAGTTTTTTCAAGAATTTTGCTAGGAGGTAGAACAGAAATATGGATGGGTAGAGATGAATGGGGGGTTATACTACAGTAACAAAAACCAAATAAAATCATGAGAAAACTTGACTATATTACCTGTCAGTAGCTAGAGTCAGCCATGGCCCTTTACCATGGGTCTTCTGATTTCTGGACAGAAGCTGACAGAGCTCTCTCAACGTAGGATATCCTCCTTTGATGGAAGAGGGAAGGAGCAAGAAACAGAACTGTACTATGCCTCAAGTCTTCAGCTTGCACTTGTCATAATTTATGTTTGTTCACATTCTATTGACCAAAGCAAGTTACATGACTAGGCTCAATGTCAGTGAGGTAGAGACATATACTCCTCCTGCAGAAGACACTGCACTTCTCATGGTAATGGAAAGGTATGTATCCTTGTCCTCTAAGGAAGACGTAGTGATTGGTTGGGAGCAGTAATGCAATCTGCCCCCTAAACATACACATTTTTTGATGGGTGAAATAAATCATGTTTGTATACTGTTAAAAATAATGCAAGGAATAGACACATTAATTACAGAAAAAAAGCCTTAGAGAATGTGAGGAAATAGGTGCATTTTTAGGAGTAAGGGCATCTTATTAATAGGAGGAAAGGCTTAGAGAGAGTATAGATATTAAATGGTTGGTAGGTTTGCCATGTCATTTATAATAAGACTTCTTCCTTTCTAAATTTTGCTTCTGTTCTGACTTTCCAGTAATTTCTAAGATCAGGGTACATGGGAGGTATATTTTGCAAAACTTGAATATTTAGGAATCTTCCTTTGTTGCCTTCAAGAAAAACAAATAGTTTGGTCCAGAGTTATTTTTTAATCTTCAATTGTCTAGAGACATTGCTACATTCTTGTAGTAATTAGGATAATAGAGGAGGTTAGAGCTAAGACCTGGTTATCTCCAGGATGTGCCTCTTGCATGTTAGAGCAGCTCAGTACATACTTATTGAATGAGTGCATGCATGAACCCCACCCATCACATTTTGCAGGCAACTTTTTAATGACTAATTCTTTAATATTTTAAATTTGTTCATCTCTTTTAGCTCTGGGAGAATGAAACCCAATTCCCTTTAATGAATACAAGGTGTGAAAGGAAAAGATAAATCTTATAAGTATATGCTTTGAGAATGAAGTTCTTTAAAATGTAGATATATCAGGAACAATTAAAAACTCATATATAAGTTTAGCCTCTTTTCTGAGAACAGTTGAGGGAAAGTTACGTATCTATTAGGGTGGTAAAGAGCAGGGCTTTTGCAGTGAAAACTGGATCTTCCTTATAATGTATATATTAAGAACATCAATCTTAGTAATAACTTCTACTAGATGAACACATATGAAGGATTTCATCTACCTAGAGTTAAGAAATGAACTCATTTCCTTCTCATAAAAATATCCTTTTCTTCATAGCAAAGGTATAAGATAGTAGCTCAAGTAATTATCACTGAAGAATGAGAATGCCTCCTTAAAGTATTCTTGTATAGATGATTTTCTTGCTCTCTTCACTAAGCAAAGCCTTTTGGATTGGAGAGATGGCTATGAATGCTCAAGTGTGTGGGCACTTCCATATGCAATGGAATTTTTCAGCAGATTTTGAGCTATTGAGTTGCCACTTGTCTTCTCTGAGAACCATGATTCTTAATTATTAGAAACCCATTTTGGCAAAGATCAAGAATGGCAGAGACTTAAGTGGGAAAGTTAGCTGTCAGAATATCATCTGTCTCCCATTTTTCTGAATTTGGGAGAGTATTTTGGAACAAAGTGCCAATTTCATAGCTATTACTCCTTCACAGATAAATTGGCAGTGATTTGGGAGAGTGGCTCATGACATTTCTGCCCAATAATTTTTAATCATGCTTTAAAAAAAATCCACTGGGTTCATTTTTGAAACTTAGGTGTTGTCTCAGTCCCTAGCAAACTCAGAGACCTCTTTGGGAGACAGCAAGTCTTCTACTGCAGCTTGGACACAGATGGACCCAAGTTTGAAAACTGTCCTGCCACTTACTAGCTGACTGACATTGGGCAAGTTTCTTTACTTTGCTGAAGCAGGTTTAACTCTTCTATAAACAAGAATACTAGTACTTGTCTTACTAATTCATTTATTTACTCTTTTAATAAACATGAAGTACTTATTATATTCTCATACCTGAGTTGTGTGTACTAGGGATGCAAATAATAATAGCTAACGTTTGGTGAATATTAACCAAGTGCAAGCCCATTCTAAATATATCTCCTTTATTTTTCCCATCAGCTTTAGGATGAAATTAGTACCCTAATGCTCATTTATCAGATAAGGAAGCTCTGCTTAGAGTTTAAGTAACTTGTCCAAGTTGTATAAAGTAGAAAGCAGGGAGACTAAAATTCAAACCAAGACAGCTTTCAGTTGAGAGTGCATGTTCTTAACCACTGTACTATACTGTAAAGATGCAAAGATACAATCCCTGCCACTAGTGTGGACACAGAAAAGAAAACAAACAGTCATATTAAATGGATGTGCAAAGTATCCAGGCATTTTGGAGAAACAAGCCCTTAATTCCCTGGGATCAACTTTGGTTTGAAATCTAAGACCATGATAAATCTATGAAAGCTTAACCTGTAATCTTCAGATTGCTGCTGATTTCAAAGTCACTGGTATCAGAAACACACATACATGCTAGAGCTTTAGAAATGTCAGTATTTATCATTTTAAAGTCAGACACTCCATAAAAATTCATGATGTTGCAGTGATAAGTACCAGAAATTTTACCAAATGTCTGCTTTTGGTAAATACTTAGTCCATGCCACCATTTACATTGAAGGATGATTGGACTATTTAAAAGATTCTGATATTGGTAATGACTGATACTATTAAGAATACACTTCACAGAAAATATGCTGATATTATTTTCATTAATCAATTGCATATTTTAATAAAAATAGGATTTTTATGGGCACATTATAGAAGGATGTGATGCGTGAACTGTACTGTAAAGGCACCAATAAACTAGAATGAAACAAACGAAAATGGTACATTTTTAATGACTTGAAGTTTGGCTCAGATGAAATGAAATCGGAAAGTTTTGAATAAATAGCACACCACAAGCTTGGAAACTTGCATGCAATCCAGTGTTTTATGGTATTAACTTGAAAGCAAAAATGGCTTCTGTAAAACATTGCCTTTTGTTAATTAGACAACTTCAGCCCTTTGAACATGAATCATTAACTGCTGATATTGCCCTAAGGACAAATGTTTATGATCTCCTGGGGTTTTTAAATATAAAGAAGAGGGGAAAACAACGAGGAAAGGAAAGTGCTTATTTCTCAGTTTTAGATTATCCAATTATTTTAAGTAGAGAAATATCATTAATAGGGTCACTTAAAATAGAACTAAGTGGGAAAATAGGAAGAAAGCATCTCAGTTGCAGCCATGAAATTTTATGACAATTAAAAAAATAAAACTTATGAAAAAATAGCTATTTATTATTTTAATGGTGACAGGAGACTAATGGAAGTTCCTGTATGTGAGGAAAATATGACTTGTGCCAGCAACATCTATGTCACTACAGACTCTGGAACTCTGTTTGCAAGGAAACCCATCAGCCATTATTAAGGAATCCTGTGATGTTCTTGGCAAACACTATGTAGATTGAAAGGAAATTTCATTATATCTTTAAACATTTAAATAGTTGGATTCATAGTTCACTGATCTTGAACAGCCTGACTCTCATTTCAGGTTTCTTTTGCTCCTTGGGTCTTTATTAATGGTGAATTTTGCATTTATTACATCACAGAGAGAAGGACTTTTTCCCCCTAAGTAGTTTACTTCCCACGTGCTGTTTTTTGTTAGTGAGGCTGAGTGCTTTATCCAGCAGTCCAGACTATGTGACGGGAACGTTTGCAGGATTATCTCTTTGATGCTCTGGTGTCATTATCTACTGTACACATGGTGGGGAAAGGGACATGTGTCCTAGTTTATTCTGCAAAACTATATATAAACAGGCCTAGCCCGCTTTCCTCTGCTCTCATACTCCTCTGGGGCTTCTGCTAGTGGAAACAGAAAGTGTAGAGATTGTAGGTCAGAACCGAGGTGCTGCACATTTCACTGACATGGAGAGACATCAGCACCCAGAGATTAGAGACAGGGGGTTAAGGAGAAATGGAGTGAGGAGGTCACAACAGAGAAAAATGACTCTTCAACACTCTGTAAAATGCAAAAGGCCATGTTTAAAGATTGGAGATTTTTTTTTTTTATTGCTTTGACAGCTTAAATTCCCTGGGCTTTCTCTGAAATTATGCAAGGGTCAGGTTGGATTTTTCTTTCTAACACTTTTTCTTCCCTTTCTGTCCTCTGTGCTCTTCTGGTTCTTCCTCTTGTTCTGCTCCTAACAGCTGAGGGGCCAGTAAGTGGAGGTTGAAAGGTCTGAACAAGCTACTCCTTGCCCTCTCTTCCTTGCTCGCCTCTGTCCTTCAAGCCGTGAATGAACTAATGGCAGCATATCTGTATCTTTTTTGCCTAACCATTTCATAGCATTCCTGTGTTAAAAACCTTCCGTTTGAGTCACCATTTCTTTCTGCTTCAGCATCCTGGCCCTGTAAACCTGCCTGTCCCATGTCCTCTTCCTCACATCTCACTTTCCTATGACCTATCCCTTGCCTCCATGAGAAGGTATTTTTCCTTTTTCTTTTGCTTGTTCTTTTTCTTTATGTGCTCCATTTTAATAAAAGTGGTGTCCCTTTTGCACTGGCTGGTGACATTTCATGATAGTCTTCAGGCAATAAAAGAGAGGAACACATTTTAAATGAAAGGACCAGGCACCAGGTGCTCAGATTGCCTTTGTTGGGTACAAGCCATTTTGCATGGCTAATGGTCCTCTTTGTGCGTGGGTGGTTATTAGATGTTTAATACCGTTGCTATTAGAACTTGAGGTGGTCTTAGATTTGGGTGAACAGTTTGAAATCTGGCTACATTAGCTAAGGTCTCATTGTAGGAAGGCATATTTCTACCTGTTTCTAGATGAGAGCCCAAGCAAGGTTTAGTTTTTGACTTGGATAGACCTTTTATTGGGGATGGGGGTCTTGAGGGAGTGTGGGTCTGTTTTGTCAACAATTTTTATTATTCGCATATTAAGCATTAATGATACAATAAGCGCTTGTGTGTTTAGAAAGAAGGGAGATTCAAATGTCTGGAAAGACATACTGTTTCTAATTTTATTTACAGAGGCAGTGTGTATCTTTTTGATCACTGATTCTGGGATTCTATTTCTTTCTGTTTGTCTGAAGCCTAGGAAGAGACTCGGTCCATAAGGGACACTCCTTAAGTGTTTGCTGAATGAATGAATACAAAATGCAAGCACAGGAAAGGAGATCCACTGCAAGCAGAATGAAGGTGCTCAGGCACTGTAAATGAAGCTGTCAGTCAGAGGAAAGAGGGATGGCAACATCTTCAATAGAAATAGTGAGTAAATGCATAAAGTGTGTCTTGCTTTGTCTTTGTGACCTCTCAGTGCCTCAGTTTCTTCATGGATAAAATAAAGGGTCTGAGTTAGTTCAGTATTTTTAAACCTTTAGCTTTGTGCATGATAATCACCTTGTTGAAGTGTAGGGTCTGGGAACCCATCCTCAGGAGTCTGACGTCACTGGGTGTTCTGGCTGGATATCAGGAGTCTGCATTTTTTACAAACCCCATGGACCATTCTGAGAGCAGTGGTCCATGGATGATCTTTAAGTTCCTTACGTACCTTAGAAACTCTCTTTCTACTTGTCCCAAGGTACTGACATCTGCTAAAAGTCCTTCATGTCCTCATATAGTCATCATTTATGGTGCTTCTTAAAACCCCTCATTACTCCCCATGTATACCCAGCAATTCCAATCTTCAGGAAGTTGTGGCTGCAGTGAAGCCAGAGTCCTATATACAGAAGAGGGCCTTCCCTGCTCGAGGAACTTCTTCCCTCAGAAGGGGCTGTGAGTGGGAAGTATTGTGACTGACCACCCAGGTCAATGCTATCTTACTTGGCTCCCACATGTGCATCTCTTTTTGGAAACTGCCGTGCTCAAGGTCACTGAGATATTTCTAATAGAGTTGAACCCACAATGGGTTCAGCTGTTCAGCTTTTGAAATGTTGTGCTTTATGTGAACAAAGGTGACAGACCCTACATGAACCTTTGCTGCTGTTATTGTGGAAAAACTGGTACCTGTTTTCACCTCCCCTCATACCTTCCAAAATTCCTTTCAGTGATGAATATTGTTTAGCTGAGTTGGTGGATTATGGCACTCCTGACTTGAGCTGCAGTATACATGCCTTGAGTAAAATGACATTTATTTTCCTTCTGTTTCATTTTTATATGATTTTTATAGAAATGTATTTTACAGTTCAATAGCCAGAAAAAGTGAATGAGCATGGGTAATCCTGTTAAATATCTCTTTCCTCCTAGTGCACTGGAATTTCTTTTTAAATCTGATAAATCTTTCCAAACAGCTTGACATTCCTCCCATCTGTTCCTTAGGTCACTCTTATTTTCTGGCTGGTGAGGAGTGCTTGTAGCATTCTGCAAATGCCTCTGCTTTAACAGGGCCTTGTGAAACATTTATTGTGGTCCTTTCACTCAAATTGCAAATATTGTTATAAAAGTTCATTTCCATGATGTGTTTTGGGAACCAGTATGTTGCCGAGTCAAGAATACAGTGCTTGGAACATTGTAGATACCCATAAATGCTGTTGAATGAATGGATTAATGCCTGGATGCTGGGTATCAAGGAGTTTAAGGTCTAGTTCTGGCTGTGCTACTTATGAGTTTTGTCTCCTCAGGCAACTGACTCAGCCTTTCTGAACCTCAGTCTCCTAATCTATAAATGTGGAACTCAGAGTAAATGGCCTCTTTCTGCTAAAAAAAAAAAAAAAAAAAATGCAACAATTCTAATATAGCTCTAATGATTTAAAAAACACCCTGGCTGTGGTTGTATATTGAATGTTTGCCTCACTTCTGTGGATACTTTCAGCTGCATATTCAAAGTAACAAAATCCCAGACTGAAATGGCTTCAACAATAAGGACATTTATTATCTTACATAACAGGAAGAAGAGAGGTAGTGCAGGCCTTATATTTCAGCAATTCAGCAACTCAACAATGTCATTAGGAGCCCAGGAGCTTTCAGTCTCTGATCTGTGATCTCCCATGTAACTGGTTCTCCTAGTAGCTGTATGTAAATTGGAGCATCATGCTTCTTTTTGCATATCCAGTGGGAGAGAAGAAAATCTCCTGGCCAACCACACAATATAATTTCTTCTCTTCAGGCTCTTTGGGCCAAGCGAAGACCTGTGTCTGTCCTTGGATCAGCTGAGTCCTGGAGGACTTGTGTGGGGTGATTGGATGGGACTGGTCATCTGGGGTAGAATGGACATTGGGGGCCCAACCACAATGTCTTCTGTACACTATTAACTATTATGCATTTGGTCTTGCAGTGCCGAGTAGAAGGCAAAATCTACTTTGAAGTCTTTATACATCTACATATGCTGTTCAGTGTACACTTGCCATTGGAACTGTGACACACCAAGAACCCAGTTTCAGGGTGGTCACTATATAGTGGGCACCTTTGATATATTTCAATCCATTCTTGGCACCTTATAAAAGACCCAGACGAAGTAAACAAAACAGTCCTTGCTCTCCGGGAAAATAAAGTCTCATGGGAGAAGCAAGAAATAAATACCTGAAAAGGTAAATTAGAATACAAGGAAAGTATATGTCTAGTGTCAAAATAACCATAACCATAAATAACCAATTACGAGACACCTACTGTGTACCAGGCATTGTGGTTGGTGCTTTGCATATGTGATTATATATGATTATATTTCATTCTTGGAACAACCTTCATAGGTAGACAGTGACATCACCACTTGACAGAGGAGAAAACTGAGGCTCAGAGAGATTCAGTACCGTGCCCAAAGTTATTCCGCTCATTAATGCCAAGGCTGAAATTTGAACCTAGAACTGTCTGTCTCCAACACCTTTGCTCATTTCTGCTTCATCCTGCTTTGGGCAATAGTTGAAAGTTGGACCGGAAGCTTCCAACCAATTAAGTCTTTTTACCACCCTATTTTAGGATGCTGGGCTAAAAGAGGGTGCCATTAGGAGGGCTACAGTCACAGAACAGAAAAAGGGGATTATCACTGGTAGGGTTCTTCAGAAAAAGATGCTGAAATGGAGTTTGTGGTGCAGGTTGTTTACTGGAGATCAGCACTTGGGAAGGAACAAACATTGGGCAGAGGAAGAAGGGAACGTGCAGGTAAGTATTGCTCTGCAGAACATCCTTCTTCCAGCTGAACAGTGAGGCCTTTGTACCCAACTTTGCTTAGTCACTGGATACAGGCTACCCTGGAAAAGGTGTGACCTCAGTGAGCCTGCTCCCTGGAGCTGAGGCAGGCCCTGGAGAAGTGACAGCTGGAGGCTGTTTGCTAACCACACTCCTTGCAACTAGGAAGCAAGGCCTTTCTTGAAGAGGATCTGGGCAGTGCATTTCTGTGTCTATCATAGTGATGCTAAGGGCAAACTCTGACTATATCCCAATTCTGCCCATATTCTGGTTTGTGTCCAATGAGTGTTACTACGAGTGGTGACTGGAGGCCTGTTTGACTGAAATGGGTAGGAGCCTGGGAATGATAAGACTGCAGATGTCATTTCCATGCTTGCTAAAATGCTTGTAGAAGGACATCTTTTAGTCTGGCCTCATTTATTTCAAACCAAGGTCTTATTTACTTCTCAAAGATGCAATTTCAGAAATGGACCACATTGTATCAAAAGGCAGCAGCCGGGCTTCCCTGGTGGCGCAGTGGTTGAGAGTCCGCCTGCCGATTCAGGGGACATGGGTTCATGCCCTGGTCTGGGAAGATCCCACATGCCGCGCGGAGTGGCTGGGCCCATGAGCCATGGCTGCTGAGCCTGTGTGTCCGGAGCCTGTACTCTGCAACAGGAGAGGCCGCAACAGTGAGAGGCCCGTGTACTGCAAAAAAAAAAAAAAAAAAAGGCAGGAGCCATGTTTTCTCATCACAGCAATGAGATCAGACCAAACTAGGTCACCAGATTTCATTGTTTTTCTGAAGTTGGTGGATTTCTAGAATAGGGCTCTACTAATGTAATTATGGGATGTTTGCAGGCTTTTAAAGGTCAAAAGTTAGTCTCAGATAGTATGTAGTAATCATTTCACTATGTAGTTACTACATTTCACTATGTAGTAATCATTTCACTATGTATATCAAATCCTGTTATATACCATAAATATATGATTTTTGTTTTTCAAAAAAGGACAAATATGGGCTCAGTGATAAAGCCACTCTTGGTGTGGCTAATAAAACAAATACACATAATACGATAAAGCATGGATCAGACAGGCTCAAATTTGAATTCTGCATTCCAACTTACTTGTTGTATGACCTTGGGAAAGTTTCTCTCCAAATCTGCATCCTCATTTGTAGAATGGATTAGCTATTGCTGTTATTGATGTCATTATTATTTTGGTTCCCAAACATTTTACCCTCTTGGTTATTCTCTGCCTGTACTGCCTCTTAAAATGTGGAATTCAGAAAGGAATATAATATGCTGGACCTAGTATGACCAAAGTGGCACACTGTGAGACTCATCCTTCCTTGTCCTAGACGGTACACACCTATGAACACCACACAGCCTGCGGTATCACATATAACAACCACACACATGTTGGCTCAGTTGTGATCAATACCTGCAGGTCTTTTTCTCACAAACTGCAGATAAGTCAGGTTTCTCCTTGCCTCCCATCCATCAAATGCAATTGAATTAACTGAAAAGTAGGAGTTCACATTTGTCTCAGTTAAATTCCATGCTATTTCAAAAACGAGGGAGATGTTTCTCACCTATCACACACCCCAACTGTACCAGTTGTCTGTGGTTTATGGTCCATGCAAAGCAGAGGGAAAAAGTTTACTGTTTACTTCTCTCATTCAGGGACCCTGGCTGACCCCCTGACTCATCTACAGAGGCATTGGTTGCCAAAGTGACCTGGAGATGTCTTCTTTCCCGTATTGCCTGCTTGCATTTTTGTGTCACAATTAGGAGATATGATAAAGTCTACACCACACTCATGTGCCCATAGAACAGGGCTGGAGGAAAAGTGTAGACTCTCCCTTCTCACTCAGATATCATATGCAATAATATTCCCAGTTAATTTGCAATGGCCAGCCAGGTCTGGAGTAGGACTTCCTGGCTCTCAAGGATGCTGGGGTCGCTCTGAATGGGAGGTCAAGCCCAGTGCAGGTTAGTGGGGTTATTTGCAAGCAAGAAGTGTGTACCTGTGAAAGAATCCTCCCAAAGAGGTTTTGGGGCTACCAATAGATTTTTGAAAATCTCCCCCACCGAATATAAATTGATACAGCCACTATGGAGAACAGTACAGAGGTTCCTTAAAAAACTAAAACTAGAACTACCATATGACCCAGCAATCCCACTACTGGGCATATACCCTGAGAAAACCATAATTCCAAAAGAGTCATGTACCACAGTGTTCATTGCAGTGCTATTTACAATAGCCAGGACATGGAAGCAACCTAAGTGTCCATTGACAGATGAATGGATAAAGAAGATGTGGCACATATATACAATGGAATATTACTCAGCCATAATAAGAAACGAAACTGAGTTATTTGTAGTGAGGTGGATAGACCTAGAGTCTGTCATACAGAGTGAAGTAAGTCAGAAAGAGAAAAACAAATACTGTATGCTAACACATATACATGGAATCTAAAAAAAAAAAAAAAAGGTTCTGAAGAGCCTAGGGGCAGTACAGGAATAAAGGCGCAGATGTAGAGAATGGACTTGAGGACACGGGGAGGGGGAAGGGTAAGCTGGGACGAAGTGAGAGAGTGGCATGGACATATATACACTATCAAATGTAAAATAGATGGCTAGTGGGAAGCAGCCGCATAGCACAGGGAGATCAGCTTGGTGCTTTGTGACCACTTAGAGGGGTGGGACAGGGAGGGTGGGAGGGAGACACAAGAGGGAGGGCATATGGGGATATATGTATACATATAGCTGATTCACTTTGTTGTACAGAAGCAACTGACACAACAATATAAAGCAATTATACTCCAATAAAGTTGTTAAAAAAAAAATCTCCCCCACCTTTTCTGCCCAGAATGTGTCATGCTCCTTCATAGGTAACATCAGGCACCTGGGCTTGCCAGATGGGGCATGAGAGCCCTTGATCCACCTGACCTGGGCTCCCAAGCATCAAGCACAGTGACCACAGCTGATGGAGGAGAGGAGCTGGCTTTTGGCAGGTTTCCACACCAGCTGTGTTGGAGTGATAATTGCAGGGGCTGTCATTACATACCTCTTAATGGCTTTCTTAACTGTGCTGACTTAAATTTATTTCGTTTCAGGGGTTCTCTGAGTACTCATAACTATATTTCAAATAATGATTTCTATAAATTAGAAATGCCATTTTTCTTTAGCAGAAGAATTTTGATGAACCAATTATTCAAAACCAAATTTAATCGAGTGGTTTTTTTTTCCCCTGGGCAAGTGTGTGTGTTCCCTGGGCCTGCAAAGAAACACAAAGTTGCCATTGGATTGGCTGAATAGAGCTGATTGATGGGGCTGTCAGAATTTATTGCTAATTTGGTTGTTAAGCCTTGCAAGGACTTGACATTGGTGTCTTACATAATGATATTTAATGTCTGGTCTTGGGTTTGAATTTCAGTTTTCCCAGGTGTTGGTAAACATACAGCTTTGCTCTGCATTTGCAATATATACCCTAAACTTACTTGATTTCCTTTGGTGGAGGGCAGTTTGCAAGTGTGGCAGTAGTGTTAGTGTATGCTCTCTTTGTTATCATTATACCCATGTGCTGTGACTTATGTTGGGTTTGTGCGTGAACAAGTGACCACTTCTGACTGTGGCATGGAAAACATAAGGATATGGAAAAAATGAAAGATACAATACCCTATTGTTACTTCCTTGGGGGTAGGAATATGGTAAGGGTAGGAATTATGGTAAGAGAAGTGCATGAATTTGCCAGAGTAGAAGAGTATGGGAAAAATTAGAAATTCGTTTGTTATCATTTAGAGCCCCAAGGGTATTAAGAGCATAAAATCAAGTGTTAAGATCTCAAGTTTGCCTGCGTCTGATTCTTGGCATCACTACTTACCACTTGTGTGACCTTGGGTGAATTACTTATACACTCTGAGCCTCAGTTTTCCAGTCTATAAAATGGGGATAATATAATAATGGGAATGTAAAATGAGAATGATAATAATCTTTTTCTCCCAGACTTGTTATGAGGTGATTATGTTAAGTTGTTGGCCATTGTCTAGTTAGAAAGTACACACTTCATGTTGGCTATCGTTATCTTTGATTCAAGGGTTAAAGCCATTGTTGAATGATTGCTTCACAGAATTCTTGGATGAAGGTAACCCTGTGAAACAAAGACAAGGCAGACAAACCAATAAATGATTCTCTTCCTACCTTCCATAAATTTTCTTTGAGTTTGACATGTGCATAGCACTGTAATGGGATCTCTGGCCCTCCAAAAACTAAATAATAGTAACAGGGGAGTAAGGCCTTGCTTTTGAAAATTCCATAATCAAAATATAATTTGAGTAAACTATATCTAAGTTATTTTTCAGCATAAAAGCCTGTGATTTGGCGTCTCTTCTCATTCAGAAGCGATGATTATCATCTTCTTACACCTCCAGGGAAGTCTGGGATGAATCTAACAGTGAAGTCTTTGGACTGAAGGCCTATTTATGGAGGAGTTTGGAAATGTAGCCAGAACTCAACTCCCATCTCCACCTCAGGCTTTCAGGACCTAACCTAGCCCAGCGTCTTGGTGCAAAACTGAAGGAGAGAAGGATTTCCCCAGATAGTATGGTTGACTCCGCAGTGTTGTAGGGTGGCTCTGTACCACAGATGATTATTCTAATAGCTAATATTTATTGGTCGCTTACTATGTGCTGAACATTCTACTGAGTTCTCTGTGTGTATGTCTTATTTAATTCTTACACTAAACCTATAATGTAGACATATTAGAATCCTTATAATTCAATTACCTGGGTGGAAATTGAAGCTAAGTGGGATGAAATAAGGGGAAAAGTTGGAACCTCAGCTGAGATTACCTGACTCCACAGCTTATGCTCTTAACCATTTCCGGTCTTGCCTCCCCTAATACCAGCATGGTGGCATGGACTAGTCTTTTCCTGGCTCTTATTCTCACTCTTCTCATCTGTAAACTGAGGGCGCTGGGTTCTGTCTCTAAGACTCTTCCAGTTCTTACATTCTATGATTTTAGGTGTCTTGAATGCTTTATATCAAACCCAAACATGGTAGAATCTCCATGCATGTAACTCATCTTCCTAACTCCTTCTTTCCTTTGTCTTTCTGTCAAATTACCTGAGGATGGATTGCAGAGTAGTGTGTATATGCATTTTATTTTATTTGTTTTTCTAAAAATTTAAACTGACCCGAATAGGCCACCTACACATTTTGGACATTGCTGGTTTCTGGGTCTGATTCTGGCCCTGAGGGACACCCATCCTTGCCTACAGAGATGTCTGAGAGCAGCTCTCTGGGGACATTTGACAAGTCTTGGGAGAAGCAAGATAATGACTGTGTTCAGTAGAGTGTTGTCAGCCAAATAAGAGCTGAGACTTGAGGAAAACAGGTAATAGCTGACCCTCTATGAAACAGAAGCATTTGAGAATTTGGGAGTACTTAGGAATGTGTGATAGTAAATATATAGAATTATTTTATTCAGATTTAGCCTGTCACTCATTCAGGTTTGAATATTAATGAGGAAGCTGTGAATATTGGAGAATGATGAAGCACTGCCTGCTCTCTGATGAATGATATGTAGACTTCAGTGAAGTGTAAAGATATAGTAAAGAGAAAAGGAAGGTGAACTAGAAAAATTTCAAGTCAAGTGCATGGAAATGTTTAGTGTAAACATTTACCTTCTTGCAGATTTTACTCTCTTCCTTCAAACAACGTGTAGCATAAATGTAAACTTACCCAGTAACTAACTATATTTATAACTAAAATAACATTACAGACAGAGAGTTTTTGACCTCAACCCAACAATTAATGGCTAAAAATGGGAGATAAACAAAAATCATCCATCTTTTATTCATATACTTAATTATCCATTCAATAATTTTAGAAAATTATCTGAAACTCAGCTCTCCTACGCCATTAACACCTAGCTAACTCTTACCATTGTTTTTTTTCAGCTTAAATGTTGAAAACTGGCTTCTTCTGCCTCCCAATTGTGTTGGTGCTGCTGACATGTGCTTTCAGAGGCATCCTGTACTTCTCATAATAGCACTTAACACATTCTGTTGTAATTGTTTATTTCTCAGTCACAGAGCTTTTGGCATTTTGTTCATGACAATTCTTCATTGTGTTAAATTATCCCATATGGTGCTCACTAAATGCCAGTAGATTGTCCCAATCATTTGACAACAAAAATGCCACCATTCATTTCTGAATTCCCTATATGGGTGAATATTTTTTCTAGTTGAGAACCAGTGGAGGATATACATTCTAAGAAGGCAGGCCTCATACGTTCTTGCTCAATATTGTATTCCTTGTACCAGGCATGCTGCCGAGACACAAGCAGTGCTCAATAAAAGTATGTTTTATTGAGTGAGTGCAGCTAGCTCCTGCTTGGTTTGGACTAGTGTGGAGAGAGGGAAAAATAATAAAGCCATTTGAAGTGCAGGGTAAGAGGACCTCAGGATGCTTTACAGTGCCGACTGCCAAGCAGTTTGCTGCTAATTTTGTTTCTCTAGATCTTTCCTCATGTGATCAGGTGATAGAGAAGGAAGAGGGATAGAAATAATGAAATGAATGCTATCTACCTAATTAGGATAGGGTGAGGGGATTCTGAGTCTATATTTATTCTCCTACCAATTTCATTTCATCTACCTTTTGGGAATCTGGAGATAAAATTCATAAAATGGAGAAACATGAGGGTATTTTTAGGAGTAATACTGAGATTTCACTATGGATAGTTATTTTTCCACTTGAGAGAGTACCAGCTCTACATGAGCCTTTGAAAAGCAGACACAAAATCTGAGGTATTTTGCAGCTCTCCATCTGTGTCTGGGGTCAGAATGGTTCGTGTAGGATTGTGTCTGAACTTTGGACAGCTGTTTGGTACTTCAGTCTTCAATTTCTTTCTCTGTGAGATAAATTAGAAATTGCTAAAGCCCAAAGATCTTGACACTTGAAGGCCACCATAAAAATATATGGGAAGGCAGATTTTAGGAGGCTCCATTAAGCTGGATGTCTTATTTTCTTGGCTGTCTGACCCTCCAAAGACTGAGCAGTTAGCTTCCGGAAGCTTCTGATGTCTGAAACACATATGTACACAAACAGAGCTTTTATATAGAAAATATAAAATTCAGGACCAAGGCATGGAAAAGAACAAAACTCTAATCATTATAGTTAATATAATTGCTAAACATAAGATTTGGCAAAGAGGTTCCTGGTTGCCAGGACAAAAATGGAAACCCTGAAAATTATAAGGTTCTCTTCTTAAACCAGTTTCCTTCTGATGGGAAGAAGGAGATACAGTTTATTTTGCCTTAGGCAATAGAGTTTTTACTGTTAGAATATTCCACAAGGTAAGGAAAGACTAGAAATCCTCTCAGTAAATATATAGACGTGCCTCATTCAGAGGCATTCAAATGTTCACAGTAGGTCAGGGGTTTTAGTGACCCAAGAACAAACCTAAAGTCAGCTACCTTCATGACTCAGACTTTTTTCTTCCTGTTTGTTTCCACTCCCTTACTGAGTTGATTGCCAGTGCTCTTTGTTTATCTTGCATTCTAATTCTACAGGAGAGGAAAATTGATGGGAACAGTTGGTCATTAGCAATATGGAGCATTCCTACTGGGCAAAGTTCTCAAGTTAAGTCACCCTAAAGGTCACTTCCCAGCATATAGAACTCCATTTCAACCATTTGTGGCTAATTTGGCCTGGGAAAATGGAAAAGAGCATGCCATTCTCTGGGTAATCATCTTCCTGTAATAGTTTTCTCAGAAGAGAGCAGTGTAACTGGCGGAAACTTTGGGGCTTCATGACCATTTAATTGATGCACTCTCTTTGTTAGAAAGGCAGAGGTCAGTGTTGACTCTCTGCTCTATATCTGGGACAGAGACACCACCCATTTCTCTGTCATGGGAAGAGTTGGATGTGCAATTTCTCCATTTCATCCAACCCATTAAGGGTGCCAGGAGAGTGAGTTCTGGGTTCCTGGGACTTCTTTTCAAGCAGCAATGCTAATGAGCAGAACATGTAAGAGAATCTGAATAAGCAAGTACATTATTTTTTTTCCTACAATGACTTGACCAGCATTGTTGAGAAAAACAACGGGTCTGCAGAATCTAGAAATCCACTTAATTGTATAAGCTCAAGTAATTTTTTGTTTATGCCTAAATTCTTCTCCTTCCTGATTTATTTTGTTTTGTTTATCTCCCAAGTTCTCCCTACATGAAGATGAAGATAACTCTTCTCAGATGAAGATAACTTATAGCTCCCCTTCTAATTACTATTTGCTTCCTGTTATGGACTGAAAGTTTTTGTCCTCCAAAAATTGTTATATTGATACTCTGTCCTCCAATGTGGTAGGATTAGGACGTGGGGCTTTGGGGAGATAATTGGGTTTAGATGAGATCATGAGGGTGGTGCCCTCATGAATGGGATTAGTGCCTTTATAAGGGTCATGAGAGAGCTTGCTTCCTCTGTCTGCTTTCTGTCACTTAACAATACAAAGAGAAGCTGGCAGACTGCAGCCTGGAAAAGGTCCTCACCAGAATTCAACAATGCTGGTGCCCTGATCTTAGACTTATAGACTCCAGAACTGTGAGAAATAAATTTCTGTTGTTTACAAGCCATACAGTCTATGGTACTTTGTTATAGCAGCTTGAACTATTTTCATTTTAATGCCAGGACAAGCAGGAGTGAATTATCCACAGTGAAGTATTTAACAAGAAACAGGTTTCCACTTCACCTTCCTACTCTGTTTTTGGTTCCTCCTACTCTTCAAGTCAAAATTATGTAAACCCTTCCGAGGTTCCTCTTGACTCTCTGACTGTATTATTTCCCTCTTTCACCATGATTTCTGACTGTGACCTGAGTTTATTTACCTGAGTTTATTTACTTTAAAAAATTTTACTAACCAACTTTAATACCTTTCTCTTTCCTTTTATAATCATTTCCCCTTCCATTTATAATATTGCTCCTTCAATATGTAACAATATTACAGGAGAAACAAAGCTTTTCCTGGATTCAAATTTTAAAATAAGATTCCAATACATGTTCTTACATGGAAGTTGAGTAGTGCAATTGAGGAACAATTGATGATGAGTTATATAGCAATACTAACATAGTTTGGCTTTTGTCAACACCCAGTGATCCTGGGAAAGGAGTTGTTGAGGAGTCATGCATGAAACTCCCAAGAGTAGAAGTGCAGAATTATACTTTTAGCCTGTTTTTCTTTGTCTTGTATTTCCTGCTTATGATAGGTTTATCTCAATATCTGTCCCTTTGTTGTTGTTGTTCAGGACAGTTTCTCATGATAGGAAATGTCAAGCCAAATAGCATGATGTGACTTGCTGAAGGACTGAGTCAACTACTAACCGCCAGTGGCATTGTCAACCATGGCTGCTGAATAAGAGGAAAATTAAAACTCTGTTTTCAGAGATCAAGAGAAGTTCACTATTGTTTGACTTCACATGATTGACGACCAGTTTTCTACACTTCATTTTAACATTTTTGATATTGAAAACTACCTGAAACAGAAGGCCATTTAAGATCAGTGGCAAATGTCAGAAAGGGACACTCTTCAGGTTTGAGAGGCAGCACTTTAGAAGAAACTGGTTGTCAAATGATCTGTGTTGCAATCCTAGCTGTATGACCTTAGCATATCATTGAACCTTTTAAAGCGTTGTGGTTTTTTTTTTTAACCTGTAAAATAATTTTGGTTTATTTCACTGATCAAATAACATGATCAGTGTGAAAGTTTGCAATCTGTAATGCACATTGCAAATCTGTTGTTATGACAATGTACTTAGTTTTTGTTTTTCGCTTAAAATTTTCTTATTGATCAAATTTTCCTTAAAGATTTCAGTCAGTATTATATTGGATCTGCCTTTGACAGGAGAATGCTGTTAAGCGATATTTCACAGGTAGTATGATAGTTGCAAAGAAAAGGCAAGAAAATTTTCCTTTAAACAAAAAGATTCATCATATGCCTGAAAGATTGACCAGAATTCTGAACAGATGTACATCTACTTAAGTGATATGTCTCTATTAGTTATCTCTTACTACACAAAAAATTAGTCCAAACTTAGCCACTTAAGATGATAAATGTTTATCATCTCAGTTTCTCTGGGTCAGGAATTCTGCTTAGTTGTGTGGCTCTGCTTAGTGTCTCATGAGATTGTAGTGCAGATGTCAGCTGGGGTTACAGTCATCTAAAGGCTATTGGCAGGAAGCCTCTGTTTCTTGCTGACTCTTCTTTAGAGCCCTCAGATTTTCACCACGTGGGCCTAGCCATAGGGTTGCTTGAGTGTCTTCACAAAATGACAGCTGGCCTCCCCCAGAGAGAGTGATCGCAGGGAGAGAGGAAGGAGGAAGTCACAATGCCTTTACCACCTAGTCTCTGAAATGACACACTGCTACTTCCATTAGGGTTGCCAGCTACAAAACGAAATACTCAGTTATATTAGAATTTCAGATAAACAACAGATAAATTTTTTTGTAGAAGTATATCCCATGAAATATTTGGGATATACTTATACTAAAAATATTCATTATTTATCTCAAATTCTAATTTAACTGGGCATCCTATATTTTTACCCTAGTTCATGGTACCTTTATTTTAGAAAACGTATTGAATCAAACAGGTTAGAGTTACTGCTTCCTCATGCTGTGTATTTCTATCATCCACTTGAAAAAAAATATACAGTCAAATCTATCTTCATTTTCTCAATGAGGTAATTAGCAAAAAGGATCACTGGCCACTTCAAAAGGATCATCTGGAATGAAAATCCAGGAATCTTAGGTCTGTTACCATTTTTTGCTTCACTTGGTATGTAATGTTGTCTCTTTTCCCATGCAGATTGTATGTCAGTAGGTTTTAATCTGATGAGTTCCTTCTGCTGCTGCAGCCAACCAGTTTACCTCTCTGCTGAAATAAAACCACTGCATTTACCATTTATTATATACCTGCATTATTGGAGCAAGGGGAGTTTAGAAGGGTACCAACCACAGATGTTTTCAGTACTTCTCACTTATCTTCAGGAAGGACAGGTTTTTCTCTGGGTATTATTTTGGTTTTTTTGTTTTTGGTTTTTATGTCTCCTGGAAAAGATTTTCTTAGGAGGAGGTCATGTCTTAGCAGCCATATTGCTCATAAATCTCAAAAAGAGTGAACCAGGAGAAAAATATAACACAAGATTTGATTTCACAATGTCTCTAAGCTTCCCAGAACCCAAACAGGGGACTCACTGAATGAAGAGAATTCGTTTTTCCATTGTTTTCTTCTTCAAAAATAAGAGATGACTTTGAAAGTCAGTGACTTCTTTCAATACCTTTGATAACGTCTCAAAGTCTTATAAAGTGCTTGATGAAAGCAAGTCTCTTGATGGGTTTTTCTAATGTTTCAGGATGGTTTTCTCCTGGATAGAACATACCAAAAGATTTCAAAAAGTTCTGTGGAGAAAAGGCCAGCAGAAATGACAAATTATAGGCATCAAAAAAGAAACGATGAGGGCTTCCCTGGTGGCGCGGTGGTTGAGTGTCCGCCTGCCGATGCAGGGGACACGGGTTCGTGCCCTGAACTGGGAAGATCCCACATGCCGTGGAGCGGCTGGGCCCGTGAGCCATGGCCGCTGAGTCTGCGCGTCCGGAGCCTGTGCTCCGCAACGGGAGAGGCCACAACAGTGAGAGGCCCGCGTACTGCAAAAAACAAAACAAAACAAAACTGTTAGTTATAATTATCTAGGAGTGACTGAAATATAGAAGTGGGTAAGCAGTGTTCCCAGTGGAGGAAAAGTCTGTCTTTGAACAGCTAATCAAAAAAAACCCCTTTGACTTACACATGTCCATGTTTGATGTGCTATACACATGAGGAATCTAACTGGTTTGTCTTTTGTGAGCACTGGCAGATCATCATCAGTTTGTACCCCCTAGCCTATCTATAGTAAGCCATTAGAGATCTAGCAATGAAGTGAACCACACATTAGAAATCTTGGGTATGAGTCTGTCCCAGTCAGCTTTTGCCATAATAATGCTAAATTAAAAACCACCCCAGGGCTTCCCGGGTAGCGCAGTGGTTGAGAGTCCACCTGCCGATGCAGGGGACACGGGTTCGTGCCCCGGTCCAGGAAGATCCCACATGCCGTGGAGCAGCTGGGCCTGTGAGCCATGGCCGCTGAGCCTCTGAGTCCGGAGCCGGTGCTCCGCAATGGGAGAGGCCACAATAGTGAGAGGCCCGTGTACCGCAAAAAAAAACAAAAAACAAAAAAAAAAACACCCCAAAGTCATTGACTCACAATAACAAACATTTATTTCTGACTCATACATGTCTGGGTGTGACTGGGTTCATGCCTGCTCAGTGAGTTTCTCATTTCCTTTGGATCAGCAACTGGTTACCCAGTTGCTGAGAATATATTCTTTTCATGGCAAAGTACAGGAAAACAATAGGACAAACCCAACCATGCAAGCATAATTCAAGCCATTGCTCATCCCATGTCTGCTAACATCCCAGTGGCCAAAACAAGTCACATGGTGAAGTCCAAATTCAAAGGGCAGAGGCATATACTCCAGCCAACATTTCCTGGGTGTGGATGTACAACACGACTGCAGAGAAATGAAGAATTGAGATCAGTAACTGAACTACCACAGAATCTTAGCTCTGAGGGTTTGGCTATGCATTCATTTGTAGCCACTGTATTGCTCGAGGTCTTAGCTTCTTTATTTGTAAAGTGAAGAGGTTGAATTAGATCAGTATATTAAAAAAGCTGGGGAAGCTTTTAAAAAGCACCGTTTGCTGGGCTGCATCCAAGACCAATTAAATCAGAATCCCTAGGGTAAGGCTCAAGAACTTTTATGTTTACAAAGCTTTCTAGATGATTCTAGTGTACAACCAGGATTGGGAACTACTGTGTTAGACGGTTTCCAGTGTTTCTTCTATTCTAAAACTAATTTAGGTTCTAATAGGACTGCTTGGTTGGCCATAAGGACTTGTTCAAGGCTGACATGCTGATTGGTAGGGTAAAAAGTCTGTGTTCTTTGGTAATTGCTGACAACCGCCCCCCCGCCCCCGCCAAATAGCAACAACTATATTGTTTTCTCTCAGTTCCTTTGCTCAAAGACATTCCTGCATTCTCGCAGATGCCTTCTTCCTCCTCTTCTCTCTCACCTATTTCAGTTGCTGGAAAAGTTTTCTGAAATAAGTGAGAGCTCTTCCCCCTCTTCCGTGTCATTTATTTTCCAGCTCTGCCTGAATTTCACTTCAAATGTTACTTCCCCGCTTTGCCACTTAGAACTAGCAAGTGTCACCCACCTTCCCATCAAGGTTGGCACCGATGATTAGCACACCTCCACATGCTGCCACTCTTTCCCCACCTACCCCAGTGTCAGCCCGTGGAAGGGGATTTACATTTCCATAAAAGCAATTCTAAGAGCTGTCAAAAGGAGCTCTGGAATGAAATGCAACGTAACTATCATCTGAGTATTTCAGAGATGCTGTAGAAGAGATACTTGCATTGGGAGGTGGGGAACTAGTGCCCGAGGAGTTCTCATTCCTTTCAGGGACTCCATAAATATTGTAGATTTGTCATAAGTCACCATGATCATATATTATGATTCTTTGTTGGCTCTCTCTGGCAAGTTCCTTAATTTTTCTTCCTCACTAACAAGAATTATAATTTGGGGTCTGTAAATAAATGAAAAATTCAGATAGATCTGGTCACTGAGAAATTAGTTTATTGAGAATTTTCTATTTTTCCTTTTCCTCTTCTCCATCTCTTATCATTGTACTTATATAAACTATTATGTTTCATGGATTCTAAGGTGAATTTTCTCCCAGAATTTTATCTCTCTGCAATGGGGATATGTCTCATGGTTGTTGGTGTCTTAAGTTTAATTGGCAGAAGTTTTTTCTTTCTTAGAGGAACACACAATAACGGTGCACCTTATAATGGGTGACTTCTGTGAGGCAATGTAATAGGGCATCATCTAGGCTTTGTGCTAAGTCTGTTGCATACATTTTCTGTTTTAGTCTTCACAGTAATCCATTAAATAATTAATTTATCAGTACTTTTTTCCTTATCAACACATATTTATTGAGCTAATATAATTATTAATAATTCACATGTATTGAGCAGGCATTATGTAAGTCCTTTAAAATTACTCTCTATACTTAGTACCTAGGAAGATGCTGGGAGGTAGGTATTGATATTATTTGCACTTTATAGAACAGCAAAAGAGGCATTCATGGGCTTCCCTGGTGGTAGTGGTTGAGAGTCCGCCTCCGATGCAGGGGACATGGGTTCGTGCCCAGGTCCGGGAAGATCCTATATGCCGCGGAGAGGCTGGGCCTGTGAGCCATGGCCGCTGAGCCTGCGTGTCCGGAGCCTGTTGCTCCGCAACGGGAGAGGCCACAACAGTGAGAGGCCCGCGTACCGCCAAAAAAAAAAAAAAAAAAAAAAAGAGGCATTCAGAGGTTAAGAAACTTGCCAAAGTCATAGAGTTAGTACAAAGCAAGGCAAGATTCAAACCCAGGTCGCTCTGACTTCAAAGCCCATGCTATTAACCACCACCTACAATTGCATCAAATATTTGTTATTATTATAATTATTAATGGTGAAGTAGTTTACCATTTACAATAAGCTTTCACAAACACCCAATTTAATCGTAGCCTAATAACCTGGCAAATGCAAATTCCTTTACATATTTGCATTCAAAGATATAAAACACTGCTAAAATACATTCTTAAAAGCCTTCTTAAAAAGGTATAAGCCATCCAAAGAAACCCCAAGGAAAGCTAAAAAACTGGAACTGTTTTACTTCATTAGAGCCAAGTAAATAAAAGCTGGGTCAGCGTCCATGCTGATTAGTGTCAGAAGGACAATCATCCACTGGATTATGGAAAGACAAACTATTACAATGTATAAGCCTTTACTCTGAGATGTAATTCTGCATTTCTAACTAATTAAGAAAAATACTATCTAAATCAAATGGAGTTTAACAACAATGGATAATAATAGTTTGTAAAATGGATCGGTGGAGTTGGTAAATAGGATAAATGAACTCAGGCCGATGACTCTTCCATATAGCTTCAGTTTTATAGGGAATGACCTGAAAATGCAGGATATTAATGTATTTGGGTTAAGTGTATTGTTTTGTTATTCTAGTGATTTATGGCCAACAAAGAAATCCCACAAAAGGGACTATATCTGAATGAATAGGAGAATTATAGCTAAATTGACGTTACTTTCAAATAATTCTATTCCTTTCATTTATTAAATAACCTAGGTAATTATAAAGCCACAGAATCACAGGATTCTAGAGTTAGAAGGGCCCCCAGGAGGTTGCATGTTTTCCACTGACATAGGTAGAAACTTGAGCTTTCTAAGACATCCATCATTGTTTCACTTCATTTTGTCTTTCTTGGGTGGCTTCTTTAATATCAATTTGTTCAGTCTTTTAAGTCTTCATAGGTGTTTGATCTGGGTTTATTGGTTTTTGAAAATCCTGTTTTCTGGGACTCCCCCCTTCTAATCTCCTTCTAACCAATGTGGGTAAAAAATGGGATGTCTATCTTTAACATGTGGTTAGAAATATTGCTACTTTGAAAACTGGGTATCCTTCCCTAAGCACCCCATGTTTTATGCAAGATATGAATTATGTTTGTCCCTGGACGATTGCCTTTTAGTCAAAGATATCAAGGTGAATGAAGCACCTACCAACTGGTTAAAGGGTTAGTAACTAAGATGGGTAAATTAAGTCTTTCTTTTATCCAACCCCAACCTTTTTCCTTTTCCTCTCCTCAGTCTCTGAGATAAAAACAGATCGCCACAAAAAAACTTCATAGCTCAAAAGACAGGCAGTAATTCATTATCTCTAGTTTATAGAATACCAACATTTCATTAGAGTTCATTGTAAAATATTTTTCTTTATTGTTAATAACTCAACATATTTGTCATGGAATTATAATAGATCTAGGACTGGAATGTACCTCAGAGATCATCCACTCCAATTTCCTTATTTGCAAATGAGAAATTTTGTTACTGGAGCGATTAAATGCTTTACCCAGGAGCATACAGCCAATTGGTGGCATATGTAAGAGTAGAACCTTGGTCTCCTGACTCCCAACTTAATTCTCCCCCCAAAAATATTTCAATTAGTATTGGCAACTTCTTGCACATGAGAACAATGTCCATGAAATTATTTCCTTGGGAAAATAGCAAAAGATCCTGACTTGGTTGCAAAAGAGATTTCTCTTTAAGACAAGGCTTCAAAAATGACCTTTGAGGGCATTTTCCATATTTCTGCTTAGTGGGTAAAATAACCTTTAGCTGACGAAAAGGGCATCCAAAGAGCAGAGCAATAATAGAGGAAGTACTTTGGCAATTACCATTACAATTACAAGTCCACCTTTGAAAATAGATTGAGGAATCAGTAATGGAAGTAGCCAGCCTCACAGCCTATGAGAAGAATAGAAATGTCAATATCAAACATCTAGGCCATTCCATTGACTCCACTGCTTGAAATATAACTAAAACAACCAACCAAACAAACAAAAAAGTGCCTTTTTTTCCACTATAGTAAATGGCACTTTCTACATAGTTTGAGTTATTAAACCTGAAGAACTACTCGATATCTTTTCATTACTATGAACCATAGCCTCACCATCTCTAAAACAGAAGTAATATAACCTAACCAGCCTCCCTCATATGATAAACATAAGTTTAATAAATGATCAGACTGAGAAACCACTGTAGTTTTAAGTGAAAGTTTTGAACTCTGTTGGGGCTTTCTCTTAATGGAAAGTAGCTTTATTTTGCATTTCTTTAGATTATTTTAAGTGTTGGCTCCAGCCTCCCAGGTTTCTCTAGAACATGGAAGAAGACAAAGTATGCTGCCTGATATGAGAAAAAGCTCCTGGTCACTTTTTTTTAACCTATTCAGTTTAGTATAACTGAATGAGAGAAATTACCCGATGTACTCAAGAGTATGCCTTCAGCGCTTCCCAAAACACAGCCTTTGCTTTGCTCATGATGGCATCATAAACAGAGCCCATCTTAGCATAGCAGAACACTGATTGGACCCATTCAACCCTTTATTTGAGCAGGTAAAATTAGCTTTAGTTTCCTTTATCTTTCCTAATAATGCAACGATAATTTCTTTTTTTAACTTTTTCCTCAGACATTCACTTTTCTATATACCCAAGTCCCTAATTTTATAATTTTTTCCAGAATTAAGAATTTTAGTTTGGGAGACGTGGTGTATCGGTGGTAAAAAGATCTTCGTGACTCTGTCCTCTGTCGACTTACAATCCCAGTGGGGACCATGACAATTCTCTTGCAATCCTTCTTCTCTGTTTCCTCCTTGGAGGAGAAAAGCAGTGTCTTTTAACTGCAGTTTACTCATTAGGTATAGTCTGAGAATAAATGAAATCATTATGTGTTGAGATAATCCTGTAAACAGAGATGCTCTGAGAATCTAGATTACATTCAGTGTTTTAATACATAGTCACAGATCCCAAACTCCCTCACTCCCCTGTGCCAGGCTAGTCCTGAGGTTTTGAAGATACAAATGTTCTACTCTCAGTTCTCTCCCTGGTTCAGCTATAGGGCCAAGTGAACACCACTTCTCAGCTCTGTGCCAGGCTTTTCTATCTCTAAAGTAGATATTATCATCTTTGACATCTCAACCAGAGCTTCTAAGCAGCTTCCTACCTCCAATTTTGAACAGGACTCTAGCTGTATGAATGATTTAAAAAATCATATCAAATAAAAATATTTATACCTGTGTAGTGCTTTTTTTAGATATAAATGTATTCATTCAGGGACTTCCCTGGTGGCTCAGTGGTTAAGAATCCACCTGCCAATGCAGGGGACACGGGTTCGAGCCCTGGTCTGGAAAGATCCCACATGCCACGGAGCAACGAAGCCCGTGTGGCACAACTACTAAGCCTGTGCTCTAGAGCCCGTGAGCCACAACTACTGAAGCCTGCGCACCTGGAGCCCGTGTTCCACAACAACAGAAGCTACCGCAATGAGAAGCCCGCTCATTGCAACTAGAGAAAGCCCACGTGCAGCAGTGAAGACCCATCGCAGCCAAAAATAAAATAAATAAAATTTAAAAAATACTTTAAAAAAAGTATTCATTCATAAATGGACAATGAAGCTAAGATTTTGAGGAATATGCTTTCCCCAAATCTGAAGTGTTGTTCATGAACTGGCTATTAAAGCATCAGCCCTGCTTTGCCACTTGACTTAAAATTTCTGTGTTCCAGTTTTCTCCTCTGGGGAAAGGGTCAGAGATTTTATAAGAATAATGAAGGCACCACTGGATTCAGATAATCCCCTGGACAAATGTGCACGTATTTATGCATGAACATTTTTAGCTCTGTTTCCCTGGACACTCCTTCATCAAATTGAATTGTTTTCATGTTTTTTTTCAACACCCCTTGACCACATCAAGATTTTTGATTTCGTGTTAGGGTTTTGTGACTTTCAGAATGAACCATGCTATCTGGTATAAATGGGGGTTCCAGTTTAATCTAAGAATTTCAGAAATTGCTGTAGGCTGTAATCAGAGCAAAGGAGCAAGTGACAGAGTGTTTTTCTCTGAAATGGAAATAAGTAGAGAAATGCAAAAAAAAAAAAAAATCTTTCTCTAGTCTGTTCTAACCAATTCTACTTTGGATTCCAAGGCAACTGTCAATTTAATACTAGGGACCCTTTAAGCAGAAGTTTTGACTTGCCATGAATTTAGCAGGAGTCCCTCTCCCTATTCCTTTCTTCTTAATCAAATCTGCCCCAGCTGGTCATGCATTTTTCAAACCTGTCCTTAGGGATCCTTCTGCCTTAACATCTCAAATACTTTCTGTCTCCACCACCCAGCTGACCCATCTCCCTATAAGAATAAGGTCTTTGAGGGCTTCCCTGGTGGCGCAGTGGTTGAGAATCAACCACTGCTAATGCAGGGGACACGGGTTCGAGCCCTGGTCTGGGAGGATCCCACATGCCGTGAAGCAACTAGGCCCGTGAGCCACAAGTACTGAGCCTGCGCGTCTGGAGCCTGTGCTCCCCAACAAGAGAGGCCGCGATAGTAAGAGGCCCGCGCACCGCGATGAAGAGTAGCCCCCACTTGCCACAACTAGAGAAAGCCCTCGCACAGAAATGAAGACCCAACACAGCAAAAATAAATAAATTAATTAATTTAAAAAAAAGAATAAGATCTTTGAATGCAGAGAATGTGCTTTTTATTTTTTTATTTTTATTTTCCTATTTCATATATTCCTGGATACACAGAGTGATCAGCAAATACTTGGCTAATCAGACAGGTTAGCCATATCTTCCCAAGGGTCTCAGCTTGTGTGCGTCAGGTCAATGGTGTCTTTCTCTAATTTGCCTTGTCATGGTTGGTGGAATAAAATATGATGGGTCTCTCGGCCCCTTCTCAAGAGGTTCTGGTGATAACATTACATGGCTGTTTTGTGAAATGGGAACTGTCAGACTCCAGGTAGCAATTTGGGAAGAAAAACTGATTTATTCTATGATGTTTTAGGTATAATTGACTTGTGTGCTGTTAAATTTCACTTTCATTCACTTCTAGCTTTGAGCTAGAAGTCAAGAGACGCAATTTTAGTTTAAGCTTTGCCATTAATTAGCTGTGTGACTTTAGGCCAGTCTTTTCCTCTCTCTATTAATAACAGCTATCATTTACTGAACACTAACTGCTATATACTTTGCTAGGTGCTGTGAATCCATTATCTCATTTAATCCTTATATCAACTGTGTGAGTTGGACCATGACTGCTCCTAGTCCCAGATGAGCAAAATGAGGCTCGTGGTGGAAAGTTACAGAGCTAGTAAGTGACAGAATCAGAACTCAAAGCCAGGATTGGTTGCTTGCAAAGCTTATGAGCTTAATCATTATGCTTCAGCCTTAAATGAAGTATTTTCAGCCTTAAATGAAGAGATGAGAGTGCAACCTCTAGGAAGCTTTCCAAGTTTGGGACTCTTCTCTAAGAACACATGTTATTTCAGGCATGAAATTGAAATCTGTAATTTGTAACCAAGCCACAGTCACCCAGCTACCACTACTCTAAGAGGAAACTCTCTTCCCCACTCCTACTTGGCAGAGTTTGGGGTTGGGGATGACCTCCCTTACGGAGGGGCATGTTACCTAGAACAAAGCTAATCACACATCTCATTCTTGGGCCATGGGCTTGGTCATGTGACTTAATTCAAGCCAGTAATAATCATGTTCATGATTTTTATTCTGACTTTCAGGGGAAAAGAATTAGTACTCACTTGCATTGAAATAGAACCTGGGAGAATGCAGGCAATCACCCATGTTGGTGGCAGTCACCCATGTTACTACTTGTGGAACCTGGAAATTAGCCAACACAGGGCAGTGCGGAGCCCAAAGAGGGAAGGACTGGGTTGTGGTGACATTGTGTAATCCCCTGAATCCACCTTTACCTGAAGCCAAGCCTAAGGTTGGACTCTCCAGATAACTGAGCCAATTTGGGGGTTCCGTTCTGTGTTACTGGCATCAAAAGATAAGATGAGTTCATTGTTCTTTTCTTTTTTGGCACAAACCTACCAAAATCTTATAGAGCAAGCAATTTCTTCAGGCTCAGGCCCAGCCACAATGCATCAGGCCTTGAATCATCTCTAATTACTGTAGGAAATATATTACCACTGTGGATGAAAAGGTACCTAATTTATCATGTGATAAAATATCTGTTAAGTGGTACAATGAAATTTTATGACTCTCTTCTGCCAGAAGGCTTCCTGATCATTTGCTTGTCTCTAGAAGATGTTAATTGCTAATTGTCAATGTGCATTTCAGGAAAGTGAGCGGCTGCCTGGGATGCCTGTTAGCTTTAACTGGCCACTCATTTCTGTCCCCTCCATTTCTTTGTAATTACATTTGGACTTTGAAACCAAAAATCATTTAGGTTAAGGCAATATGACTTGATTGAATGAATTATCTCTGTACTTTTACATGTCATTATATTTCATTGAATCACAGAATTTTAGGTTGGAAGAGACCTTTAGAGAACAGCTTTTCCAACCCCCTTAATTTAGTAGATGAGGGAAATGGCAGGAGGACATTGGCACAAAGTCACACAGTAGTTAGAAGTTGTCAAGGGCTCGAATCAAGGTCTCCTGACCTCAAGCCAGGGTGATTTCCACCACACCACACCTCCTCTGCTGCCCTGTCCTGCTTTATTACATGAATGTGAACTACAAAAGCCTGAGCCACATGACAGATAACTGCAAGTCTTCCAGATGAGAATGCACCTCATTCACAGTCTCCCCCTTCTCATTCCTACTGCCTCCGTTCTTTTTGGGCGGCAGACTAAAGGGAGCACGAATGCCACCTGGGTAGGTAAGCCAGGCAGGAAACCTACCTGGAAGTTAATGTGAAGAATGGTACAACCTTAGGCATTTTCCACCAGAAATTAAGGAATTTGTTTTGGTGCCTGGAAAATAAAAGCATTTTCTAGAAAACCACTTACTAATACAAATGAGTCTAGAGTTTTAATTACCATAGATTTGGTCCATAACTCTGCTTGGCAATACTGTTAGACCTTCAATCTGTGTCATTAACTACCCTTGACAATAAGAAGATCCCACTTATTTGTTTTATTCTGTAAGTTTACCTTTTACTCCATTAAAAATTCACTTTGTGCACCAAGATTTCAGCTGTGTAAGGTTTACTACCAACGAGAGAATATTAAATTGATTTTAGTATCACTGTGTTCATTGTGGACTAAAGCCATTTAGCAATGAGCAAGACTAAGTTATCCTAAGTTAATTCATGAGTAAGGGGTTTGCCGCCCTCTTAGAAACTTAATTTGTATACTGCTGTCAGTGATTTGTCAGAAATAAGAAATCAGAGGAGAATGAGAGGGAGACCAATCTGAGACTTAGAAAGTGACAGCCCTTTTCCGTTATCTGTGAAAACCGCAACTTACATTGCAGTTCATCAGTAGGGCATCAAAGACAAGGTTTAGGCTCCCTGAAATTTCACCTTTTGATAGATGGGTTTATCAACAGAAAGTGAGAGCCTCAGTTCAGAATTAGAAACATAAATTACAAATGTATAAAGTCAACTAGATTTTGACACTAAAAAATTGTATCACAAATATGTATTCAATTATTGATTATTGTTAGTAGCATTAAGGTCACAAGAAGAAGAAGAAAAGTAACTTTGGGAGATATCAAAATAAGGCCCAGTGTAATTTTTCCTACAGTAAGATGACCTGGAGGTGATTGTACATTTTTCTTAAATGACTAAGCAAGTGAGTGATGTTATTTATTCTGATAAGTTGGATTTTTAAATGAAGGTAATAATCTTAGGATACAGTTCTATTTTATGGAAGAACTGTTGGGAGATTAGAGAATGCCTTTTAGAAAATGCTGAATCCCTGTAAAAAAAAAAAAAAAAAATCTGCCAAGCAAAAAGGAAAATCCCCCACTTTCCGCAAGTAGTAAAGCATTCTTCATGGAGTCGAAATGTGAAAGGTAAATGGACAAGTTTACTGCCGATTTAGTGTCCTGGTGTCTCTGCTGCTCTCTAAAGCTGCACATAGAGAAGAAATGAAGGGCCTATTAACAGGAACTGCCCCCTTGGAGCCGCAGATGAGGGTGGAAGGAGAGCAAGGATGGCCATCTAACACAGTCGGCAGGTGTTATGACTGCATTAACAAGAAAAGGCCCTCCAGAGCCTATTCACAAAACCACTAAAACAAAACCACCACCACCACCACAAAAAACCTCCCTGGACAGTGAAAGGTTATAGTCCCCCCAGTCACATCAGATAGGCAGGTATGATGCTAAGTCTCCCTGAGCACCCTAACGCCCGCTAGGGCCTTTCAGAGCCCACGATCCTATAAGACTAAGTCACACCAGTCTGATATCTGTGCAATTGTGTGGACCCATATTTGAACACTTCTCTAAGAATCACAGAATTTAATCACTAAACTATAAGAGACCTACACATTCCAACTAGTTAAAACCCTTCGTTTTGAAGATTAAATAAGTAAAGTAATCTTCAAAACATACTTATTGAGCCTCTATTGGGTGGCAGATGTTATTGCCTCATAACCCAGAAAGACTAGTTATTTTCTGAGCAACAACTATGTGCCTGGCATGATGTTATATTTATCGGATGAACGTAGTTCCGGCCCTTTGGGAGCTTTCCATCTGCTGCGGAAATACGCAATGAGCACATGAACAAATAGAGGGTGTGTAAACTGTTGCAAGTACGAAGAAGAAAACAAACAAGTACGATATCAGAGGATAGTAGGAGGAAGTAGAAAGCTGAGGCAAAAACATGGATGATGACTTGTTCTAGGCCACTCAAGAAGCTAATGTTTGACAGAGATTTTTGAATCGGGGAGTAATTATTAAGCTCTTACTATGTACCAGTGCTGTTCTAGGCACTGATAAAGCAATGAAAACAAAGTTCTGGACTTTATGGACCTAAATTTAGTTTGGAGAGATAGGCAACAAATAAATGAGTGAATGAAATATACAGTATGTCTGCTATTTCTAATTAACATGGTGAAATTAGGAAAAACAAAGCAGGGAGGGAGGATGAGAAGTAGCAGGGCAGGGGTGACTTGCTGTTTTAAGTAGCTCGATTAGAGAACACCTCACTGATAAAGTAACATTTGGGCAGGTGCCTTACAGAGGTGAGGGCATGAGCTGTGTGTGTATCTCAAGGAAGAGCACACTAGACCTGTTTTAAGAGTGGGCACTAGCCATAGGTGGCTGTTTACATTGAAATTAACTAAAATAAATACTATTAAAAGTTCAGTTCCTTAGTTGTGCCACCATAGTTCAGGTACTCAACAGCCACAGTTGCCTAGTGGTTATGGTATTGGATAGCATAAGTCCAGAACATTTCCATTGTCACAGAAAGTGCTATTGGGTAGACAGAGGGACTAGCTAGTGTACAAAGGCCTTCAGATGAAAGAGAGCCTGAAGTGTCTGAACAACAGCAAGAAGATTGGTGTGGCAGGAGCAGAAGATTGAGTGTGAGAATAGGACGGGAGGAGGTCACAGAAGTAGTTGGCAGCATGGTGGGAGGTCATACTATTAGAGTGTGGAAGGCAGTTGCAAGAATGTCGGCTTTCACTCTTAGTGAGATGGGAAGCCATTGGAGGGTTTTGAGCAAAGGGATTATGTGCTCAGTCTTATGTTTTAAGAGGATCATTCTAGCTACTCTGTCAAGAATATACTGTGCAGGGCAAGAGGCAGGACAGGGAGACGAGTTAGGAGACTACTGCACTCAACCAGGAAAGAGATGATGGCTATTTAATCCGGGTGAGAACCAGGTTCTGGATATTTTTAAGGTAAACCCTATAGGATAGAATTATCACCAGTAATTCAAGGGATGAGTGACATGGATTGGGTTTGTATTACTGGAGGTGGCAAAAGTAATTGGATTTTGATTTTATACTGAAGGTAGAGCCAACAGGATTTGACAATAGACTGTAGAAGTGGTATGAGAGGAAGAGAGTCCAGGATGATTCCAAGGTGTGAACAAATGAAGGATAGAGTTACTCTTAACTAATATGGGGAGGATTGGGGGTAGACCATGTTTTGGGGAAAGATCAGGGGTCCAGTTTTGAACGTGTTGACTTTAAGGTGACTTTAGGTGTCAGGGTAGAGCTGTCAAGTAAGCAGCTGCAGTCTTCCAGCAGAAGACTGGGATTCAGGAGGGAGGTCTGAACCGGAGATAGAAATTTCAGAACCATGAATGTGCAGATGCCAGTCAAAGCCCTGAGACTAGAGTGAGTGTGGATGGAGAAGAGGTGTGAGAACTGAGCTGCAGGTCACCCCACCGTGAAGAAGTCAGGGAGATAAGGAGAAGGACTGGCCAGTAAGGTGGAAGAAGAATCAGGAGGGTGTGATGCCTTGGAAGCCAAGGGAAGAAACGGTTTCCAGGAGGAGGTGATCAACTGTGCCAAATGCTGCTCATTGTACAAGTAAGATGAGAACTTAAATCAACCATTTGATTTAATAGCATGGAGGCCATTGGTGTCTTTGTCAAGACCAGTTTCAGGGAAGGTTTCAAAGAAAGAATGAGAAGAAAGGAAGTAGAGAGGAGTTTTGCCTAAAAGGACAGCTGAGAAATGAGGCCATAGCTGGGGGGGGAGAAGTGGGTCAAGATTATTTCGGTTTGTTGAGATGGAAGAAATTACAGTACATTTGGATGCTGACAAGGATAATTCAGTAGGGAGGGAAATTTTAATTAGGCATGAAAGAAAGGAAACAACTGTTAGGGCAGTATCCTAAAGTAGGCAAGAGGGGATGGGATCTAGTGAACAGTGAGGAGAGGCATGAAAATAGGTAGGAACAAGGATAGTTATTCCAGGAAGCAAACAGGAATAAAAGGAGGGAAGGCAGAGCATAGGGACACAGATGCAGATGGGTGTGTAGATAAGGTGGTGAGAACATATGGAATTTCTCTTCTGATCGTGTCCATTTTCTCAGCAAAATTGGGAGAAGGTCATTAGCTGACAGTGAGATAGTAGGAGGAGTTGGGGAACTGGAGAGAGAAGGCATGAAATAATTCTCTTAGGAGAGGGGGAGAGGGAATGATTGGGAAATGCTGCAGGATTACTGGGTACCACTGAGACCCTTTTCAGGTTGGTGGTCATAAACTTAAAGGCAGAGCATTTCTAGTGGTTGTAGGTTTTTTTCCTCAGCCATGTTCAGCTATGCAGGTAGAAATTCAGTGTTGTATAGAGCTGGAATTAGTTAGCATAGGGTTTGCTTGGAGAGTATGAAAACAAGAAGGGGCAGGGGAGTGAGGATTGTGTGTACATCAGGAATGTAATGATATATACCAGGAATGCAAGCCGGGTAAGAAGGAAGTGGGGACACATGGGAAATGGAAGTGATGGGAAAATGGCATTAGGATTAAAGTGTTGCTTGTCCTATTTGGGTATAAAGAATAATCAAAGTAAGCTGGAATGATAGGAGGTGATGGGTGGAGAGGGGGATATTTGAAATTGAGAGTATGGAGGGTTGTTAGGAATGTCGAAGTCCAGAATATGGCTGTGGGGTGAGTGACTGCGGTCACATGGGACACAAGTTCACTGAAAAAGAGAAAGGACATTAAGGGATTAAGACGCCAGGCAATTGGAAGGGTTATCTACAGCAATATTAAAGTCATCAGGAATTATGACAAGAGTAGTATTGGAGAAAGTGACAGTGAGTTGGGACCTAAAATCTCCAAGGATAGTTAGGAGTCACCTGAGGGTCTGTAGAAGCCTATACCAAGGAGGAGCAGTGAGTGGTTTAGCCAGATATTGGGGTGTTTTGTGGAGGAGGGAAGGAGAATAGTCTATAAATAGAAAGAATTACAGGACACTTTAGAACCCTATTCTTTTCCTAAATGCCTGTATCTTCACCTAACTCCCGTAAAAAGGGGGTCCTTCTAGGCAAGGGAAAGGTCTGGGTTCTGCTCCCCACCAGATTCATTGCCCATGATTTTTGTCAGTTGAGAACAACTATATGTGTTATAACACGTGTTATAACATTCCTGGATTTCAAGGCTGAACAGACACATGATTGTTTGAGACGCCGGAGGGAACACAGCCCATTGGTGAAATGTTTCAGTTCCAGAATCAGAGTATACTATATTCAAATGCCCTTTTCCCCACTTACTAACTGTGACTTTGGGCAAATCACTCAACCTATTTTTGTCCTCCATGTCATGTGTGTAGCTGTTATCTGAATTAACAGCAGTAACTACTTCATCAGATTGTGGTGAGTATTAAAGGATAATCTAAGTCAAGGGCCTTGAATGTACTATGTTATTTGGTAAGTTTTACAATTGTTAATATTCAGGTTGTGATGTTTATGTTCGCTTAGCAAGATTTACTTTGCAAAGTACATTCATTCCCTAGATTGGGAATTGGTTCATTCCTTTCAAGAACTGTACTTGTAATTCAGGTAGACGACACCAGGGGGAGTGAGGGCCTGGTAGATTTCCCAGATAGGCTTCCTCCTGTGGTTGGCCCAGCAGATTATGTGTCCTCTATTCAAGATTTAAGAGGAGAATTCACTTGTGATCTTGAGCAAACCAATAATCGTCTGCATCTTAGTTTTTGTATCTGTAAATTGAGATAATACCACTTCTCATCTAATTCAGGATTAAATGAAGAATCACATGACAAGTGTGAATTACATTGTAAACCATATTGTTTCTGTAAACACAAGAGCTTTGTATTACTAGTATTACTAATACTAGGCTTTCATTCATTTTTAAACGAAAATTTCCCTCAAATATCTGTATAAACTGATATTTTTATAATTTGGGTTCATGAAATTTTGCCGTTGTCCTCATGTGAAACTTTTAGATAGGTCTCAAATAGAAAAAAAATCTCTAGAATGGCAATCTTGTAGCTAACAGTTCACTAGAAGGTAAATTCCAGGATGACAGAGATCATGTCTGTTTTGTTGCTCATTCTTAGTGATCAGCATAATACCTGACATATAGTAAGTGCTCAGTAAATATTGAATCAGTCAATCAATTGAACAATCATTGAATCAGTCAGTCAGTTGGTTACTATTTGGAGGAAACGTATCCTTCCAACTTGTCTCGTTTCTAGCTGCTCCCCATCTTGAAATCTATACACTAATCATACCAGACTATATGTATTTCTAATATGTCATTTCCTTTAAAAGTAGTACAAGTCTGAGAAGTGTCAGCTATGCTTATAATAAGCTTGCAAGTAGGCTGTATGCTGACTATTTTACATGTATTATCTCTTAAATTTTTATAGTAGTATCCTATGGAGGTAATTACTATCATTATCTTCATTTTACAGGTAAGGTAAAAGACTCAAAGAGGTTAAGTTCTTGTCCAAGGTCTCGGTTAGTCAGCAGCAGAGCCTGTATTTGACCCTAGACAGTTTGCCTTCAGAGCCTATACCCCTGAAAACTTTGCAACTGAAATGAAGGCTTTAAATGCAGCACTCTTGTCTTGAGCATCTCTAGTTCATGTTTCAAGATGCCAACTTTGTAGATCATTCTGGTGAAAAACAGGATTTGATGAAACTGTGCAGTGAAAAAGTATGCTGTCTTTTCTTGCATTGTAGTTATTGCTGCCTCTCAACTTGATCTTTAGGCAAAACAAAGTAACTTCTTTTCATCTCTTCTTGAAAACTTACTTTTCAACTCTCAGAAGTACTGTGTTTTTAGAGAAAGAGGGGGAAAGGAGCAAAGCATGAAAGAGGAATTGGAAGAATAAGATAATTAGACAGAGTAATGTTCAGCTGGGCCTGTTTCTATATACATGGTTTAATATGAAGTACATCCTAGCAGGTCATAGAAGAAGCTTGTTTGATGTTTTCTTTGCCTTTCTGCAAAATTTCCCCATCCATTCTCTCCTCGGAACTCCTGATATAGGAATCTCAATTACACAACTTAGTATTTGACTTTGTGCTGTCTAGATATTTCTCAGCTGCAAGATTTCCTAAAATTCTAAGATTTTAGAAGTTAGAGTTAAAAGACACATTGGACACCATTTTTCCAAGTCTCCCATTTCCAAATGTGGAAATGGAGGCCTGGGCAATGTAGATTACTCGCCTAAGTTCACACAGCAAGTGAAGGACAGGGCCAGAATTGTAAGACAGTTTTGCTTGCTGTCAGACTAGGAGTTTGGATTGCACTGATTGCACTGCCTCTTGCCTTCTAAATTAGATTTTTAAAAATCTCATCCAAATATTCATTCTTGCATTCAGCTAACAGACATTTACAGAATGCTTCCCATGTGTCACACATGCACTAGGAATTGAGTTACAAGGAATAAACTATGGTCCCACCTCAAGCAGCTCAGGTATGGAGACCAAACATTCCCTTGAATATACACCCTCACAGGTGGTGAGCATTAACAGAGGTGTGTACACAGTACACCCACTCTGGATGGGTGTATTGGTCCTCTCTGTGTGTCCAGATAATTCCCTGAGCAGGAGTCTCCCAGGCAGGGTGGGAGGCAAAGAGCACCCATGCTGAGCAATGAGTTTTTGAAGTGGAGGAGGATGGTGTGGCATATGAGGTAAGGAGGTGTGAGGATGAGATAGCATACCTGGAGGGAGGGAGCCTCTTGGGGAGCAGTGGGCAAAGAGGCTATAGGGAAAGGGACAAATTGTGAAGGGCATAATATGGCATACTGGAAAGATAGACTTTATGCTGTAGGGAATGGGAAACTACTGCAGGTTTTTAAGCAGGAGAATATGTTCAGACAATATTCCCTCTACTCTTCTTAAATCTTCACCTAGAGTCAGGCTGGTGCTGGGTAGATAATAACATGAACTTAATTGACTTAAAAACAGAAACAAGAGGCAGTGGAAAATTTCCAATCACGTGTACACTTTCTCTTTCAGGAATTTCTGGGAAATAGCATGCTTTATTTTTTAAAATTTAACAGTATTTTTGGAAACAGCTACAATGCTTTATTATATTCGGTGGTTTTGCTGTAAAATTTACAGTCTTTGAAATAAAGCAGTAGCTCACTTACTCTCTCTTTCTTATTTTTTATACGTTTTGTTTGAGATATAATTCATATACCACAAAATTTACCTTTTACCTTTTAAAAGTGTATACTTTGGTGGTTTTTATTTTAGTATGTTCACAAAGTTGTGCAGCCATCACCGCTAATTTCAGAACATTTTCATCACCTCCAGAGAAATCCTGTACCTGTTAGCAGTCACTTCCCATTCTTTCCTCCTCCCCCAGCCTCTGACTACCACTGATCTACGTTCTGCACCGTTTTTTCCCAAAGGATTGGCCTATTCTGGACTTTTTGTATAAACGAATCGTACAATAGGTGGCCTTTTGTGAATGGCTTCTTTCACTTAATGTTTTCAAGGTTCAGCCACATACCAGCATGGATCAGTACTCCATTCCTTTTTATGGCAGAGTAATATTTTATTATAATATATAGCACATTTTGTTATCCATGTATCAGTTGATGGACATTTGGGTTGTTTCCACTTTTGGGCTATTATAATGTCACTATGAACATTCATTTATAAGTTTTTGTGTGGACATATGTTTTCAGATCTCTTAGGTGTATGTTTAGGAGTGGAATTGCTGGATTGTATGGTAATTCTATGTTTAACCTTTTGAGGAGCTTCCAGACTGTTTTCCACAGCAGCTGCACCATGTTACCTTCCCACCAGCAGTATTCAAGGACTTCACTTTCTCTATATCCTCCCCAACACGTGTTTTTATTTATCCTCTCTTCTGAAGGAGTGGTTCTGCACTTGGCATTAACACCAGAATCTCGCTATAATGCTGTTCTACAGGTAGGCATGTAGATAAAGAAACGTAGAAGGAGACAGCACGGATTAATGGGAGATGCTTACAGGGATCCATACTGAGCACTTAATGATCAGAGGTAGACAGTTAGTGGGTATTTCAAACCCACCTTAACCTTCATTTCTCTTTGGGCTGTTTCCTTATATACTGATTAGATTCTGTATTTCCTTCTATGAATAGTGCCAAATAGTAACATTCTCCAATATTGTTTAAAAATATTTTTACAGTCTCCTTTTGTGATTCTAGAATAAATTGAGAGCCTTCACTTTTCCTGGGCTTGCTTTGTAGATGTTTGTAAACTGACCTTTTGTCTTATCTGTGATACTTGGATATTAAACCTTGCAGAAGATGTTGTGAAGCTAAATTTTATAAATTACAAGTCCTTGTCCTTATCTGGGGCCTTTTCCAGTGATAATAGACAGGACCATTTATCTCAACTCGCAAAGAACCCATAGCAAGAAGATAACATTCCAAGATGAGATCCACAGAGAGACATGGCAAAGTGTTCTCCTTTCGCCTCTTTCCATAATATTCCCCATTGTTTATTTAATGACTGAAGTGTTGTGGTGGAAGAGAGGGTGTTTGTTGCCCTGGGAGGGGATTAGGAAATAGGCTGCAGTTTGGTGAAAATAGTAGAGGGAGTGGGTGCTCCGCTCTTACCATGTTGTTGGATGTATACCAACCCGAGGTGTAGATGCCTACGCCTGCATCTCTTTGCCTGAAGGCTTTTTTTGATCACCTTAGGGCACTCACCTGCCTTCAGGCTGGAAGTACTGGGGAATTAGCACCCCAGGAGTAGTCCCTAACCAGCAACTCATAAGAGTTGGTGTATGTATTAGTTTCCTCTTGCTTTTGTAACAAATCATCACCAACTCAGTGACTTAACACAAATTTATCATCTTACAGTTCTGGAGGTCAGAAGTCCAACACAGGTCCTGTGGGACTAAGTCGAGGTGTCAGCAGGGCTGAGTTCCTTCTAGAAGACCTAGGGGAGAGTCTGTCTCCTCACTTTTTCCAGCTTTTAGACTTCTTTGGCTTGTGGCCCCATATTACTTTGACCTCTGCTTCCATGGTCATATTTTCTTCTCTGACTTTGACTCTCTTGCCTCCTTCTTATAAGGATTACTCTGGACCCGTCCAAATAATCTCCCCATCTCAATGCCCTTCCTTAATTTAATCACACCAGCAAGTCCCATTTGTTAGCTAACAACATATCTACAGGTTCTGGGCATTAGAACACAGACATCTTTGGGGGTCATTATTCTGCCTACCTCAGTGTAAAATAACCCAGTTCCCTCACTCCTTGAGTGAGATAGCTCTGAGCATATGTTCTGCACAGTTTCCAGAGTTTCCCAGCAGGCCTTTGCTCCAGCTATCCATGTTGATTACTTGCTCGTTAATATACCCTTTCCTGGTTTCCTTCCCTTTCCTGTTTCACTAACCCCCCATTTCCTGGAAGAACCTCCCACATTCAAATACTTATGGTCCCCAACTTACGATTGTTCTACTTATGATTTTTCAACTTTACAGGGGTGTGAAAGCAATATACCTTCAGTAGAAATTGTACTTTGGATTTTGAATTTTGATCTTTTCCTAGGCTAGTGATATGTGGTATGATATTTCCTCTTGATGCTGGGGAGTGGCAGCTGCATCTCCTGGTCAGCCACACAATCACAAGGGTAAACAACCAATACACTTACAATCATTCTGTACTCAGACAAACATTCTGTTTTTCACTTTCAATATAGTATTCATTACATTACAGAAGATTTTCAATACTTTATTATAAAATAGGCTTTGTGTTAGATAATTTTGCCCAACTGTAGGCTAATGTTCAGAGCATGCTGAAAGTAGGCTAGGCAAAGCTATGATGTTCGGTAGGTTAGGTATATAAAGTGCACCTTCTACTTAACGGTATTTTCAACCTACGATGGACTTATGGGGATGTAACCCCATTGCAAGTCAAGGAAGATCTGTACTTCCATTCAAATCTCAGGGTCTACTTCTTTTTTTTTATTTTAACGTCTTTATTGGAGTATAATTGCTTTACAATGCTGTGTTAGTTTCTGCTGTATAACAAAGTGAATCAGCTATACACATATACGTATATCCCCATATCCCATCCCTCTTGCGTCTCCCTCCCACCCTCCCTATCCCACCCCTCTAGGTGGTCACAAAGCACCAAGCTGATCTCCCTGTGCTATGAGGCTGCTTCCCACTAGCTATCTGTTTTACATCTGGTAGTGTATATATGTCATTGCTACTCTCTTACTTCGTCCCAGCTTATCCTTCCCCTTCCCTGTGTCCTCAAGTCCATTCTCTACATCTGTGTCTTTATTCCTGTCCTGCTTCAGGGTCTGCTTCTTACAGCTCAATCGCTTAATATCTGTAAACGCTTAGAAGAGTGAATTTCTTTGAGTACTCAAAAAATGATGGGAGTAGGGGCTTCCCTGGTGGCACAGTGGTAGAGAATCCATCCACCAATGCAGGGGACACGGGTTCGAGCCCTGGTCCGGGAAGATCCCACATGCCGCGGAGCAACTAAGCCCATGAGCCACAACTACTGAGCTTGTGCTGTAGAGCCCGTGAGCCACAACTACTGAGCCTGCGTGCCGCAACTACTGAAGCCCGTGCACCTAAAGCCCGTGCTCCACAACGAGAGAAGCCACCGCAATGAGAAGCCCGTGCACTGCAACGAAGAGTAGCCCCTGCTCGCTGCAACTAGAGAAAGCCCGCCCGCAGCAATGAAGACCCAACACAGCCAAAAATAAAATAAATAAATTTATATTAAAAAAATTATGGGAGTAGGTCAAACGGACACAGGAGCCAGCTTGAAGGAACTCCCAATAGCCAAATCGAGACAATAAATAATGATTATAAAGGATTACTCCCTATTGAATAAAGTAAAGATCCATGAGTCCACTGATAAAGAAACAACAAACAGATAAGAAGGGAAAGTTCTTCCTACAGTCAAATCCAACTAATAAATGAAGAAGGGAGGATAGAATCATAAAATCATTATTTGGCAAACATCATAATAATAGCTGATTCAAGCAAGAAAGTTCAGTGGATACTAAAACCAGGGGGTAAAAATTTGGGAATAACAGGAGTTTACGTAGTCTCAAAGTATTTCCCTACAAGGACATTACAAAGGGTAAAAGAGTATAGCTTGACGGTGGAGAAATCTGGTAGCCATCACCTTAAGCAAATTATCTAATTGGTCAGTGGGACATATCATCTGCTTTCCAATGTGAGGCACTGAGAGGATCTCAGTGTATTCCTGCCACAAGGGCATAACTTGAATCTAATCATGAAAAAAAGTGACAGAACCAAATTGAGGAACACTCTATAAAACAACTGGCCTGTCCTCTTAAAAAATGTCAATGTCATGAAATACAAAGGAAGATTCAAGAACTATAACTATTCCAGAATAAAGGAGACTAAAAATACATGAAAACTAAAAGAAATACATGATCTTGAGTTTTTATTTTACTATTAAGAACATTATTAAGGCAACTGAAAAAAATTTTGAATAAGGGCTTTAGATTAGATAATAGTATTTTATCAATATCAATGGCCCTGATTTTATAAATTGTACTGTGGTCATGTACAAGGATATTCTTATTTTTTATGCTTAGAATACTTAAGAGAATTTTATTATTTTTGAGAAATGCACAGTGAATTATTTAAGGATGAAGGAACATCATATAAGAAACAAACAGTTCAGAAGAGAGAGACAGAGAGAGTGAAACAAATGTAGTAAAATGTTATCATTTGGAGGATCTGGGTAAAAGGTATCCGGGAATTTTTCGGTACTATTCTCACAGGTTTTGTCTATATCTTAAGTATGGCAAAAATTTAAAAACGTGAAAAGTATAAGGCATTTTAGTCATTGAGTCATTGCCCTGCTTACCTACAGGTTGCTGTGTTGACATTATGAGATAAATAAAATGTCCTCGGCTTTCTTAAGCCACACTGTCTCTGTCTTCACTGTGTCCCAGAAATATGTTGACTGTTGAGTAGAGTTTCTAATACCTGCAACAGAGCACTGGATTGAGAATCAAGAAACTGAAATTTGAGTTCTGGTTCAGTAGTTGTGTGACCTTTGCTAAGTCATTTTACTTTTCTTGGCTTCAAACCGTGTCTGGAATGTTAAAGATTTTAGCTGTTCTTTGATTCTTCTTCATCCCTTCCAGAACACTCATTTATGATTCTCTAATGTCCTTTGGATGTTTGAATAACTGAATCTTTTCTTCTGGGTATGGTTCATAATGACTTTGCCTTATAATACATTCCACTTGATGTGGCAACTATGACATCAAAGAAATTTCCAGTGGAAGGTTATTATTTGTTTGTTGTTGTTATTGTGAAGGAGGGAAAAACCAGGCAAAATATTCAAGAAAATTATTCAGTCTGTGATTCCACTTATTACATTTCTCACATAGGATATTTTATAAGTTTAGGTAATCAAATTTCATATTAATGACTACTGGGAACAATTTTCTTGGTGTAATAAATTAGCCCTTTTTGCTGAGTTATAGTTTGAGCTGGTTTATTTCCAAAACCTCCAGGCATGTGTGAGTTCCTAACTTACACTGAAGGAGAGAATGAACAGACTAGTGGAAACAGCTAGGAACAGGGGAGTTGAGCTGTCACTGAATCAACCCTACAGCTGCTCTGCTCCTTGGTATTTGGCTGGGGGTAGTTCTCTAGTCATTGCCCTTCCTCTTTTTTTTAAATAGAGGTAATGAGGCTTGAATCTCTCTCCTGCCTCTCAGAAGTGCTGCAGTGATGAATGGAAATGCCATTTGATAACTGCTGTGCATCCTTTGCTAGGGAGATATTTCAGTAACAAAGCATCCTCATCAGAGTACAGTCAGCTCCTGCTATAATGCCAGCACCCAGGGTATTAAGTCTTCTCATATTAGCAGGATCTACAATGTACTGTAGGTAGCCATGCTGAGGGAAAGGAACAGACTGCCCTCTTTCTCCCACACCAGTTATTTTTATTCAGTACTTTCATTTTCTTTAAAACACTTATCATAAGCTGAAATTATTAACTAATTATTTAACTTATTTATCTCTGGTTGCCCGTCAAGAACATAAAAGTTCAAGGGGGGCAAGAACCAAGTATGCTTTGTTCTTCTTTTGTCCCCAGCACCCAGCACAGTGCCTGACAGATAGTAGGGGCTCAATAAAGATTTATTTAGTGATGAATGAATGAATTATATAACCCATGATCTAATCTTCCTGTTCCTTTATGACAGTATTTCACCACATATGCCAAGATGCCAAGATAACTGCCCATGAGATTTCAAATTCCAATAACTGAATAGGCAATTTCCCATGAAAGTGATTTTAAAGTTACCAATTATAGAGAAGAAATAAATAAGTTGACACATGATACCAAACATGTGGGTCTCTCCTATATCAACGGGAACTTCTTAAGGAGCTTTAGCATATGTATCTGGTAGCACTGAAATGGGTAATTCACCAAGTATCAATAGATTCTTTTTAAGTTTGAAAAGTAATTTGTTTATCTCTTTTATTTTTCTGATGAAGAAATTCTTAACACACATTTTGTCGTGTTAAGTTGCTGTAAAAAGTGCACCCTTTTTTTTTTTGTCAGTTTTGAAAAGCCAAACAGTTCATACTACTGAGGCAGAAAGGGGGTGAAGGGGTAGTAGGGATACACACTGAGATTAATCATTTGCCCTAGATAATCTCCAACCTGTGTACCACCTCTATAGGTGATTGATTTTTGTTTCTATACAGCTTTAAAAGGTGAGGCAATTTGTGTGTTGAACCTTCCATCAACCACCTGTGAGGATTTGAGTCACCTGTCCCTCCAGCCTCCTTTGTTCTGGTGCCCAAAGTCTGATGACCTGGAGCTATGCGTGAAATGGGGGTGGGGAAGGGTGGAGACTCTTGCTGACTGCTTCAATTCCTTAATGGTAGTTGAGGTTGGGAAAGAGCCTTTGTTCTTGAAAGCTGTACTTTTTTTTACTCTCTGTATAAATTCTAGGAGGTCTTTTTTGTGTGTATTTTGGACATTTATTTGGGTCTCTTTGCCTTCCTGAAGAATGACATTGATTGTGTTATTGTTCAAAACCCTTCACCAGCTCCCCAACACTTGTAGATAAAGTCTTCAGGATTCACTCCGCACTTAAGTTTTCTTACAATCAAATTCTAGAATAGTGTTGTGTTTACGAGCATAGATTCTGGGATTAAATATCTGATTCCGCCTCTTGGATGACCTCGGGCAAATTGCTTAATCTTTCCAAACCTCCTATTTTCTCAAGGAGCAAACAATGGAACCTATCTCCTGGGGGTTGTTTTGAAGATTAATTAAAATTATGCATATAAAATGCACACTTTTATGCGTACAACATTGTAAAGGCTCAATAAAAGGTTGTTATTTTTACCACCTCTCTCCCCTGATCCAGCAAATGGAACTAATTACTGCTGCAAGCACTATTGCAAGTACCCCATAATTTACATTTTCTTTCAGACTTCTTTTGCCTCGTGCGTTTCCTCACTCCTTCCCCCTCTTTCCCGAGTTCAAATGTTCTTCGTTCTCTGATGCGCTCTCACAGTGTTGCCTCCTGTCTAACTGCTTCCACAAAAGTAATTCCTCCTTTCCTGCTCCCCACACTTCTAAGTGACCTCTCCTTTCTTTACATCCCGTTGACATTTTTTTCTGAGGTCAAAGTGGCAGCCGCTTGAATCAAGGATGCGCTTCTGGACTCCCTTTTCGTGACTGAGATCTGGAGCGTGTTTCTTCCTTTCCCCTGCATCTCTGAGGTAACGTCAGTCCTCCCTAGCATGCTGCTTGGCCTTAACTGGTAAATGCAACTACCCTGTGATTATGTCTAGCACACAGTAGATGCTCAATAAATATTTATTCAGGGAAAGGATCTGTGTGGAGTGAAAGGAACTGTCTATGGCTACCATGTGTATCATTCCATCAGAAGACCGCATTTCATCCTAAATTTGAAATTTAGGTGTGTGTGTAGTGAGGTTCGAAGACCCTTTGAACTTTGAGCCTGGGGAGGATTTGGTGACATGTCAGATATATTTTATGGCTCATGAATTTAGGTTGGTTTTGGGGATTCTATAGGTGAGAGCTGAATCTTTTCAGATCGATAGTTCTCTTCTCTGTGATAGCTACCATTTTCACTCATGATCCAGGTTAAAAGTGATTGCATGGGAAACAGAGTGCTTTGTTATTTGAACAGATTATGATGGATTATTTCTGTCGTCATCTTCCTTCGCAAGATGGTAGAAAAAAAAGATGAAGTCCCCTATATTTTGAAAAAAATGCTTCTTTTCAAGAATAGAATTGGCCTTGGGGCGGGGGTGCTACCTGTGGTTTTGCTCAGCGCAGTTGATATGGGCAAGGTGTTGAGGTTAAAAACAGAAAGGAATTTCCCACCTATATTGTAGGAGTTAAAAGCAGCACTTTCATAACCAGAACACTGTATGACCACAGATTATTTGTCCTTGACAGACTAAATGAAATAAGCCTGATACAAGTATCTTTTTGACGCAAGGTGGGAAAATTTTCGGGGGAAGCTTAAGTTTGCCTGTTTCTGAAATTCAGGAGACCGTGGTTCTTGTTTCAGTTTCTCTACTCACTGGATGGGGAGATTTGGCCAAGTTGGTATCTTTCCCTGTCTCACAATTTAAAAGATAACTTAATGACTAGGACCCTGCCTCTACTCTTCTAGATCCAACTAGAAGTTCTCTTCACTCCCCAGGAGAAAACCCAAGTGAGAGAGGGGCTAGGAGTGATTGTAGAAATGTCAGAGTGCTTTGCTTAGAGAAAATGAGAAAAAAGGGGGGAAAAGGAGACGGATTCACAAAAGATCAATTTAAGAGGCTCTTTTCCAGCAAACTTTGTCCTTTCTCTGCTTCTACCATGGTTGCATGGTACAGAGCTTTTAGGGAGGTGGTTGTCTCTCTGCACTCTGCCCCTAAGCAGTTTTCTGTCTACATTGTCCCCATTGTTTGGCATTTCTACAGTCACTGCATTGCATGGCTTTCTTTCCATTTCTCCCCTAGTGGCATTACTCTTAACAAAACTCTTCCCCAGCCTGCCTATTGGCAGTTGTGAAACCTGAGGGAGATTGTATATGAATTTCTGCTTGTCTGCAAAGCACAAGGCTTTGTGGGAAAAACAAAAACAGAAACAAAAAGGTGGCTGTGCTATTTTGACTAAGGCTTCCAGAGTTTGGGAATTGGGAAGGTGTACTCCACTGAACTATAAAGCATATGTACTCATCTGCATGGGGAGTACTCGAGGCTACCAAAGCCACTGACAGTTGCTAGCGATAATGCCCAGACATTGTAAGCTGTTGTGTGGTGTGTTCAGGAAATCACAACAATCCTGGGTCACCAAAAGTGGCTCAGCTCAAGCAGATGTCCTACGTTGCATGATATCCAGAAACTTGGATTGAAGTTAAGGCAACGTTTCCCAGTCCTCAATACAGAAGAAAAATAGAAAATACAAGAAATGCAGTCTGTTCCCCAAATCAACCAAATGCCATCTTGCTCCCTGCAGCAGTCCAAAAATCTATTACCAGCCAAAACAAAAGCTAACTAGGAAGAGGAATCTGCTCCTAGCAAAAACGTATTTTTCACTCCAAAGTCAAAATTGTGAATGAATTCACTCATTCAACACACTGCTATTGACTTTAGGACTGCCCAGTGTTTTTCATTGTCTACAAAACTGCTTGTCTCAATGTATGTACCTAATGGGAAGATAACTATAACTTACGTTGTCTGGGGAAAACGGATTGGAATGAAGATATCTGTAGAATGGTTATTTGAATCTTTCTCCAGAGAAAGACCAATAATTCAGAGGGTGAGTTGAGGGAATGTGAAAACAGGCTTGGAAAAATCTCCCAATGAAAAAAACACTACTAAATATTATGTCCCACTAATATACTTATTAAGAGCAGAATTAGGAAAATGAAACTTCTCTACCAAACTCTTCTTGCTGTCATGAATTTCTATTCTCAGGAATTAATCACATTAAGAATCCAAAGGAAATCCCATATGAATGGATTCTAGATTCAGAAGTATTTTGTATTAGGTTACACTACAGTGTTTTTGACCTCTTTTACTTGGGGAACAAAGAGGGGTGCAGTGTGTGAGTCTGGAGGTAGATGTGTCAAAGTATGGCTTGTTCTTTATTGCTATTCCCAGCCCAAGGCCTAGTTTCTTACGTTAAAAAATCAGGTTTTTTTCTAAACAAGAGAACCAGAAATATTTGTTTTTAGTGGGTAAGGAGTAAGTTGAATAGAGAATTTTTGTGCTTTAAGATCTCACATAATCAGTTTCCATTTTCCAAACACGCGCTTCCTATTTCCTTGACACCACAATCCCCAAAGGAAACCTGAACTAACTGCAGGCCACTGATGGGTAGACATATGCAATTAGGGCAATCTCTCATTTGTTTAATGCTTGGGTTTTTTGTATTTCTGCGGTTGAGATTCCACATTGAAGCCCCAGGGCTTGGGAGGTTTATCAAGTTGCTCTTGCAAGCTTCTCTTATCTCACCAGGAAGGAACTCCTCCAGGGATTATGTGGAATGGCTAAAAGAAATTAAATTGGGAGCAAAGCTCCTTCTGGGGCCCATAGCCCCCTTGTATTACTCAGCCTCACCTTCTCATCTCTGCACAAAAACTTTCCTCCTGCCTCAGCTTCCTATTTAGTTACTCTGTATTTTTAGTAGCCCTTTCCTCATGGCCAGAATGCCTCCAGAATCCCCAGCTCCTCTGAGAAGCCTTCTTCCATGTCATCGGAAGCTCTATGATCACGGGGACTTGCTTCTTTCACCCAGAACACCCTCCCTCTGAATGTTGGCTCCTTGAATGCTCACCTCATCATTTTTTTAAAATAAATTTATAAAGTTTATTTATTTTTGGCTGTGTTGAGTCTTCGTTGCTGTGCAGTCTTTCTCTGGTTGCGGTGCCCGGGCTTCACATTGCGGTGGCTTCTCTTGTTGAGGAGCACAGGCTCTAAGCATGCGGGCTTCAGTAGTTGTGGTTTGCGGGCTCTAGAGAGCAGGCTCAGTAGTTGTGGCACCCAGGCTTAGTTGCTCCGCGGCATGTGGGATCTTCCCGGACCAGGGCTTGAACCCGTGTTCCCTGCCTTGGCAGGCGGATTCTTAACCACTGCGCCACTAGGGAAGTCCCTCACCTCATCTTTTAATTCTGAGCTTAGGTAGTAAGATTTGAAGTTTGAGCTCCCCAGCTGTCCAGGGTTCTTTTTCCTGTGCTTTCATGCCACGATTTCATCCTCTTGGTGACAGCTCTTATACTGGGTGATCACTTATGTGGATGTTCATCTTTCTTTGTGACTGTGCACTGGAGAGCATGGGCATGGGATGCTTATTTTTATGCCCCTAGTGCTTGATGTAGTAGAAGAAAAGTGCCCCCAAAGGAAGGAATTTTTCAATCACTGGATACCCATATGATTATACAGACTTTAACAACAGGCTTTCCAAGAGAATTTAATAAATAATATGAGAAGATGCTTATTTTTTGCATGAAGAAAAAAAAACCAGTATACAAAATCATATATATCAGGGTTCTAATTCTATATTCATAAATATGTATATTTTATAATTATTGTATATATACATATATAAATATACACACAGAGGGAAAAAAGGCTAGAAGAAAGTACACCAAAATCTCACTTGGTTATTTTGATAAACACTATTTTTTCTTACTATTTTTCTCCAGATTGTCTATAGTGAACATATATTAGTGTCATAATCGAAGAAAAAAATAACATTTAAAAATGAATGGCAGATATGAACTACCTTATGATGGCAGGGGTACACCAAAGCCAGTTAGAATAAAATTTGGTGAAATAGAGCATTGTTATGTGTGATATTCTAACAAGAGGAAAAATAATACAGGAGCATACATTTTTAGTTAATATTCATAGTGGCCTTTTTTTCATAGTTTTATCAGTAGAGTAGGAGGTATTTAAACCAATTTGCTTCTTATAAGATAGAAAGCAATATATTTTAAAATGAAGGGCTATTGAGATCACAAAGATATGGCATAAAAACTCTTCACTTAAAGGTACCCCAGGGAGTTTATCCTCCTGAAAACCTCCTCCACCTCCACCCTCCTCCCATACACATGCACTGGTCCGCTGGAATGATTTACAGGAAAGTTAAGATTAGATTACACTGAGAACCAGAACAAGTCTTTGCTCTGGGTGATGTGGTGTAAAACAGATCAGAGAAATGATTAAAATGTGAGGCTGACCTTAATGGTTACAAAAGAAAATTTTTGGTTACAATGGTTACAAAAGAGAATTTTTCTCTCCACCAAAGCCTGTGGCATTAATCCCAGGTTTATACACCTTTTGTAGGAAGGTCCTTGCAAGATCCTTACAAGGTCATGAAACCTACCCTTTTTCTTGCTGCTCTCAGGGAAGAACTAAATCAATCAAGCAAATGAGATGGCCAGCCCAGTCCTCTGGGTGCCTTTTAGCTACAGAACAGTTTAGTGGTTAGTCTTGGGCCTTAGAGTCTGACAGCCAGGGTTGAAATCTTGGCTTCAAGATTTGACTTCGAATCAGGACTGATGAACTGAGGCTCAGTTTCTCCATGTAAAAAAATGATATACCTATTTCATAGAAATAACCATACTCTGAGTTCCACCCCTACCCAGACTACCCTCCTCCTTTTTTTAAACTGTTTTTTTCTTCTTCAGCTTCAGTGTCTTCCATTTGCTTGCATGTATTTGTTATCACAAATAGTCCTTTACTTTTTCCTCTCTCTGACTTACTATTATTTCCATATATTGATCTCAGGTTTGGGTCTTAAATTAGACCCCTGTACTCTGAGTCCTCACTTCTGGGCAGTGCCTCTCTTTGCTCCATTTTTCCTTCTATCTCAAGTGCCAAATTGTCTTTTGGGCTCTGTGTTCTACACTCCTGGTCCAGATTTAGCCTGCAGACCATTTTATAATGGAAAAACAATAAGTTTTATGCATATAGACCTCAAGTTTAAGTTCTGCCTTTTACAAGCTGTGTGATTTCAGGTAAATTGCTTGCATCTCTGAGGCTGAGTATTCATTTTTCTCCTCTCTAATGGAGGGACAATGGTACCTGCCCAGTACTCACTCCCTGGGGGAGGCGGGTCAATTAAAAGGATTAAATGTAAATAATCTATGTGAAGTTCCTAGCAGAGGGCTATGTACACAAAGAATGTTTCTCCCTCCTTTTTCTTTCATAAGTCACCACTGTAAATTTGTTTTTCTTCCCTCCAGGACCACCCTGTCTTGTTTATGTTAGTAAGACAGGCTGCGGTGCAGACTGTCTTATTAATATACCCAATTCCCATTAAAATGCTACGTAATTCAGGGCAGCCCCCCATTAGGAATTCATGACCATTTTGTCAGGGCCCAGGCTGAAATTTACCTTGTCAGTTTAATCTTATGGGAGAGAGGGAGGGAGGCAAGGTGGAAAGGAGAGGACTGCATGGTCTGACCCACTGTGTACCCAGAGCTACTTTCATGAAGTGAGTGAAACTGGTTTTACTTCATATTAAGTAGAATGTAACTGACAAAATTGGAGTATGTCGGGAGGGCTATCACATTTATTTTAAAAAAAAGAAAGACATCCTTTTAATGTCTTATGGCCTCTGGATAGAATTTTTTTCTGGGGAACAGAGAGAACCCTGAATAAAAATATCCCACCAACTCCACAAACTTGGTGATTGTACAAAAGCCATTTGTTTCCAGGTATGTCATATACACCCTTGCAACTGCCCAGTTATATGAATTTCACATAAGCTTTGGAGCTAAACATGGAGTTTGTTACTAATTTTACATACGCCTTCCATGATTTACTGCTAAGGAAAGAATGAGCTTGGCATTTCCTCCACAAAATCTTTCAAATTTTCTGAGCAGGTAACAGAGAGGAGAGTATAGGAGAACTGAAGGTTAGAATTAAAATTTAGCCTGATGTGAACACAGTTTTGATGGGTAGTTTAGAACTTCCCAGCACATAAATCTTTAAAGGGGAAGAGAGAAGAACATTAAGACATAGAGAAAGTTTTCAGTGTTATCTCCCATGGGTTCTCCTGTATGTACTTACTCTGTTTTCCCCAGGTGCTCTGTGACCTCCAGCCTCTCACCTTCTATAGATACTCCCACCTCCACCTTAGAAGGGTGCTGGATGGATGGAGAGGAAACTGGAAGTGACGGGCCCCATCATGATCACCCACTTACAGAACTGTAGGGTGTCACCAAATGATTACTCCTATGGGCCTTGGTTGTCTTTTCTGTAAATTGCGAAGAATAATAGCCAATTTATCAGGACTGTTTTGGAGATTAAATTAAATCCTCAGTTTCTCAGGATCTGTAGTACAGAATAGTAGCCTGAAATATACTAATGGTCAAACAGCTGTGGGAAATGCTATGTAATTTATATTAGTACCATCAAGTCTCTGAGGAGTTCTACAATACAAGAAACCCATTTAGTTCTGTTAACGTGTACTAGGCAATGCTGAACCAGCAGGTACAAAAATAATGAGTCCCCTTGCCATCTCCTTATTCTTACCATATACGCTAAGTTCCTGACTTGGAGTACAGAGAGAAGGAGCTGGTGCTAGTATTACTGCAAAGGGGGGAGGGGGGAGGACTGAGAAATCATGCCCACGCCAGATTAGATCAAGTCCTGCAGGGATTCTATGCCAAAGTCATTGCAGAGCTCTGGATGGATGATGACCCTCAAATTCATCTTCTAAGAAACATTTTTCCTCCAAGTAATCCCTTATGAATAATAATAAAAAACTCTATTTGCAAGCAGGGTGAGAGTGAAAGAACTGAGGTGAAGAAAGCATTTTCGGTTGTAGTTAGAATGCATCAGAAATAGTTAAAATCCCCCTATCAGTGAATAGAAAGGCAGAAGGCATGGTTTTCCCAGCAAAGTGTTAGGGGTGTGTAATGTTTTTTCCAGTAATGAAGAAAAGAAAATGCCCTGGAAGATGAATACAGAGAGAGGAAGCAAACACCAAGTAAAGGACTGATTGTGGTGTCCTTGGCAAATAAAGGAATGAATAAATAGAAAACCACATGAGAGAAAATAATGGACTTCAGTATTGTTTGTTTGTGAAAGAATGGAGATGACTCCTTTTTGTCAATCACACAGCCAAATTAGAAAATTTGATAACCAAACATTGCATTTGTTTTTATATTCATGGCATCAGTTCAGTTTCTCATTAATTAAACAGGCAAATTTGGGAATGCCTGTTTTAAGAAGCTGATTCAGAAATAACCTTGTAAAATCAGGTTAGAGATACATTATATGCCCTGAGGGCAGCCCGAAGCAAAAGGGAAAATATGAAATTAGAAAGTGACCTATAATAGTCACTTCATTGGTAAAGGTGACATAACCTCCATTACCAATCAGGACCTAGTTTGATGTCTAATTTTACTGGCTGTCGAACTTATCAAATTAAATTAAGTACAAATGAGGAAATACTTGGCTAGGGAAAAAAAAGTGCTATGCCATTTTGCTTTCTATCAACTGAAAACCAAACCAAGTAGCACGGACAAGGAAAAAGAAGCTCAAATATTTTATTGGAGGAGGAATAAAAGGGATATTTTTCCCCCCAAAGTGGCCTGGGAAAAGGTAGTTGGCAAAAAAACACTTGGATTTCCTGGTGACTGCTATATATCCAGAAGAGAAAAATGGTGGTTGTTTTTTGTTTTCATTTATTCCACTAATATTTGAGTGTTGATTATGTGCCAGGTTCAAATCATTGCTTTATGGGATAAACAATGCCTCCTCCCTGCTCTGGGCCTAATGCTTCGGTGTCATTCCCCTTTCACTGTTTTTCTTCGATAGTCCACTACTCTCTGTAGATATTTGAAGACAAGAATCCCCAACAGGAACCTCCACCCCCACCCCCACCCCGACCCCTGCCCAAGGCTGCATCCAAGGCATCTCTAATTCTTGATGTTTCCCACATGTACTCAGCAATACCCACAATGCAGAAGTTTTCCTGACCCTCTGCTCTGCCCTTGTGCTAAAATATGTCCTGAAGAAATGAGAACTTGAGGATATAGTGCATTTTGGAGCAAGGGCACCAACAGTTGTTGAGAACTGAAAAAGATAAGCTCTGCACAGCAACCTAGAAGGCTGCTGGACCCAGAGCAATAGAGGGAGGGCAGAGTTCTCAATGGGCAGGAGTCTGACCGGGGCAAGTTAACAGTTCCTCCCTGGGCCTAGGTTTTTCTGCCAACAAATGTAGGCTGTGGACAAAGATGCTCCTGGTTCAGACACTCATTGTTTTCCTGTGCAGCTTACTTGCTTCAGCATTTGAAGTTCTTTTCTCCACCTTAGAAATGGGAAGGAAGGTGACGATTTTTTTCCTAAGTGATTCATGAAACAAGGAATTTTACCAAGAAAGAAATCCTTCATCCTTCCTTGCCTGCGCTTTCTTTCTCCCTTTTCCTTGCCTTTGCTCAGCTGGCACCTGCTTGCTCTCAGTCCCTTTTTACAATTTCATCGTTCCTGGTGTGATAGCATGTCAGTGGAAGCAGGTGCCATCTAGAGCAGCCTTTTAAAAAAGTTTCTCTGCTTTATCAACCTGCATTTTCAAGTGGGTCCTTTTTCCTCCACCCATACCTTTAAATCTTCCCCCTCCTCCACTTTGTGGAACTGGGATCCTACCTAAATCTAGCTCCTTCTGTTGTAAATTTCACACACATTACCCGTGAAACACTTAATTCTGCAAAACTGTTTCTGTATATTATTTGGATGAAAAATGCCAACTGTAGAGAAGTTGTTCTGTTTTCTATTAATCATTTACTTGTCTGAGCAGATATCCCCCCACTGATATGTGGACTAATATGGATCTAGGCATAATGACAGCTGTTAAAAGAGGAACAACATGTAATACATTTTGGAATATTACATAGCAGCATGATTTAGACTTTGATGGGGAATATGATACTACTAAAAAAAAAAATCAAATTTTAACAAGACCCTTACAGAAAAGGAATGTGACATATCCAATGTATATATCTCTTTTACCATGTTTAGCTATACGTGGGATACAGTAATATACCTTTTTTCTTCAAATGAACTTTTCCTTCCATTAGGTCTGGTCAGTAATATTTAAAATATAGAAATCCTATTCAGTAAAATATCTTCATTAAAATATTTATTTCTTCCCTTAGAAAAAGAATTCAAAACTTTTTAGGGCCTAGTTTTAAAAAGCAACATGCTATATAGGTAATTTATTTTGGTGGTTGTTTTGGGGAATGTGAAAAATATCACCACTGCAACTAGAAAGAACTATAAATGATACATTATTGCAAGTGTTCTAAAAAAATCAGAACAAAACTAATTTATTATATAGTTCTGTCTTCATTATACACCACATGTTGGTGAGTTAAACACAACAAAATTATTGTCTTTTAAAAGTGTCTACTAAAGATAAAAAGAATAAGGTAACAATTAACATGTAGTTAGTTACATTAAAAAATCTGATATACATATTTCTATTGCCTGTTAGCTTGTTCTAAGCCTTTTAACTATTACAAAAAAAAAAAGTTGTTGTTCAAAAGCAAACATTCAATTCAGTTGATACAACATTACAGTACAGTCAACTAACATCATTCAACAAAGGTAACAAGTCTAGCCTTAGCTTCTCCAGTTACAAGTCTGTAGACCAAATTGCTGCAAAAAGTTCAATGCTGCTTCACAACTGTGTGTTAGCTTTTTGGAGGACATGGTACTGTCTGCTCATGGCTTCAGAAGAAGGGGTCATGCTACTGGTAAAAGCACAGGGGAACCCCAACCTGTCATTAATCATTTTATTTAGCATTTAGTCAGAACAGCATTATTGAGTTTAGCACAACAAATAAAACAAAATCATAATCATAATAATGATGAGAATAAAAACCAAACACAAACTGGAAGCCTAGAGACGCTGCCAGCTGTGTCAAACCCTTGCGATACGCTATACTAAAAAAATTTGAAATATCCACCCATCCTCTCCACTCTGCCACAAACTAGCAAAGTCAAAAATACAAAAGTCTTCAACTTGTTACTTTTGCAGAATAAAGCAAAAATGTCTTTGTGCTCCTTACTACCAGAAGCAAAATATCCACTGAGTTACCACATGTAATAGCTTCTGGAGGTGTCAACTTGGGTTGGCTTGGTGTCTGCAGTACCATCTTTGTCTTTCTCGCTGTCACCTTCCCAGAGGTTAATGAGTGGTGGGTACAGCTCATTTAGTGGGATTGAAGAGGTTTTTTGCATATACTTTTTTAATGAATGGTGGTAGTTTTTCCTCTTAAATCTTTTGGCAATGTACACAGCAATGGATGCAAGGCTAATGACGGCAAACATGGACCCCATAACTGCAGCAAGGGCTGTACTGGTTTCTTGATCAGAAATGTCCAGCGCGAAGGCGGCATTTTTGGTTGTGACATTAACACATGACTTTTGAGTCTGCTGATGAATATTGGACACTGTGAGACACACTTCATAATCTGTGGAAGGCTGCAGGTGTGTTAGGTTGTATTCGTGAACATCTACCGGGACCCTGGCAGTATATGTTATGTGGGGATTGTCAATCTTCATGGTGGCAGATGACCATTTTAAGTTTGACGTCATGACATTGGAATTAACTTTCCAGGACACTAAAATGGAATGAGATTCTGTCTGCTTGACATATATTTTCAGCACCTGGGTACCATCCAGAAGGGTTCCATTAACCTTAATTGTCACCACTCGAGTGTCTGCCCCTTCAACATTCTGGGCAACACAGGTGTATCTTCCTGAGTCTTCAGTTTGTATGTTAGATATTTCCAATGTACCTTCACTACTTAGTTTGTATTTATCTGAAAGCGTTTCCACAGTTATCTTATTTCCAAGGGGAGTGACCCAGTAAATTTCAGGTTCTGGCTCGGCCATGGCCCGACAGTCTAGGAGAACTGTTGTGCCAGTATCCATGTTTAAATTATTTGGGAATGTGCCATGAGATATCATTGGGAGGCACTGTTCACCTGAATCCTGAATTAAAACTTCCTTCACCTGCTGCCCTCTATATTCGGGCGGCATGGCACAGAACATGGATAAGGGCTCCATGAAGCGGATGCTTGTCTTGTTGGAATTAATCCAGTGGATAACACAGTCACACCTCAGGGGATTGCTGTGGATACTGATCTCACGCAAATTAGGAAGGGATTCTACTGTCTTCTGGTAAACGGCATTCAAGGCATTGTTGTTCAACATCAAGCTTTCTAGGGCAGGGACACTTCGAAAAGCCAAGCGGTGGATGTAAGATAATTTGGGGTTATTGGTGGCTTCTAACTTTGTGAGTTCAGGCAAGTTATCCAGGGCATAGCGGTCCACAGAGACAAGTTCCCCCATATTGTTGATTCCCAGTTCTTTTAACCGGAGCATATTTTTGAAGTCCCCTTCCTGGATTTTGTGGATGGGGTTTTTGTTGAGGTCTAAGAATTTCAAATTTGGAACTTTTTGCAGGGCAAGTTGAGGGACTTTGACCAGTTTGTTATCATAAAACGACAGGCTCTCTAGGCTATCCAAGCCCACCAAGGCATTTCCAGGAATATCAGTGAGATACATTCCTGCCAGAACTAAGCTTCTCAAATTTGAGAGGGGTTTGAAGTTCATATCCAGAATTCCAATCACGGGGTTTTCCCCAATCATGAGAATTTCCAGGTTGGGTGTTGAATCAAACCAGCGGCTATCTATCACTTTCAACCTGTTGGAGTTTAGGTGGAGCCTTAAAAGATTTTTTAAGCCTGAAAAAGCATTAGCAGAAATAGTGCTAATCTGGTTATGGTTGATGTAGAGTTCTTGAAGGTTGCTGAGATCTTGCAGACAAAAATCATTCATTTCCGTAATCTGATTTTCCTCCAAATGCAGAGTAGTGAGCTGGGTCAGGTTTGCCAGCCCTACCTCCTTAATATTCGTAAAGTTGTTTTGGGAGAAATCTAGCTCAGTCAGGTTGAAGAGCTGCTGAAGCTCATCCACGGTCTTTGCGATGTTATTGCTCTGTAGGAGAAGCACTTGAGTGTCACTAGAAAGGTTGCTGGGAATCCTTGTTAAGCGGAGATCATTGCAATCAACGGTGGTGGCTTCTCTGTATGTTGACTGCGGGGTAAACCAGGGCCTAATTTCACATACACAAAGTTGTGGACACTCGCTATTTTGTAGGGAAGACCCAGTTAATGAAGTCATCAGCAAGCTCAGCACCATTCGGCAAACTGCTAAAGCAAAGCTCATCCTAGCCATGCTGGCTTGCTGAGCAAGCTCGACTCCTGACAATCGTTAACAAAAGGTGAACACTGTATAGCGGTATGAAGGACAGCAAGCAGAAAATGTAAACATTCAAGCAAGGTCTCTGTTGAGATGTGCAGAATTCCAGAGTCTGAAGGGATGGTTTCCTGGAGTTTTTGAAAGGCAGGAAACAGTTTGGAGTCTTTTACCTGTGTCTCTCAATTCCAGGCATGCGCACAGCTCTGTGGCATAAGTTATTTCAGCCAAATCACAGTCTGGAGATGTGCCTGAAAATTAGATTAGGACAAATATTATGTTTATTCCATATACTTTCTAATACATTATAGCTTTTCTTTTGTCTACTAAAAAGGCATAATCACTTATAAATCTAATAGCAATGTTCAAAGAAACTAAAGCTTTTAAACTGTAGAATACTTTTCATATATTATTACACTTAGTAGTTTTAGTGTTCCTTCACATTTACAATTAAATTGGGTCCACTTGTATTACTGGGTAAAAACATTAAACACACATTGCACATACACACCCATTCACACACACATACACACACACACACACACACACATAATAGAAACACTTAGAAAAGCCCACAGATGTCATTTCTTTAAAAACAAAGGTGACTTAGAAACTACATATATTCATGGCTCCAAAAAAATCAAAAGGTAATTCCTCATGAAAGCAAAACATGAAAGCCAGTTTATTAAAGATTCAAAGTTCATTTTTAGTTATTTATATTTTAATTAATACTTCATTTGCTTTTAGGAATTCTTTCTTTTCCAAATGGTACATTCTGTAGAAATATTCAGCCAAACCTGATCTAGCTTAATTATTCTTATGCAAAAAATTAATCTAACAGAACTACAAAAGAAAAATACCAGTTTTTCTTGTATTCTCATAGCCACATCTGATCTTGACTGAATAAAATTGTAAAAGGACTCTATCCCATCACACTACTGGTCTTCATTAAAAATACAAATACACTTATACATGTATATATATATATAATCTCACATGCATGATTTCATCAATCTCATGGGAATGTCATGGCCACTTAATAGTCATGGATATACACCATGAATATGTTATTTAACTTTTTAAAGCCTCAGCTCCTTCAACCATCAAATAGGGTTGGTCATAAAAGTATCTCTCTTACCAGACTACTGAGAGAATTAAAGGAATGTACGTAAAGCTCTTTGTGTAGTGCCCGGCAGATATTAAATTCCCATGAAGGTTAATTGTATTTATTATCATCTTCTTAGATCGCTCATAGCTATGTAGTGGTTATTGGAGGATAAGTAAAAGAAGGAAAGCTGGAGATATTTGATCTTATTTAGCTATCATCTGTCGACTTTGATAAGGTCTTCTGAGGTCAAATATGTACTGCTCACCTGCTTCTAAACATCATATAGTAGCTAATGCTGCTAGTTTTCTGGATTCCAATCAGGTGTAAAAAGCCATTATGGATCCAGTGTCTGTCTTGCTTTCCCAAGACTACTCTAGTCACTTGCTAAGATATGGAAAGTAGAGATATATATTTCCTTACACTTGTCTTGTTATAATGCACTTCAGCTTTCAGTACTGAAGGAACTTAAGTGACTAGTGTTTTATTTATTTTCATAAGATTACTGTAAGGATTCAATAAAATAGAGCATATAATATATTTGAAGCCCTAGTGTTCAACACACAGCAGGCTCTCAACTCATATTTGCTACTATTACTACCTTCATACTTTGCAAAACACAGTTATCCTTGTGATGGACCAAGAAGTATAATACTACAAACAGCCAGTCCTAAAGTTCTGTATTTGTTACAGTTTAGTAGAAAGAATGAAAAATTCTACATTTTTTGGTTTGTTTTACAAAATACACAAACCAAGTTACCAGCTAACAAGATGGAGTTTTAAAAAACCATCCAGTCCAGGTCTGGCAAATCAGAAGTGGGAGAAGGAAGTGTATGTGTTGCATAATGCTGGATCCTTGCTATTCTCTGTGGGGAGAAACACACTGACATTCTCCTCTCCCCTGATCTGGATAGTTTACCATATATCATGGACATGCAAAACTTTTCAGTATTTAACACTATCTGATTTTGACTTTTATCAAGAAATTCCATAAAATAAAAACATACCTCAGAGAATAGCATTTTCCAAATATTATTAACTCCACAAGTTTATTCCACTCTTTTGTTTCCATATAGAGTAATCCTAAAACAGGGACAGTAGTCACAATAAATGTTCAGTTAAGAACATTTCTGCCACAGGTTATTCCTTAATTATAATTCAAAATAGAAAACTAGGAGAATTGTCTTGTTGGAATTAATCCAGTGGATAACACAGTCACACCTCAGGGGATTGCTGTGGATACTGATCTCACGCAGATTAGGAAGGGATTCTACTGTCTTCTGGTAAACGGCATTGTTGTTCAACATCAAGCTTTCTAGGGCAGGGACACTTCGAAAAGCCAAGCGGTGGATGTAAGATAATTTGGGGTTATTGGTGGCTTCTAACTTTGTGAGTTCAGGCAAGTTATCCAGGGCATAGCGGTCCACAGAGACAAGTTCTCAGTTTCGTAACTGAGATGGAATTTCAACTAATTTTTGTTTTGACTGAATTGAAGAAAACAGCAGGAAGTAAAATATGTATTAGTAAGTCATGTGAGACTCCCAAAGCAATCTGTTACCATGCAAAAATACCTTTTATGGGGCTATACTTTGAATATTGTCATGAGTGATGCCTCCATTTTAGTTTAAGTTGTATGACTTGAGGTTATTATATTGAAATATTCAAAATTCTCTTTGACACACATACACACCTCTTTAAACACACAAACAAACCTCACAAGCTCAGAATGTCAGCTGTCATATCAAACACAGAGGGAAGACATTTTCCTTTCTCAAACCTGCATTTGGCTCCTTTGGGAGTAGAGAATGAAACTTCCTTAACACAAAAGGAGGTGTTTAAGATGTTTCTATTTGTATAACATTGTAAATTCTCTTTAGCATTTTTTCCCAGACTTACTTTTGAACATGAAATTATATATAGAACAAAGCTTCAGAGCCCCTATACCATTTTATACGTTTAAAACTTAGGTTATATCTCAGGACCTATTCACTAACAGTGTTTAAAAGTAAATCCATTATCGCAACAAGAGAAGAAAACTACAGACCAATACCTGATGAATATTGGTGCAAAATTCCTGAACAAAATACTAGCAAACTGAATTCAATGACACTTTGAAATGATTATACACCACGACTAAGTTGGATTCATACCTCAAATGTAAAGATGATTCAATATATGAAAATCAACCATTGTAAGACACCATATTAACAGAACGAATGACAAAACCCACATGATCATCTCAGTTGATGCAGAAAAAGCATTTGACAAAATTCAGGACCCTTTCATGATAAAAACACTCAACAAACTAAGAATAAAAGAAAAGTGCCTCAACATAATAAAAGCCCGATATGAAAAGCCCACAGTCAAAATCAGACTCAGTGGTGAAAGAGTGTAAGTTTTTCCTCTAAAATCAGGAACAATGCAAGGATTGCTACTCTAGCCTCTCCTATTTAACTTAACGTTAGAACTCCTAGCCAGAGCAGTTAGATAAGGGAAAGAAATAAAAGACATCCAAATTGGAAAGGAAGATGTAAAACTGTCCCTGTTTGCAGATGATATGATCTTGTATATAGAAAGCCCTAAAGATGCCATGCAAAAAAAACTCCAAACTGTTAAAACCAATGAACAATTTAAGGAAAGTTTCAGAACACAAAATCAATTGTGTTTCAGTACATTAACAATGAATCATCTAAAAATGAAATTAAGGAAAGAATCCCACCTACAATAGCATCAAGAAGGATAAAACACCTAGGAATAAATTCAACCAAGGAGGTGAAAGACCTGTACACTGAAAGCTACAAAACATTGCTAAAAGAAATAAAAGAAGATACAAATAAATAGAAAGACATTCCATGTTCATGGATTAGAAGACTTAATATTGTTAAAATGTCTATCTACCCCAAATAATCTACAGATTCAATTCAATCCCTATCAAAATCTCAATGGCAATATTTGCAGAAATAGAAAAAAATCTTAAGATGCATATAGAATCTCAAGGAACCCTGAATAACCAAAACAGTCTTGAAAACAAAGAACACAGATGGAGGCCTCACACTTCCTGATTTCAAAACATACTACAAGTGGGACCTCCCTGGTGGTCCAGTGGTTGAGACTTCACCTTCCAATGCAGTGGGTATGGGTTTGATGCCTGGTGGGGGAGCTAAGATCCCATATGCCTCATGGCCAAAAAACCAAAACATGGGACAGAAACAATATTATAACAAATTCAATAAAGACTTTAAAAATGGTCCACGTCAAAAAAATCTTCTAAAAAACCCCAGAAAACATACTACAAGTAATAATAACCAGAGATAGACATATAGACCAATGGAACAGAGAGCCCAGAAATAAACTCTTCCGTATATGATTAGATGATCTTTGACAAGTGTGCCAAGACTACACAATGAGGAAAGTATAGTCTGTTCAACAAGTGGTGTTAGATATCCACTGCAAAAGAATGAAGTTGGGCCCCAAGAGGATAGCTACTGTCAAAAGAACAGAAAATAACAAACTTTTGGTGAGGATATGAAGAAATTAAAACTCTTGTGCATTACTGGTTGGAATGTAAAATGGTGCAGCCATTATGGAAAACTGTATGGAGGGTTCCTCAAAAAATTAGAAACAGAATTACCATATGATCCAACAATCCCACTTCTGGGTATGTATTCAAAAGAATTCAAAGCAGGATCTCAAAGGAGTATGTGCACACCAATGTAAACTGCAGTATCATTCACAATGGCAAGAGGTGGAAGCAACCCAGATGTCCACTGATGGGTGAATGGAAAAAGAAAACATGGCATATATATAAAGTGGGATATTATGCAGCTTTAAAAAAGAAGGAAACCCTGTCATATCTACAATATGGATGAACCCTGAGGACATTACACTAGATGAAATAAGCCGGTCACAAAAAGACAAAATACTGTATGATTCCACTCATATGAATTATTTTAAATAGTCAAAATCATAGAAAGAGAAAGTAGAGAGGTGGTTGCTAAGGATTGTAGGGAGAGAAAAGAGAGGATTAGATTTTAATGGGTAGAGTTATCAGTTTTGCAAGATGAAAAAGTTTGAGAGATCTGTTGTACAACAATGTGAATATATTTCAACACTACTTAACTATACACTTAAAAATGGAAGATGGTAGATTTAATGTTAGGGCTTTTCATTATAATGAAGTAAATTAATTATAATACAGGCCAACTTTTATCACCCACATACAAATTAAGATCTTAAATTCTGCAACAAATAAAAAATGACTGGCACAGATCTTTTTAAAAGTAAAATTGCTTTGTTCTAGGGCTGACTGAACTAAGTTGGTGAAATGTGAGAAGAAAATATGTTCCACAAACAATTCTGGCAGTTTAAAGGAACAGTCCCTTAAATAACAAACCGTGGCTTTAAAGGCCCAGAATTGGCAAGGGATGCCTTTCAAAGAGGCCCACAAACAACAATATAATTAAATTTGATGCTTCTTTTTCTAACAATATATGTATGGAACACTCTGCTCTGAATATAAAATTCCATAGGAAATGGACTGCATGGTCATCACCATCCGTGAAGTTGGCACTGACCCCCATTTCTCCCATAGAATCATGTCAGATGGGATGTTAGTTTAACAAAATCACAATAGTTGATAGGAATTTGGGCTAGGATCCTCATTCATTAAGTTCTTAGGGAGTTGAGCGAAAGAAATAAGCAATCACAGTAACATGACAGTTATGTGAATTCTAGGTATACTAAATCCAAATAGCGCTCAACTTATAGAAAGAACTCTGTCCTGGGGGAATCAAGCGATCTGGACTCAGAGTCCAACTTCTTCACTTACTCACTAGAAGTGTTACCTTGTATGAGCTACATACATTCATTGTGTCTTAGTTTCTTTGGCTTAAATTAAGGCTAATTATACATACTTCATATATGAAAACTATGAACACTAAATAAAATACTCTATGTGAAAGTATTCAGCCCAGAATCTGGGGAAGAGTCCAGCACAGACTGAGACCTCAAATCCTTGTCTGAATCTCTGGAACCTCATCAAGTTTGCCGTTAAATTTCATTCTCACACTGCAGGGCTTTTGGGAGGTAATGAATAGGCAAATCTCTTTAAGACTCTTGGGCATAACAGGTACTTTTTTAAAATTTATATCTTATTTTATTTAAAAAAATAATTATTTTTTCTAAGTATTTCTAAACTATTATTGTTTACCATTTCCATTATATTTTCAATCAGTATTATTGGAATTAATAGTGTTAGAAATTCAGAGACCAAATATTACACTTGGGCTAAATTAAAACCTGATGCAGGCAAGCGTATTATGAAACACAAACTCCCCACATGGAAACTAACATCATCTCAGAGACATTATTAGTCACAGCAATGAGGAACTAAAAGTTTGATCTCCTAAAATATGAAGAAAATGCCTTCATAGGACATGTGCTTTTATGCAAAGTTTCTTTGGTGGCCAAATTCATGTACATATGTACACCATGTACATAATGTTCAGAAAAATCAGTCTTTTAGCTCTGTCAGTCCCCAAAAATCCAGGGCTAATGCCACATTCAGATTTGCATGTCTTCTTTTGGGAATGGCTTGAATAATGGAGAAATGGGATTTTTGTTCCAGTAAGCTTTCCTCTGGTTATAAACAATGATTGTCTCAATACAAATTCTCCCTGTAGCCACCCTCCTGATGTGGGTGGGGGCTTGCATGGGGGGCTAAGGTACAGCTAGACTTCCCTTGATGGAATGACCCCCCATAGGGAATCCCCCCGGGTCTGAAGGCCACCTTGACTTCTCCTGCAGGTACAAGTGGCTGATTGTTAGACTCACAAGGTTGTTAAGCTTTTTGAAACAGGAATTTAGCATAGAGTTAAGAGTGTGGCTTCTGGAGAGACATACCTGGTTTCAAATTCAGCTCTGTGAACTTGGGCAAGTTATTGAAGCTTTCTATTTCCCTTGTTTTAGAAAATGGATATAATGAAACCTTCTTTGCCAAGGGTGGTTAAGAGAAGTAGAATGAGATGTTAAACACAGAGCTTTTGGTCGAGGGCCTGGCACATAGCAAATATTCAACAGATGTTAGCTATTATTGTTTACAGTTTTGATGTCTCATATTGAATCTGAGTCTCTTTATGGGCACTGAGGATGACAGGGTAGTGGAAATCAGTAGAGGGTGCCCTTTGTGGTATTAGCAACTGCAAGTCCTGAAAAGGGCCTGGCCAGAGACCTTCTAACAATGTAGATGACTAGTGTAGGTGGAGATCTTCTAACAGTGTAGATGACTAGTGTAGGTAGAGCCAGAGAGAGAGAGAGAGAGAGATTACAGAGATTTCTTTATGGAGGGTATATTTTATTTCCCTTGAGCAGGAAAGAAGGTCTTGCAAATGCATTCTGAATGCTGAATCTGCATGGACTATTTTTTTTTTTTTTTTTTGCGGTACGCGGGCCTCTCACTGTTGTGGCCTCTCCCGTTGCGGAGCACAGGCTCCGGACGCGCAGGCTCAGCGGCCATGGCTCACGGGCCCAGCCGCTCCGCGGGATGTGGGATCTTCCCGGACTGGGGCACGAACCCGTGTCCCCTGCGTTGGCAGGCGGACTCTCAACCACTGCGCCACCAGGGAAGCCCGCATGGACTATTTTTAAAGACACTAGTTTCTTGGACTTTTGTTTGGCCCCTGACCCTTTCTTTTAGATTTTTTTCTCCATTTTCCAAAATTAAGTTCCTTGTTCACACATTATCCAAAGTGAAGCACCCTGTAGTGTGTGTTAGTGATCACAGATGGAGGGTGCGTATGGGAGGAGGAGCTATAGTCATCTCCATAATGCATGAAGAAAACAGTGAAGTGCATCCCCTCGCAAGGACATAACGGAGCTTGCTGAGGCTCTTTTGCATAAGGAACTGTTCCTGAGAGCCCACATTATTCATCAGCAAACAGAGCAGCAGTGTGTGAGTGGGCCGAGCAACAGGATGAGGACACCAGGGAAAGGATTCTTACTTTTGGCTTCACCACAAACTTTCTAGGTGACCGTGAGCAAGTCCAGTGACTTTGTGTCCTATTTTATTTGTCTTACAGTAAGTGGGTTGAGAGGAGGGACAGTCACAGCTTCCTAGACCAACATGAACCTCGGGAAGTCATCTTAGCCCATTCTCCCATGTCATGAAAACTATACTTCGAACCATTTTCAGAGAGGTAATCCTTCCTCCTGCCTTCCCTTCTTCTTCTTACCTCCTTCTCTTCTTTTCCCCCTTTCTTTCCTTTGTTTCCCTTTTTTGGTTCTTAAATTGTTGTAGAGGAATGGTGTTTGATCTCGAACTGCAGTGCCTTCAGGGGCCAGGTAGGTCAAGTCAGTTGAGTAGAACACAGAAGGAAGTAGTGGTCGTGTAAAAAGCTGGAGAGTGCATGCACTCCAAGAGGCATCCATGGATGTTTATAACTGTACAAGCTAAAAAGAAAAAAAATCTACTTTTTGAGGCTTTTTATGGCATGTGGCAAGTCTGACACATCTGAATTATTTAAATATCACCATAAATAACCATTATCACCAATAATGCTGAGCTAATGGGAGGATCTGATAATTAGATATCAATTTTCAAATATTATTGGCAAATACTCCATATGTGAAAACCTATAATTAGAAACAGTATATTACGGTGTGACTCTTTGCTCTGAAGAAAACCTGTTTAGTGCTTTTAAAAAAACCATTACATTTACAAAAATTCATCTTACACTCCTTTTCTTTTGGAAGACCTACTTTTAAAGGCAGGCAGAACCTTAGAGATAACCTAGGTGATCCAGGATGACCCAGTTAATTGGCAGAGGAACAAAATAAAACACAAATGTCTTGATCCCCGATTCAGCATTTCCTGCTCTGACCATTTTAAAATTCTGTGTTGGTTTTTCTGGTTCCCAGAGAAAAATTTGGTTGTCCTTTCCCTAATTTCATTTTCTTCTTGTATTTGTTATTCTTAATTAACAAAGACTCAAAAATTCTCTGGCACACTTAGGCGGTACAAATGCACTAGTGTGTAAAGCAGAGGATGGACACAAGTGATCCTTTGATTCCCCCTCATTTTCCTTCCTCTTTTGGGCTGGGGCAAATCCATCACACCGCAGGTGCAGCATCAGCCAACACCTCTGGGAGAAGCTCAAAGGCGCAGCTGGTCTCCAAGCTGAGGGTATAAGCTGGAGCCACAATTCATTAGGCTCCTGAGAGGAGCTGGGCATGGCAGCACATTAGCCATTGTAGGAGGGTTGGCCAGGAATGGTAAACAGGGCAGGCTAGGACTGCATGAACTGAAGAAGTACAAAAGAAAATTTTAAAAAGGCAAAAGAAAAACGAAAGCCAAAAGCCCAGAGCCACCTGGCGTGAATCCAAATCGAAGTAGCTGGCTTGGCATGATCAAGAAGGTGCTTGTGGAAGAGCCCTGGGGAAGAACATCGACTTCAGATTCTGATTTGGCTTCAACTGATCAAAGGCTAGCAGGCTAGCCTCCCTTTGAAATGAGGAACACAAACTGTGAAAATTGGATAAGGCCTTAGAGATCACCTGGCACATCTAAAAAAACCTCTCATTTCACAGAGGACACCTCAGAGAGGTGAGATCACATATTTGGAGGCCAAGCTGGACTGCATTCCTACTCTCCAAAAACAGGGTCCTTTACAGAACCCTACACTGCTTCACTTGGTCTGGGATTAGTTGAAATTCATATTCTGGCAGGGTCTAAATGGGCAGGGTCCAAAACTCTCTGAAGGATGTTGGCCTCTAGCACGCCATTAATCGGTTACCATTTATTAGACGCATAGGAAAACATTCAATTTAGGAAGAGTGCTGTGGCTTGTTTAGTAACCTCTGTCTTGACCTTTGCTTAGGTAGATCAGAGATAGGGTGGACAGCTCAATCAATCATGCTGATGGCCAACTTATTACAAAAAGTTAAGTCAGGTCATCTAAACAATGTTCATTGATTTTTTAAAACATGGCAGTGAATTGATTATAATGGTTGATTTGTTCTATAACTTTAATTTGTAAAATGCATAAATTGAACTTCCTTTAATATGATGGATTGTGTGTTGCAAACTCTATAAGGGCATAGATATTCAAATGTGAGAAGTGTAAAGTGGATTTCAAACATGAGTAGGAGTTGGAAAGTAAGCATTAAAGACAGGAGACGCCTCATGAATAATAATAATATGAATTAGCTAACTTTATTAATAGACTTACTTTAATAGAAGACTTACTATGTACTAACCACTATAGTGAGTGACTTACATGTATATGGTATAAAGTGTGATCGTCCCTATTTTTCAAAGAGAGGTCAAGTCGCTTGTCCAAGATCTCAAATAAGACTGAGTCAAGGATATAAGGCTCATGCCCTAATACTGTCTAGTTCTGAATCTTATCTGGTTTGGAGGTAGTTCAAAAATCAGAGGGGTGCAGAGATTGGAGTATTAGATGAAGAGTTAGGTGACCCGAGTCCTTAGCTCTGGTTTTTCCTCCGACTCAGATCATGCTGGCCATCTTTCCTGCCTGTAAGTGGTGAGGTTGGGCAAGTCTAGATGATGTCTTAGGACTCTTTTTCTGAGTTTCAACTCTTAATAGCACCCGTGTAAGCAGCACTTCTTACACCTGCGAAAAACACTTGATCCTGGCTTTTTAAGAGAAACTGTGTTTAGCAATTTTTTTAAAAAAGAAATGGTCTAAAGAGGCAGACAGAGCTAGGGCCATGTCCTGGAACTACGTACGTCACCTTGGACAGATTAGTCTAACTCTCTGGGCCTTGGTTTCCTCACCTGTTGGAAGGGGATCAACATTTATCTGCCTCACATGGGTGTTGTGAAGATTAAATGAGACAGCATGTCTTGAGCAGTGCCTGGTACATAGTAGAATCTCAATAATCATACATTTCCTTTGGAGTTCTCAACTTAGAAAATTAGAGTCAGGTGCTGAAAACCGACTTAATATCTATTCTTCCAACAAGGAAATTAATACATTTCCTGAAAATTATCTGGAACAGCTTTTCTTTTCTTTTTTCTTTTCCTCTTTTGCTTCTCTCTCTCTCTCCCTCTTCCTCTCCCTCTCCCTCCTCCCTCCCTCTCTCTCTCTCTCTCACTCACTCTCACTCTCAAGCCCAACCCTTATTTAGTGCTTTATTTTTCCCTCATAACATCCTTGGGAGGTAGGAACTATGATTGTCCCTTTTCACACTGAAGAAACCAAGGCATAGAGATATTAAGTAACCTGCTCAAGACATACAGCTAGAAAGTGATGGAGAAGGACTTAAACTAAGACAGCCTGGCTCCAAAGCCCATGCCCTAAACACCACCTCCCACATGTCACATGATCATCCCAAAGAACCGTTGCTTTTGAATCAGAGGAGTGGGACTGTCCATGAAGTATCAAAAGTATAGATTGGCTGGCTGGGAGCATTTATAGCTCTTAAAGGCAATACAGATTCCTCCCAAATGACTGGAGCTCAAGAGATCAGAGTGAAGATCTAGGGATGGATCATCTCTATGCCAAAAATCTTGTGTACCACTGAGACATCTTCTATCCCTCAGTTAAGGACAGAATAGATTTCTAGAATATTAGAAAGATTTTAGAACACAGGCACAAGAGTAGTTCTGCAGTTTGGTTGCAATGAATCTTTACAGAAGAATCTGGTAGGTACCAAGATTTTTTTTTAAATTAATTTATTTTTTTAAATTTTATTTATTTATTTATTTTTGGCTGTGTTGGGTCTTTGTTGCTGTGTGCGGGCTTTTCTCTGGTTGCAGCAAGTGGGGGCTACTCATCACTGCGGTGCACGGGCTTCTCATTGCGGTGGCTTCTCTTGTTGCGGAGCATAGGCTCTAGGCGCATGGGCTTCAGTAGTTGTGGCACGTGGGCTCAGTAGTTGTGGCTTGCAGGCTCTAGAGCGCAGGCTCAGTAGTTGTGGAGCACGGGCTTAGTTGTTCTGTGGCATGTCGGATCTTCCTGGACCAGGGCTCGAACCCATGTCCCCTGCATTGGCAGGCGGATTCTTAACGACTACACCACCAGGGAAGCCCAGTACCACGATTTTTATTTTGTTTTATTTTAACATGAAATACAGGTATATAAGCAGGTGTCCTTCTCCCTCAGACCAAACAATGGGCAGGACTCAGAAAAGGCTCAACCTGCAAACTCCCCAATTATCACATTACCGCCTTCAAAGTTCAATTCTCCCTTTTCCCCAGCTCATTTCCAAAATGCATTTTCAAAGGCAATGTCATTTTTGGAATTAAGACTATGTCACGCATTTATTTTAATGAGACAATGCTAATTAAATCTTTAGATGCTGGTTACTTAGGGTTTCAATTTTGCAGTTTAATGGTAAAGCCCTTTAAGGAATTCTCCCTTGCAAGCACTATGCTAAAAGGGTGCATACACCTCTCTACCTTTAGAGAGGTTGAATGACAACCCAAGCATTTCCATTTCCAAATGAGTTAAATCCTTCGCCAAACAAAGAAACAAAAAATAAAGCAAGGGATGGGCATTTACCAACACATTTATGTATCGATCTTAAATACTCTGGCTGCAAAGATGTAAACAAAAAGCGAAGGGAGTTAAATTGTTAGCCCAAGAAAGATAGGAAGCATCTCTTCCAAATAATGAGGTATTTTCTAGCCTTGTAGACACTTCCCATTTTTACATCTAATGTTTGTTGTGGAGTCGTTTTGGCTGAGTAGTAGTCATAATAATAGCAGTCAGTACTTGCTAACAGCAGTTAGCTCTTACAGTGCCACAGGCACTGCACTAAGCACTTTACATAAATTATTGCATTTAATGCTCACAACCCTATGAGGTAGGAAACATTAATTTTTCTATTTTTATGGATGATGAAATGGAGACTCAGAAAAATGAAATAAGCTGGCCAAGATCTTGGAGCCAGTAGAGTGGCGGAGAGTCTGTGAATCCAGGCACCTGAGGCCAGAGGCCAAATGATGCTCCTCTTCTATCCCAGTCTGTCTGGGCAGGGGGAGTCCTTGCCAAGATTTTAATCTGCCAGGACTAAATTGAGTTTCATGCAGTAGAGACCCTGTTTCCGTCTTGTTCACAATGACGCTGCCCTGGCATCTACATAGTGGGCACTCAATAAATAAATAAAATAACTGAATCAATTAAAATGTGCTTTCCAGGTGCCCAAATATGACAATGATATTAAACTTGCAAATGTTCAGTCCTACTGGGTCTCTTCTACATTTGGGCTGATATAAACCCTGTGCTTTTAAATGTCACACTTTTATTTAAAATAAAGAAGAAGAAGAAAAAGCTTGCAGTTTAGCACATATCTGCTCCCCATCCATCCTCATGCTTGTGATTTATGAAAATCCTGCTCTCTCATTTTTTTTCCAGACTCTGATGAAATCAGGATTCAGACTAAATGCAAAAGAGATCTAATAAACTGATGCCTACTTTAATTAGATTCATTAAATCAAACAAATACTCATTGGGTGTTTACTGTGTCACAGAGCCAGAAAGACCAGACCCTGCCCTTAAAGAATTTATAATCCTGTGGAGAGAGAAGAAGACAAATACACAAGTGACTCTGTAAAATAAGATACATATCAAAAGGAAGGAAGGAGCGAGTAGATATGTGGATCCTTGGGAAGGAGAGATCAGAGTTGCCAGCATGTGACAGCTCCATCAGCGCTCTCCAGTCCAACCCTCTGATGACAGAAGTGTTCTGTACTGGTGCTTCCCAACAGGGGATTGAGTAAGCTACTGAGTACTGGAAATGTAGCCGGTATGAATGAGAAATGGAATTTAAAATTTTTATTTCAACTACATGTAAACAGCCAGATGTGGCCAGCAGCTACCATATTGGGCAGCAGAGCCCTAGATCTACAAACTTAGCTGTTTATTACCCAGGGATCTTTTTAAGAATGCAGATTCTCATTCCTTATGGAGATTTTGATGAGGTTGGTCTGGGATAGGGTTTGGGTGTATAAAGCTCCACATGGGGCTCTAAAGCAGACCAAGTTTAATCCTCCAGCCTCAGGCTATCCTAGCTGGGCTCTGCCCTATCACCACGCACAGGCTCAGAGGGTCTGGCAGCCACGTTGGCCTGGGCCTGATAAAGGCAAAGATGTCGCTTGACTTGGCTTTGCTCTAAGCCACTCTGTTTCCTTCCTACATCTACTCAACCAGATGTTTTTAGAGGTGACCCAAACTCTAAGCTAATATATAACTGAGGTCCAAGGTTGTGTTTTATTCCTCTTGGTAGGCACTGTGCCACAGTGCCTGGCCTATGAGTGGTATATAAATGTTGGCTGAAACAACCAAGATATGTCACAAAACACATTTTCAAGAGTCTTCCACTCATGGGGCCTGCCACCCCAGAGAACAAAGTCCACCTGAAACAGGTGTATGGATGATGGTGTGCAAAAGGCAAACATAGGAAAGCCAATGCACTCTTTAAAAGATTCATAATTTGACTCCAGAAGGAAAGTCATAAAGAAAGAATTCTTTTGTCCAGATCTCAGGATAAGGCAAACAAGTCTGGACTCCTGCCTTCAAACCAAGTATCAGAGTGCACCATTGTTCTCCTTACCTTCTTTGAAAATAGTTGTCAGAAACCATCCTGCATAAAAACTAACCTAAACAAAAAATGTCTGTCCCTGTAGCAAATGCCATGATTCTTTGTCTATTTCCTAAAGACAAGGCTGAGTGTAGGAAACTTTTTAGAAATTATGAATTTTTGATGGTGTTTGCTACACAGTGCCTGGTAGAGTGCTGAGTATTTAGGGGGCACTCAGAATCCGTTGTGGAATGAATAGGCCTTTAGGTGCTAATGCCCCTGTTTTGTTTTAAGCATTTTAGTTGGCTCCCATCAAAAACATTTGTCATTTTGGGATCATACCCTTGGGCAAGATAATAGTAGAAGACATGAGATAAAAGTAATGTTAAAAACCAGCAAGGCAAATTCATATTATGGTAGGAAAGATGGAAATCCTTTTTGAGAACTCAGGAAATGATCTCTATATTTCCTGCTAGAAGAAAGGGGATGGGAAAACATGCCAACTGATAAGGCAGCTCTTGAGAAGATGAGAGTAAACTCAGGATTTGGAGCCAACAGACTCCAGCTCTGCATGCATGAGATTCACTTTTCTAGACTCCAGGTCCTCCTTTGAGAGCAGTGTGAGCATCCTTTCTTCATGGGGTCGTTTAAAAGGCTCAAATAAATTGTACTCCCTCAAAAAGATATGTTGAAGTCCTAACCCCTGGGACCTCAGAAAGTGACCATTTTTGGAAATAGGGTTGTTGCAGATGTAATTAGTTAAGATGGGGTCATACTGGCGCAGGGTGGGCCCCAATCCAATATAACTGGTGTCCTTATAAGAGGGAAGATGATGTGAATACAGGGACACACAGGGAGAATGCCCTGTGTCAATGAAGGCAGAGACTGGAGTTATACAGCTACACCAGTACACAAGGAACACCAGTTTGCCAGCAAACCCCCAGATGCTAGGAAGGGGCAAGGAAGGGACCCTCTGCAGGTTTCAGAGGAAGCATGACCCTGCTGATATCCTGATACCTTGATTTCAGACTTCTAGCCACCCAAACTGTGAAACAATAAATTTGTGTTGTTTACGTCACCCAGTTTTTGGTACTTTATTATGGCAGTCCTGAAAATAATACAGTGCTATATGTGTATTAACTACTTTCCTAATTATTTTTACATGAATGCTTATTTTATTTAATATTTAAGGTGCTCACTCTGCTCACCACCTTTCTCCCCACTGCATACCTACAACACATACACTGATTATGAAGAGAGGTTGTTTTCTACCATTGCCTATACATCCTGTGGATAGGGAGATACCCATTCTTAATTTTAAATGTCGTGGTAAACTCGACGATCTTTAGAGCTTCTTCTCTAGGACTTAGCAAGCAAGACTAATACTTACTCATGAGCTATTTCAGCTCCATGCCAAAATCATTTTTCCTCCACTGTTTTGAAAGTCATGTGCCAGTTACAGTTTGCAGACTTCTTGAACCTACAGTCTTTCAAATCCCTTTTAAACCTCAGATTCTAAGACAGGCAAAGGAAGCTGGACCAGGAAAAAAATTTTTCTTTCTGTTTACATTACTTGCAGGATCAAGAAATTTTTTTTCTTTCTTTCTTCGTAAGAAATGAGCTATTTTTGCATAACTGGAATCATAAGGTAGCAATTTAACATTATTGAATTGAGAAACCGACAGAAGGCTAAACAGAACAAAACATGAACCAACAACTGGGCTATTTTTATTGCTCCTTTTTAGTACCAGCAAGCGCAGTGATATAAAAACTACCATGAAATTAATTAATTTTAGTCTTTTTACAAATTATTTTAACTCTCCTCCCATAATATGTCTATATAAAATAATTGCTCTGTAATTACTGACATGATTAAATGTTAAATAAATGCGAGATCTTTAGTTGGGCAGCTTTAACATGCCTAGAAGGCTGAGTTTCACTACTTCTTTTTAAGAACTTCACAGTATATTGCTTAGTATTTTCACTGCACACATGGATTTCACCATGCCATGTTAATAAATGTTCCATAAGGAGCCAGTTGCTACAATGGCTCTTGATTATACATTCAAAACTACAGATAGACCAATGAAAAAAATAGACTCATCGTGGTTGGTATGGAAAGTGCCAATATGTAGGCTGCTAATACAAACGCTGTAGATTTTTGGATGCCAACTAAGTCAAGCAACTCCATTAGATTGTATTTTCTTTTGCTCCCAGACTGAACGAGAGTTTAGTTTGTAATAGTGAAAATAACTTCTCATCTAAAAAATGGCAAACATTTTTACATCCATTTCAGAATATTTATTGCGTTTTTCTTTGCTCAAAGAGAGTTCTGTACTATCTTTTGTTATATTTTTTTATATCCAGTAGTAATCTTTATTACCTAACTGACATTTTCACAAAATTTTTATTGAAAAAATGAAGGCATCCAATGTCCTTCAGAGGGGAGCCTATACTTTTAGATCTCATCTAGCGATATTTCTCTAAAGAATCTGACTGCTTAGAATTTGCCAAATAGGAGACTAAGTGCTGTTTAAATCTCAGACTGAGAAAATGTCAAGAACATATCCCTTCCACATTGAAGGGATATGTTCCACATTGAACATATCCACGCATTCTATACTCTCCTTTAAAATTTGGAGACCGACATATAGAAGTATACGTATCTTTAGTGTAAAAAGTTCCTGCTACTCAAGGTTAAAGACTGCAGTGTTTCAGGGAGTGACAGTATTTGCCCTTCAGTTTGATAGACCTTAAGCACATTGTATTTCTACAGAATGCCATCTTTTTTAAAGAAGCAAAATAAAGCCATCTGTCCCTGAACTCTTAAAATAAACTTGGTTTCAGTTCTTTTTCTAAACTATTTTTATATGACTTTGTTCTAATAAGGACTCAAAGAACCTGATTTTCTTCATCATTGGGAGAGGATAAATATAGCAAAAAGTGTGCCTGCCTGTTCAAACCTTCCCTTTGAAGGCTTGGGGGCTGCAGTGGCTCTGTAAGGAAGAGTGCTAAGATAGCCAAAGGCCAGGGGTGCGGAGCAGGATATAGAGCAAGAGGAACAGCACCGTGGGAAGTGCTTTGCCTATATTCTCACAGCACGAGATGGTGGCAGGTGTGATTATTTTCATTTTATAAATGACCTTAGGGCTCAGTGATCAAGTGACTTACTAGAATTCCCACAGCTAATTGGTAAAAGAGCTGATATTAAACCCAAGTATGTTACAGTCTGAGTGAGAACCCTTTCTGTGAACCCACTTGCCTCAATGATCTTTTTTTTAAAAAATAAATTTATTTACTTATTTATTTATGGCTGTCTTCGTTGCCGTGCGCGGGCTTTCTCTAGTTGCTGCGAGCGGGGGCTACTCTGTTGCGGTGCGCGGGCTTCTCACTGCGGTGGCTTCTCTTGTTGCAGAGCACGGGCTCTAGGCATGCGGGCTTCAGTAGTTGTGGCACGTGGGCTCAGTAGTTGTGGCTCGCGGGCTCTAGAGTACAGGTTCAGTAGTTGTGGTGCACGGGCTTAGTTGCTCCGCGGCATGTGGGATCTTCCGAGACCAGGGCTCAAACCCGTGTCCCCTGAATTGGCAGGCAGATTCTTAACCACTGCGCCACCAGGGAAGCCCTGCCTCAGTGATGTTATGGGACCTCCAGTGAGTAGCATGAATACACTGCAGCGTTCTCCCAGGTACACAGAATAAAACTAACTTGTAAAGTAAAACCTTGGTTAATCAGAAGATTAGGCTCAGGGAATTTGCAAATTTAAAGGTTTCTTAGAAAGCTTTTAGCTTCAATCTCTAATACCCACTTTCTTGCCTTTGATAATGGTAGTTAAATTTTTGTTTTTTTAAAAGACATTTTTTCTTCAAGGCCTTGATAATGAACTCATATTGGAAATTTTTTAAAAATCTAAAACCTTGGTTATTAACTTATTTTCTTCCAATTTCCCATTTTCTCCTAAAAGTGGACTCTAGGGGAAAAGAATTCCAGTTAATTAGGATTTTAGTAATCTGGTTTTTAAATTGGTTTAGTAAATTAAAATCAGGTGAAAGCTACCTCCCTGAATTTGAAATAGTTTCTTATTATAGTTTCTCTTTGATGCCAATGTGTTCATCTATGTTAGTATGCATTCGAAACTAATGGTCCAATACTCAAAGTACTTCAGCTCATGGATGACCTGGATGCCATAAATCCACCGGAGCACATTAGTGGGATGGTTCTTAATTACACAGTTTAGGCTTTGTGTAATCAATGGTGCAAAGGAACAGCTGAGAACATTAAAATGCCAGCAGGCATTGTAAATCATAACGCATTCTATACTCTCTTCAATTCGTGTGTCTTATTAAATTAAAAGTTAAAAGAATAGTTTCAGTTAAATATCTTGTATTGCCATCCTAACCATTAAAATATAATATAGTCCAATGCTATTATAAGATCATCTTTATTACTTTCCCTACTTTTCTAATGGAAATTGTAGTTACTTTTTGAACTTTAAATATAGGAATGATATTTTTAATGAAGCAAAATTAAAGTTATCTCTTAGAAAGGTTGACTAAATAAAAAGGTTATTTCATAACAAAGTACATTTTAGAATAAAATGCAGTGCAATCTTTATCTATCTAGGACTAACATACACCTTAAAAGCTTTCTGTAGAGTTTTAGGTTTAAGAAGTACACTATTTAAACTGTGGAATGTTCAACTGGTTATAATAGTGATGAAATATATTAATGTTGTTTTATTATTACTTCAAGTTATATTTAAATGAGGATAATGAAGACATAATTTGAACACAAGACCAGAAAATGAGAATTATTTTCTTGGAGAATTAAGCAACTTGTAGTAAGCTTCAGCAACTTGGGATAAAATATGGACAGGTAACTGATTTTTGCTTCAGGACTTTTAAGTCTCCAAAATCTAACAATTACCCATGTTAGCACTCATGAGAAAATTCTGAGTTCAGAAGTATTACCATCAACATGTGGCTGGCAATTAGGTTATTGTACCCTTCAAAGGAACAATAGAAATGAATTAGAATAGCTGACCGGGCAGTTCTTCTGTGTAAGGCGCTGTTGGGGAGTGGGGGGAAGCAGGCGTCATAAGTGGAGGTGAAGTTGTATGCAAAGCAGTAGTGTCTTGAGACAATTGTGAGCATTTCTTTTCACATGACACCATGTTGTTAGCTTACGATTGGTCATGGTGAGTGTACTTTACACTACAGAAATTGGCAAACACTACGAATCAGGCTTTTCTTTTTGGAGAGCTGACTGTTAAACATTTACCAGCACACTGCTGGTGTCAAGGCACCAAAGTAGCAGAGGCAGAATAGGTACATGGAATCAGAACTATTTCATTGTGAATGAGATTCAAGGTCTCTAAGATAGGAATGGAAATCAAGACAGAAAAGAAGGATGGTGCCTAGCTATGGAGGGCTTTTTATGCTTCACTAGGAAGTATTCTCTCAATTTATTATCCTTGTCAGAGACCTAGCAGAAAACGAAGGTACATTCAAAACGAGTGAATAAAGAAAATTTTTAAAAAGGGACCATTTACAAGGCATGGACAAGGTTAAGGTAAACTCACAAAGGATGGCCAAACACTCCTGAGCTAGCTACTGCACGAAGCAGAAGTCAACAAAAACCAGATGGCAGAGGACCCACTGGGACAGTCCATACAATCTGATTCTCAGGTTACAAAGCAAAGTGGAGTAGGGTGGTTCTGGAGGGGTATGGAAAATATCCAGCACAATCTCATTATCAGTGGGGACCACTAAATGTCTTTGCAGGGAACTATGGGATCATTTCTACAATTCAGAAAGATTGATCCACCAGCTGTGTGTAAGACAGGAGAGGGAACATAATGGATATGGGGAAACCCACTAAGAAGCACTTTCAATAAGCTAAATAAAAGGTAATGAGAAGTGAAATTCGTAAGACTTAAGAAGATCTCAAGAGGCATGGAGAGAAAAGTAGAATAATAGGGCTTCCCTGGTGGCGCAGTGGTTGAGAATCTGCCTGCCAATGCAGGGGACACGGGTTCGAGCCCTGGTCTGGGATCCCACATGCCGAGGAGCAACTGGGCCCGTAAGCCACAACTACTGAGCCTGCAAGTCTGGAGCCTGTGCTCCCAACAAGAGAGGCCGCGATAGTGAGAGGCCCGCGCACCGCGATGAAGAGTGGTCCCCGCTCGCCACAACTAGAGAAAGCCCTCGCACAGAAACGAAGACCCGACACAGCCAAAAATAAATATAAAAATAAATAAATAAATAAAAGATTACTATTAAAAAAAAAAAGAAAAGTAGAATAGTAATAAAAGTGTTCAGGGAACCAGAGATGTACTGCTATAAAGCACAGTACAAAGATGAAGGATAATGGCATCTTACTGAAAAATAAATGACTATCTCCATCATCTCCTTTGATAAGTATTTGGTGATAGTGTCTGAATTAAGTTATATGTCAATACAAAGATGAAGCGAAAACAAATTATTACAGGGGCAGCATGCTAACTCAGTGCTGAAACGACCTCTGTATTATGAACCATAATTGAGATCAGGCAGAAAAGTAGATCTCTCCATGGAGGACAAATCAATAACAACTAGGTTTTATGGTCATTAGCACCCTAATGAAATTACTCACCATCTAAATCTCTTGGAGGATCTTGAACACTCAACATCAGTCACGTCTTTCATGTTAACACCCGGCCAGATGTGGCTAAGTGCAATTTACATGATGGAGACCAGGAACAAGAATGATATTCCACACATGAAACATTTGCATACCAAGCAAGAGGGTTTTAAGATAACCCTAAACTAGTATTTAAAAATTTACATCTGTGGGCAACACAGTTGATGTGTTGTCAGTTAGCTAGTGTCTTAATCAGGGGTTCATCTACAATAAAAGGACATGTATTACGGGGTGGGGGGAAGGCAATGGAGAGCAGGAAATAAAAGAATGTGTATTAGCTTACTAGACACTGTGTCACTCTCACATACATTTTATCTTTAACCAAGAGGTGGAAAAGTTAAGTAACATGCCCAAGACCACACAGAAAGGAAGGAGAGACTTTCTCCTCCTGTGCTTTTTAGCTCTTAGTCTTGGTATGTCAGTCCAAATATGTCAAGGCATTGGCATGCCACTCAGCCAGCTCAGGCACCTGAACCCTTACTCCTGCAATTCTTCTCTCCAGGAATTCAAGCCTTCTGTTCTCTTCCCCTTTTCATGACTAGATTCAACACATCCCATCCCTTCTGTACATAATGCAAACTCCCCCCTTTGCGGAACTTCATAATAATCTGTCTTGTCTGAACTCGTGTACTTTCGAGGAAGGGGGAAAGGAAGGTCTGAGATTAATGGCCTCCCTTTTGCTCTATTCTAAGCCTCACGGGTCTTCTGTTTCTCAAACCCATCGAGTTTCTTCCAACCTCCAAATCTTAGCTTACAAAGCTCCCCCCTGCACCCCACTGCCTGGCTAATTCTCACTTATGCTTGGGATTTTGGTTGAAATGTCACTTCTTGAGGCAGGTCTTCTCTTAGAAGCCTCCATGTAATGTTCTATTCTGGCCTCATGAACTTCTCTTTCACTGGACTTAACACAGCCATACTTTTACATTTCCTTGTGTGATAATCGGATTAATGCTTTTATCCCCCCTCAGAAGGCAAGCCCCACATAGGAGGGGACTGCATTTCATCTGTTTTGCTCACCACTGTATCCCCAGCTCACACAAAAAGATCTGTACAGAGGTGATGCTGTCAATATTTGCCAAGTGACTGAAGTAAATGACTGTCATGTTCTAAGCATTATAGCAAGAGCTTTCCCACACATCTTCAGAGCAACCCTGTGGGGTCATATCACTCCTCCATTCTACAGATGAGACAGCTTGGGGGATCAGACAAGTTAAGTCTTTTAACCAAGATCACACAGCTAGTATGTGATAGCGTTGAAATTCAAACCCAGACCCATCTCATCCGAGCCCCTCTTTTTTTCTATTGTTGTGGAATTTCCACAGTTGATCACTTAATTATTTTGTCTCGTCTCTATTCATTCTGTTTCCCCAATGAATCTCAAAGCTTATCTGGGATGGAAATAACACCTTGTACACTTTTTTCATTCCTCCACATCACCCTGCTAATAGCACTGGATATTCTACATGCATTTAATGAATACTTTTTGATTAATAACACTTCCTTGGCATTAGTAACATAAAAGCATCCTCAGATGATTTCAGCTTTCTATAATAACCTGTCTAAAATAGTAATGTATTAACATCTCTGAGTATAAGCACAGGTTTAAGAGCTACTAATTTCTACCAAACTATTTAGGAAATAATTTTTTTTTTAATTATGAGAAGAAACAGTGTGGCAAAATGAAGAAGACATATGATATGGAAATCCCTTTCCTCTTTCATCCCCTGAATATTTGTAAGTGTGTTTTCCATGTGCCAAGTACTCTTCTAGGTGCCAGGGACTCAAGGCTGAGTAAGCCATAGCCTTTCCCTTAAGGAGCTGTTTGGTGGAGGGGTGGTATCACTATGATGTGAATAAATAATCTTAAACTAAGATAACACACTATGCTTGAAGTGAGGACAAGGAAATGTGGGAAAGTCAAAGACAGTGTGACTAACTCAGCCTGGAGGAAAACCAGAGTTAAAAGCGCCTGGTCCTATACACTAACTGGCTGTGAGATACTGGACAAATTCTTTGTCTCAGGTTTTTTCCTTATCTTTAAACCAGGGATAATAGTTGCTATGCCGTCCTCTCAGCACACTAGAAAATGCTGTTTATTGGCAAGGGTAACCAGAGGTGACTAACTGGGTGGTACTGGCTTTCCCCAAGGGCTAAGAGTATCAGTATCTCCAACTACCTGTAAATGCACCCAGCTACCAGTTGGGAAGCTCTGATTAGAAGGATTAAACAGACAATGAATATAAGGTTCTCTGTATATAATTATTATTTCCAGCCCTCAAAGAATTCAAAGAAAATGAGGCACTTAATTGTATTCTAACACTCCCATTCATGAGTAAAGGAGAATCTGCTAGCTGAAACAGGGTAGAGGCTATAGAACCTAAATCATAGCAACTTTTTCCTATGTCAATCTACCAGGGGTCTTCTTAAGAGTCACCTGATTTGGCTCGCCTGGTACTTCCTCTTGCTTTGTGACTGACCTGTTCCCAGGAGGACTCTTGGTTACACTGCATTGGGTTCTAATCTGCTCCCAACCAGGAGCTTTGTAGTTTGGTCAAGAAGCAAGAAGATAAATGTTATGAAGATGGTGATACACAGAATCAACAATAACAGTGGTAGCAGCAGGATTTATTGAGCATTTACAAGATGCTAGCCATTGTTCTAAGAGTTTTATATGCCTCAACAACTTTATTATCTAACAGTGGGTTTCAGAGAGTTGAAGCTTTTGGGTCTGTTAGTTCTAACAATGTCTTGAATTCAGCTCCTCTTTGGGGAATGATAGCTCTGAACTGAACCTTTTCTCTCTGGTTAGAAAATCTGATTCTATGAATCACAACTTAGGGGTATTATAATATTTTCAGAGAGAGAAAAGAGAGAGTGGATACAAAGCAGAATCTAGAAACCAAAAAGCTTTAATGTATTCATCTGTTTGCCACTTCTTTCAAAGTACATCCGCTGACTCAAGATTTCTTGCATGTCTGGACAAATATAAAGCTCTCTTGGGGTTCATCATAAAAGGTGACAATGGTGTGAACTATCGACTTCTCAAATATCTAGTCTGACTCTTCTTGTCTGTTAAAATACCTCCACTTGCCTCCAAAAGAGCATCCAGACACAATAGCAGTCAGAATGCCAGATTTCCACATAATAATACCACTACTACCCATTGCTACTATTTACTAAGTACTTACCTTGGTCCAGGAAATGTGCAAAGGGCTTTAGACATATGATCTCATTGAATGAATCCAATGATTCTATAAGGCAGGTTCTATTATTATCCCCATTTTACAGATAAGGATACTGAGGCTCACTGAAATCACTCCAGGCCACAGCTAGGATGCAGTTTTGGAACCAATTCTTCCCAACTCTAAGACCTGCCTATTTATCCACTCTCTTTGCCCTGCCTCGGATTGTACGTCCTTTAATACTATGGCAGGGACTCACATTGTTCTGATGCATCACTTGGATGCCAGAAGGATCTCTTAAAGCAAAACAATATTTAGAAGCAAATCTCAAGTAGTTTCTAATATTGCTAGCAGCTTTAAGCTCTTGTAAAAATCACTCAATACTTTTCATAATATTCAGCAATCTCCTTATCTCTGCAAATATCAAAGTAACTTTTTTCACAATTAATAATTTGACTTCTTTTCTCTGTGTAACAGAAAGATGTTTTTCAATTTTTAGAAACCTTCTAAATTTAGATGATGATATAATTCAATATGCCATGTGACGGTACTGGTTAGGAGAATGCAATCTTTAAGTATGCATTTTCATCTATTTAAAATACTTATCTTAAAAACAATTTAAAAACATGCTGTTAATAACTCCAATGTAATTTTAAAGGATAATTCCATGATGATTGGTTAAATAAAAATATCAGATTTTAAAATTTAAAGTAATAAAATATACATCATGTTTTATTTTACATAAACCTTACTTTGGTAATGGAATTGTAGAATTTTTAGAGCCAGATGGGCTATGAAAGCTAGTCTAGTCCAATCCTTTTGTTTCGTAGCTGCAATTAAAGAGAAAGAAGCATAGCTGAGTGCTTTAACAGTGCAGTTGCAGAGTCGGACCCAAGTTCACATCCCTGCTCTGTCACTTACCAGCTCTGAGACTTCATCTGTCATCCAGACTTCATTTGTCATCATTCTTGAAAGTGCCCTGCTTAGAAAGCAGGACTGCTATAAACTGAGAATTCGAATAAAGGACTCTCTCCTCTAAAACAGATGTATATTCTATTCATTCATTCATTCATTTGATAAATATTTATTGAGTACACACTAGTTTGTGGCCTTGGGCAAGTTACTTTATTGCTTTGTACGATAGTTTCCTGAGCTGTAAAGCGGGTGTCTACGTTATACAGTAGTTGCAAGGATTAAATGAATGAATGTGGGTAAGGTGTGTGAGATAGTTCCTGGCACACTGGAAAGGCACAATAATGTTGGATAGCATTACCTTTCTCCTACTGCTTCTACATTCTATATTAGGTAATATGGTGGGCCCTGGGGATGCTATTTGGGAGTTCTATATAATATTTCCTTCCTAAAAACTAAAGCATCTCATGTGCATGGAGTCAATCTCTCATTCCATTGCTCTATCCTGAGGGTGAAGCCATTTGGAAACTTCTTCACTAGGGTTCTATTTTGACAGTGTTATCCTTCATGCATGAAGAGAAAACTATCCCACCAGTATTTGCCCACATACTTTGTGTTTTTTCTTCAGATGGTTTTGAAGAGACCCAAAATTTTCACCTGGCCTCCCAGGAGAGAAATGATGAGTTTGTGGGTATGTGCGGGAGGTCAGCTGGGATTCCAGAGACAGACTATCCCCTTGGGATACAGCAAAGCTAATTGGTCCTTTGAGGGGTTAAACCTGACATGTAGTTCTTCCTGCAAAGAACTACAATCAGCTGGAAGAACAAGTGGAGAAATCCAGTTAATTGCCACTCCAGAGTCTTCAGTGGTTCTATCATGCTTGGATAAGTTAATATACATTCCATTAGTGTCTCGGAAACTCTCAGGTCATGGCTGAAGTCCTACATAACTCTCGCTCATGATCTTGGAAATCACAGAATTATGAAGATGAAAAGAAATTTGAGCAGTCAGGCAGCTTCTCAGTCTTCCTTCTAACAAGAAAACATTGCTCCATTGCAGAGAAGTGAGAAGTAGTTAAATCTTTAAAATCTTGAGAGAAGACTCTCCCCAAAGCTCATTTTTAATGTGCCAGTCTTAATTAAAGCAAAAACATAAATGTCTCAGTATGGAATCTAGTATGTCATCCCTGTTGTATGTGGGTGTGCATGTGTGTGTATGTACACACTGGTCATCGTTCTCTGGGAGGAAAAGTTAAAATACCCCTGCCAAAGAACAGAGCAAAATCAAAGGCAGAAAGCCACGCCACTTCTGCATCTCTTTTCTAGGCAGAACATCCTCAGTTCTGCACACACATTCTGGGTTATATCATTTTCTTACCCTAGCATCACTCTCCTATGAACCTTTCTTCCCAGCTTGTCACAGTATTTTTTTAAGCTTCTATGGTCAGCTTAAAATAAAATATTAGAGGGAAGGTCTGATTAGTTCTTAGGTATCTGGGAAACCCAGCTTAAGTTTCTCTGCATTATACATTATAATTGATGCATCCAAAATCCTTGCTCTTTTTGGTAACCCAAGAGGTACAATGCTGAATCACTGTCATATTATTACCTGTTCTGACTTCATGGTCCAGGAAGCAGCCTTGGTGTGAATGGGAAAGGCACTGGGTCTGAGAGAGGCAGTGAGGCTGGTCTTATCCCAGCTCCATTGTTTCCCTAGATGTGTCCTTAGACAAACTGAACTTGCATTAGGAAGAAGAGCCTTGCAACCCCTCTTCTTTTATAGAGAAACATTAGAGAAATATTAAGTGACTCGTCCAAGGTCACACTGAATCTCTCCATGGCTCTGATTCCTTAGTTATTGAAAAAAGGGAGAAGGAATGATAATACTTGGTGTCTCAGATTGCGGCAGGTCAAACGAGATACATATTTAAGGACTCTGCAGAATTTGAGGTTCTAAAACATAAGCCATTATTCACTTTGTCAACTCAGCTACATCTTCTCTTTAAGCAGCTTGTACAGCCCTATGTTTCTTGCCAATGACATTCATTCTGTTTCCAGCCTCCTCTCCTAACGACTCAAGACACTCTGAATTCTGAGTCCTACGAGGAATTAAGAACTCCATCCCCAGTGTAGAGTTCCCAACAAACTTAAGGCGTCTGCCCTCTTTCAAACAACCATCCAACTCACTTATGTTCAATGAGGTTAGATCTAAAATTGTCTCCTGCTGAACACTGCTGTTCCAGGTGATAGCCCGTTCTGGGAATTGATCAGAGTGTTTCTTAAAGCTTTTGCTGGCAGCCAAACTTTGAACGAAGGCTCCTACTTGTGTACAGATTCTGTAGCTCACACTTTTACCATCACAGCGTGCTTTATTGTACTTGCCAGTCTCCTTTCTGTAACCTGTACGAGACTTAAACTCACTGAGGGCAGAGCTGCTTCTACCAGAGCAGGATTCCTCAACCTTGGCCTGACTGACATGTGGAGCACATACTTCTCTGTTGTGGAGGGACTGTCTGTGTATTTTAGGATGTTTAACATCATCTCTGGCTTCTAGCCAGTAGCACACCCCACCCTCAGTTGTGACAATAATTGACAAAAATGTCTCCAAATGTCCCCTGAGGGTGGGGGGTGCTCAAAATCATCCCTAGTTGAAAGCCTCCATGCTAGATCTAGCCAAGTGCTTTTTCAGACCAGGCACTCAATAAATACTTAAAATGCTTATGATGGATTAAGCATACAAGATGCAGAAAAGTCAAGCTAATTTCTTTCGGTTTTAGTCCCTCTTATGATGCCTGGTACATGGCTGGTGGTCAGTATATATTTACTGAGTGTGCAAGCGTTCTGTAATCCTAAGCAGCTTCCTATATATCCCAAGTAAAATTCTTTCCCTCAAGAGAGTCCAAGTGAGGTGGTGGGGAATTGTCCTATTAGGGGGAGAAAATTTTCAAAAGAACAAAGCAATATCTCAGTTGTGGGATTAGGAACCAGAAAAATCACCTTGCCGTGTCCCCCAGACCTTTAGCTCTCCATTTCATCATGATGTATAGGGCAGAAATCAAATTCTTTGCAGTGGTAATACTAGAAATATCTACCAGTGTTCCTGGATCCTTTAAAACACAACTCGGATAGGGGCGTGAAGCACCAGGAGGGATGCAGGACATCCAGAAGGTCACACGTTCAGTCATTGGTGTCAGAGCTGGGAAATGAGCCTGTGCCTTCCTGAGTCTCTGTACAGTACTTGATTACAGTGATTATTATAGATGCAAATTAAGACTTATTACTATTGTGAAATAACAGTGCAGGTTAGTGATATTCTTTATTGCCATGCTAACATTTTTTTCTAGAGGGGAAAATTATAGGCGTGAAACCAATTAAGCAATCTTTCTTTCTTTGTAAAGCTTTTTTAGTTTTCCTAAATGAAGAGTCTCTCTTTGTGCTTACTGCTTAATAGCGCAGATTGATTTTTTTGTCCCCTAGGTCTTACTGAGATAGATGCTGTCCTTTTTTCCCTGTATGGACCAAAAATGACTATGCTGATACATTATCTCACAAAGGGCAGTCATGAATAGGAGTAGCAAATATTTTGAAATGAATATGTAACAGACATCCTCCTGTAGAGGTTAAGCATTGTTGGAAATGCCTCCCTTGGACATCTTTGCTAGTCAAAGTCTTGCGATTGCCTTTTCCTGGACCTCACTGTAGGATGGCTCTTCTCCCATGATTGAAATGGTGGCTCCAGAAATGGACAACAGATTAATCTATGTATGCCTCAAACTTTAGATAGTTGTCCTTTACTCCCAGGTCAACATAATATTTGCAACAAAAAGCTTTCACGAAGAAGTATGTCAGGTCATGTGTATATTGTTAATGTAACTATGGTAACCAAAAAATGCCACCAGTGTGTCTGTTTCATATACAAATGAGGGGGCAGTTGTGGAGTCCACATGTCTGCCAGGGGTATAATAGATGTGAGCTAGGATGGCCAGAAAATTACAAGACATTTATATTAATCAGAGCTTTCAAATAACATTTCAACCCCTGAGCTATGAAGAGTGTAAATGGAAGGCAATAAGCCATCGTAAACACAGTTTTCAAAACTAAATGTTGTAAGTCAAGGCAGCAGCATCTTTGGAGGGTACCGTCAAATCAGAGCTGACAGACCTCCAGTCTGTATCAATGCAAGTTTAAGCCTAGTTTCTGTGCATCTCAGGATGACTTTTGGTATATTAAGTGTAATGGTTCCATCCAAGTTAAATGTTTATGTCAGTTGTGGTACTGAAGACACACACAGCTTCCACAAACCTTTTAGCAATCTCACTAATTATGGTAGTTAGTCCTTCCAGCCCTATTCTCCCAACCTTGTCACGATACAAATGAGGAAACTGAGGGTTGGTGGGGTTAAGAAGCTGATCTAAGATCAACTGGCTATGACTAGTTAGCTTAGTTACCAACCAAATAACTGATAAAACTGCTAATAATATCCTACCTTTGTTAGACCTTTTGGAAATATTCAAAAAGTAAAAATAAGAATAATAATATATAAGCCTGCATATTGTTTCTTAAAAAAAAACTCTAACATAAAATGGCATATGTTTTAATTATTGAATAATATGCTTAACACTTCTATAGGGTGGCCATAAAGTCTGAAAATATATACTATATTATTTTACCATGTATTGTAATTTTAATGTCAGTAAACAATTTATTATTCATTTGTCAATGTTTTGAGACTTGGATGGTACATCCAGTGATGTATCCATAAAATAAGTAAAACAAGAAAATTTAAAAGGCAAACTTCATTTAAGAAGACTTGTAGAATGAATGGTTCCTTTGGTCACTAAAGTATTGGATTTTACATATAGGGTTTAACTTTTGTCTCTATTCTGCACTTTGAGCCAAAACAAGAGAGAATACATGTTTTTCTGACTTCATCTATATAATTATAATTTCATCTTGAATAAAATATTAATCAAAGCTCTATTCATGAGTTAAAGATACTTACATTGTTCCCCCAAACCAAAATATAATTATGAATCTAAAATGGAATTTGCTTTATCTCCAGACTGCCTTAACCCAAAATAGGTGTTCAGCATAATAATTCTGAAAAGTTAAATACAATATTTGAGCAAGCTTACATTAGTGCTCAAGCAAATCATTCAAAGAACTATTATTTTGTAGCTTAAAAATAAATTATAAGACAGCATTATGAAAGTCTAGTAAAAAGTGACACCCAGGTCCTATAATTTACCATACTTTATTCATGGCTTATTTATGGTGACATTAAAAAGTCCACCATTCTAATTATTTATAATCATGCCCAACTGGCTTGGGAAGTGGCATTATAATTCTGTAGAGACATATTTTCTTTAGTACCTACTGGGTTTGTTCCCATGAGTGTCACTGGTTTAGAATATGTGATAATTGTTCTAACAGTTCAGGTCAAGAAGCTAGCCTTAGCAGGGTCTAACCAGAGAGAAATCAATGGCTGAGTTTTTCCCTGCTTTTTGGGAATTCCAGACACTGCCCAGAACTACCTATATTATTGTTCAGAACCAGAGTTGGCAGTTGGATCCGGTCTAAGATTTTATTTAGCAGAGTGATCCTTTTCTAATAATAAGTACTTTATTACTTTTATTTACCAAGGAGTAAGCCCTAATCTTCCCTTTCATTAGACTTGCAGAACAAAGATTTCACACAGGCAGGTAACAGCCGAAGTAAGTTCTCACAAAATATGAGGCTTTGGTCATTTTAAACTTACATTTGTTTCAAAAATACCTAGATGATAACTTTACAATAAAATGGCTTATTGCCTAGTTTAGAAATGTCAACTGCATTGTACAGGTAGCCCTCAAGTCCATAATAAAGACAAAATCCCAGGCTTAAGTCACGTAAGAGTTTATTATAGTGATTTGTTACTTTCTGACTTCTAGATAGCTCTAAGACAGAAAATGTAATCTTGGCTATAACATTTTCTTACTTAAATTTGACTCAATTCATTTTTCCCCTCCTGGGAAAGTACTGCTTTATGTGTAAAAAAGTCACTGAACCAGCGAAAATAACTTAAGGAAACATGTAAAACAGCAGACTAACATCTGCTACCCATCCCCCACCCCCACCCCACTGAGTCCTCAAAACAATGTTGTCTTGTTTTTTTTTTTTTTTGGTTGTATTTTAATGTCCCTTTCAGTGAATATATAGCATACAGTGGCAAACGCTGTTCAGTGAATAGGTTCTTTTTCCCTTCAACAGTGTTTGAGACTGACAAAAGAAGAGGCCACTGGGCTGGCCTGTCAGTAGGTATATAATCCCTGGGACTCACGTGTGGCCCACACTGCCCGCCTTTTGTTCACCGGTTGATCAGTGCCAGGAGGTGAGCAGTGCAGTGGTCTATTAGCTACTCTTAGACAAGGCAGAAATGTCCCTGTTTTGGGGTCTATTGCATGACTGCCTCGCTATTCATTGTTCTGTCCTGTGACCCGAAAACCCCTCAGGTGACTAGGAACGTGATGGTTTCATCACCTGCAGTTCTACAAGTTTGGTGCTTGTTACTAAAATGATTTTGACTGGACTATGGACATTCTAATGAGAGATTCCTGTTAGTCACCTACAACTATCTTCTCCTATATTGTATATTTCTGAGGATGGAGAGCAAATGTGAGCAGGAGGTGGGATTACTAAAAGAAAAACAGAAGAAATTCTAAATAAAAGTTGAGGGGTCAATTCAGAAATTACTTGAAACCACCAGAAGTGAAATTAAGTTACTGTCTGCTTCATATAACCATTCTGCTCACTAGTTCAGAACATCCAGCTTGAAATTGCACAAAAACACACAGCCAGGTAAAGAGCAAGCAGGACTTGAGGCTTTCAATACAATAGCACTCAGGGAATTTGGCTCCTGAATAAAGGTGTCAGCACGCCTTGGAATTCCCAAAGAGAAAAACTCACTGCGCCTTTATTCCATTTTCTTAAGGTCTATTGTTAACTAAAGACTCCTTGTCTTTTCAAATTCCTTCATGTGAATGGATGAGGCCAGACATCTGCCAGGATTCGCTCACATTTGCATGCGAATCAGAGACTTCGGGACACACATGGCCCTGGAGCCAACAACACCACTTTTACTCTAGACTTACACTGATCCAAGTACCTTCCTGAACTTTCCAGTTCTCCAGTCCTAGCTCTTAAAAATGAAGTAATGAGCGTATTCGGGTAATATTAGTTCTTTAGACCATTGTGGCAAGGCAAACTGCGAAACAAAACAACATACTGTCTTTCAAAAAAATCCTACAAGCAACAGCTCAAGTCAGTAATACCTGTCCCCTGACTGAATTCCACTTTTTCTTTATTTTCTGGGTCTGGGAGTGAAAATGCTAATGCTAATGGTGGCATGAGATTTAGAAAAGGGTCTCTTTTCCTGGACCCGTGGCCTTTTCCTCTGTGGTTCGAATGCCTCAAAACCATTCTCACCCCGGTCATTCATTCATTCATTCATTCAGTTCCAGGCACTATGGCTACAGCGGTGAACCCAGCAGTCAAGGTCCCCTGTCTCCCAGAGCAGGTACCACCGCCGAACCTCCAAGTGCGAGTAGGCAGGCCGGCTCCCTCACAACCGTCCTGGGACGGGTTTTCCCACCAGTCCCGAGTGCGCCGCGCCCCTCCATCTACTCGATCTTTCCACTCTACCTGGGCTTGCCAAGCAGGGACTCCCCTCCGCGGAGGTAGTCGGTGCAGGGCCCTGGGAAGTGCCGAGTCGGCGGCTGCCCACACCCCTCTCCACGCAGCACAAAGGACACTCGCTGGCAAACTTTCCTCGCCATCGACCCCGGCCGCGCGGGGAACCCAGCACCGGCTCCGTGCCTCGAGCGGACCGAGGCTTCCCTGACATTTCAGCATCCTTGGCAAGCCTCCTGAGGCTGCCGCCCCTTCTGGACTCAGAACGTGTAGGATGAGGTCTTTTCCCCACTTCGACCGCGCGACAGTTGAGCAGATTCTTCCCAATACCCTGACTTCAGTACACTCGATGCTTTGTGAATTACGCCCCTTGTCCCTTTCTTTACCTACAAGGCCACCGCCAAAACATCCTTCCTCTTTTCTCTTTCCACAGCCTGCCACCTTCTTTCCCCTTCTCTTAGTCCTCTTTCCAACTCCCCGGGCCCCCTCTCCGCGCTCTTCTCCGGCTCCGGCTGCCTTCCTCAGTTCACATTCCAGCAGCCCTCCTTCCTCCGGATACCCGGGCATCACCCTCCCCCGCGTCGGTCCCTGAAATCTAGCAGGCTCGCCTCCGGTCAATGCCTTTTGCTCGCTTCTGTTCGGCCTTCCTTCCGAAGTATCGTTCTCCCCGACCCCAGTGATTTTTTTCAGTAAGGAGGTCACTAGATTCCGGTTTCCCCGACTTCGTCGTTTTCCCCAGTTTCATGAGCCGCGCCCCCTCGTTCCCCTTAGGCCCGCGATCTTGTCCCAGGTTCCCCAGACCCTTCTATGGCCCGCCGCACCGCCAAGTTTGCCTCGACTTCCCCTCGCTGCCGCCCACATCTCCCGCCGCTGCCCGGCTAGGCAAGCGCACTTACCCCGAGGCCCGGCTGGCGGGGGTGTCGGGGTGCGCACGGACCAGGCACCGGCGGTGGCAGCAGGAGGAAGAGGAGGAGGAGGAGGACCGGCTGAGCGGCGCCTCCCTCCCAACCCACAGGCACTGGCTCCTTGGGGGGCTCCCGGCAGAACACCAAGACAGGAGGCGAGGCAGCCACACAAGCAACAGCTGCTGCGCGGGCCTGGGCTCAATCCGGCTCTCGGGGGCCGGGGCAGGGGCAGTCAGGATTGGGAAAAAAGGCAGAAGTGGGGTGCAGAGGGCGGGGCAGCGAGCGTCCAGGTCCGGAGGACGGCGTCCGGGGCGCCTAGGGACGCCACCGCGCGGATGCCGCTGCCCGGGCTGACGCCGGCGGCCCCTCTCCCCGCCCGGAGGGCGCTGCAGGCGCGGACGCACTGGCCTCGCCTAGCTCGCCGGCTTGCTGCCGGCGCCCTCGGTGCGCCCGGCTTTGTGCTCCCCGCAGCCGGCGTGCACCTGGTGTAAGCAAAAGCGGTCAGCTGATGGGCTGCACTCCGATTGGCTGCTCCACGGTCTCCTCCCCTCCCGCCCGACCCCCTTCCCGACCTCCCCCTCCGGTCCTCCGGCCCCCCACGCCCGCCCCCGGCTCAACCCAGTGCTGGGACACCATCTGTAGCCCGCCCAACAAAGGCGTAGCGCCGCGGGTCTCAGGTGGCCCGGCCTCCCTGCGTCGCCGCCGCGGCCGCTGCAGGCAGCAGCGGGCTGCCGCTTTTTGTCTAGGGGACGACAGGCTGCGGCTGGGTTAGGCAGGCAAAACACATTGCCGTTTCTTAGCATAAGACACACCAGAAAAAAAAAAAAGCCCACGCTAGCAGGCCAGCTAGGCACAACGGTGCCAGATCTGTGTGCAACGTAGAACTTGGGCTCCGGGGACTGAGAAGCAGATAAAATTCAACCCGACAGAACCAAGTCTCAGTATGAAATCTGACCCTTCCTCCTAAAATGAATGGCGATTCCTTGTGCTGTGTGTACATGCCTGGGTGTACGTGGACGCGGAACTGGTCTGAGCCCTTGCCGCGGAAAGAGAGTATTGTGGCACTTAAATGAACGGTGAAGCAGCTTCTTATTTAGGGAGGCTTTCGGAAAACGTTTCTGAAACTTTGTAATTACGGCTTTCTGATTTGTTAGGTGTGAAAGTTGTGTTCAAACAAGCGGAGGGCTGAGAATATAGTCTGTTTGGAGAGGGGGGGTGTTAGAGAGCAAGGTGGAGACGGGTTTTTGGAAACTGCTCATTAACCTGAGTTTCATCTTCCAAGTGGCCAGCTTAGAGCCAGACTCCAGAGAAGCCCTTGGTGCTTGTTACTGGGGGATCTGATTTAAGCTAGAGCATTATTAACCTCTCAGTGCCAAGCAAATTCACGCAAGAGAATGGGGGGACATTTCCTCATGATGTCCAAGCTTAAAACTTCTGGGGAATTAGGACGGATACATTCATTATTATAGAATCATCTTTTGAATTCCTTGAAAACATAGTAGAAATTTAACAATAATCTTGTATCTTGATTCCTATAGCATTTCTTGGTGTCTTTCATAGATGTCTGATAAATATTTGATGCTCTCATATGTCCATTTACTCTATATTATCCTGAAACTGTCATATAAATACTAATGGGTCACAGTGTGCCTTAGAAGGCTCTAGGGAAAGAAGATATTAGGATTTAGGGAAGAAGGTAAGTGAAGAGTAGAAGGACAGCTATAGGAAACGGCCCATTGCAACTAGAGTGGGAGGGTGCTTCCTATAAAAGAAGATTTAAAAACTTTCAAAATAACTTGTCTAGAACCTTTCTCAAGAGCCATACTTTTGTCTCTTCCTCCCTTTCTCATGCTGACTACATGTAGCTTGGAGTTTGTCCGAAAGAAGGTTGGCCTCTGGTAGAAACACAGAACTTGAATGATCAGGGAAAGACAAAACACAGGTTTCTTAGGGAGTCTCCTTTAGGTTTTTCTGGGAGAGGAGGGGAAACAATGCTGTACCTTGCACAGTGGGGCTTTACAGAGGTAGGTCCTGGGGAGCAGTTGAAGCAATTCTTGGTGGTTTGGAGTTCCTTTTCCCAGGGGCAAGATATCTAGCAGCCTCCAGGTTTTGGAAGAGACTTCATGAGAATGGTTTTTAAGCCCAGCTAAGAAGAAACTGAGTCAGACTCCAAGGTATGAACTTTGAAACCAGGCTGACACTGCTTTAAATCCCAGCACTGCAATTTAGGAACTGTGTCCCTCTGGGGTAAGTCACTTTACCTCTTTAAACCTTAGTTTCCTTGGCTATAAAGTAGGGTTAATAGCAGTATCTATCCCAAAGGGTTGTGCTGGTTAAGTAAGAGTAAGCCTGTAAAATACTTGGTGCAGGTCTTGGTATGTAGTAAGCATTCAACACATGGAAGCACTAGGCATTATTAGCCAGGTAGTGAGGACGAAAGCAAGACATCAGGTCAGACAGGTGGGATGATTATTTCACAGAACCGACACAGGTGACAGAATATTTTAAAAGCACTAGCAGCTCCAGTGAGAGAAACAGACTCTGTCTCTCCACTGTTCATTTCTTTTTAAATCACCATATCATTTATTTAAACTAATTTCCTTCTTCCCCAAGGCAAGGGTGAGAACGGAACCTCTGCCTCTTTCCCCTTGACCATTGCATATATTTGGCTCCTGACAGAAGAAGCATTATCATTAGGAAGAAATGTATGTGCCAGAGTTGGGGAGGGGGCCTGGTTGTGGAGGAGCATGAAGACTGCTGTGTGTTGGAAAGATTGCTGTGGGACAGAGGAGGACAAATGTAGGCAGAGCGTTTATAAAGAAATCTGAAGTTTGATTCAGTCATTGGAAATTTGATGAATTGCCTAAATGGTTTATGGGTCCAAATTTTAGGAACTGCCATTTTGTAACTCTGCGAAGTGGTTTCAGGATTGTTTTATCAACTGACACTTCAAAGCCCCTTGTCGTTGGAATGAATGAAGAGGAAACACTCAGTCAACAGACAGGGATAACTAAACCAAACTCATTTGTTTCTTTTGTAGAATCCTCAAATGTATCTGAATTACTCCTAGTGAGCTCACCCAGTTCTGGGGTCCTAAATTTATTAGTAAATATTTATTTATTTCTTACATATTTGAAAACCTTGGAGGCTTTGAAGGAGAATGGAATGGATAGAAGGGCCCCAGAGTTCCCAAGGGAGCCAGGTCTTACTGTTGATGTAGGGAGGAGTTCTTGCCCCTGGAGTTGGCCTTGTTGAGACACTACAAATCCCTTTGGGTTCCCTCATTATCCCCTTGAGGTTCTTCAGCTTCAGTTTGAAGAAACATTATAATTGATATTAGCCTAATTGTACTGGTGTATGTGGTAAATGAGGGAAGAAAGAAAGGTGAAGCTTTAGAAGGTGATCATCTTAGAATAATCTTTAAAAGGACATCTGTATTTTAAGAACAAAATTATAATATGCCATTTTAAGCCACAACTTTTAAAAGCTGAAAATATATCCCTCTCTAAGGGCTTAATTTCCAAAATATATAAACATCTCATACAACTTAACAACAAAAAAACAAACAACCCAATTGAAAAATGGGCAGTAGACTTAGACATATTTCCAAAGAAAACATAGAGATGGCCAATAAGCACATGAAAAGATGTTCAACATTGCTAATTATTAGAGAAGTACAAATAAACTACAATGAGGTATCACCTCACACCAGTCAGAATGGCCATCATTAAAAAGTCTACAAATAACAAATGCTGGAGCGGATGTGGAGAAAAGGGAACCCTCCTACACTGTTGGCAGGAATGTGAGCTGGAACAGCCACTATGGAAAACAGTTTGGAGGTTCCTCAGAAAACTAAAAATAGAGTTGTCATATGATCCAACAATCCCACTCCTGGACATATATCTGGACAAAACAATAATTCAAAAAGTTACATGCATTCCTATGTTCATAGTAGCACTATTCACAATAGCCAAGACATGGAAACAACCTAAATATCTATTGACAGATGAATGGATAAAGAAGATGTGGTATATATATACAATGGAATACTACTCAGCCATAAAAAATAATGAAATAATGCCATTTGCAGCAACATGGATGGACCTGGAGATGAAGATATTATCATACTAAGTGAAGTAAGTCAGAAAGAGAAAGACAAATACTGTATGATATTACGTACAATGTGGAATCTAAAATATGACACAAATGAACTTTTCTACAAAACAGAAGCAGACTCACAGATATAGAGAACAGACTTATGCTTACCAAGGATTGCAGGGGGGAGGAATGGAGTGGGAGTTTGGGGTTAGCAGATGCAAACTAGTATGTTTAGAATGGATAAACAACAAGGTCCTACTGTATAACACAGGGAGCTATATTCAATATCCTGTGATTAAACCATAAGGGAAAAGAACATTAAAAAGTATGTATCTATATGTATAACTGAATCACTTTTCTGTGCAGCAGAAATTAACACAACATTGTAAGTCAACTATACTTCAATTAAAAAAAATAATAATAAAGAAAATATGTCTCTCTCTAATTGATATATTAATAGTGTTCTTTACAGCCTCTGAATTAAGATTATAGTTTCAAAACTGTAATCCTCACCAAGCTTTCAGAGGATGATGACTGTAAAACTCATAATTATGTGATTGTTGTGATCATTGTTAACTCTCACATGAAATGTGTACTTCTCTAAAAATTTTTGACAGTTGAATGACTTTACTACATATTCATATTTCCTGTTCTTTCAGTTTTGTACTGCATATGAAATCATTCCAATACAAAAAAACTATTCATTAAGGTTTCTGTAATTATTATGTATTAATTATTAGCAAAATAATTTGATTATTATTAATTAAAATTATTTTAGCATTTAAGTTAATAATTTGACATGAAACTAAGGTGACCAACCATCTTGGTTTGCCTAGGACTTTGCAGGTTTTAGTCCTAGAAGTTTCACATCTCAGAAACCCCTTAGTCTGGATCAAACCAAGATGATTCATTGTTCTAAATAACTCACATTGATAGGTTTATGGTACTTTTGCAACTTTAGTTGTATTATAACCTTGCACATACACCAAATTATGTCCTTATGCCTGACTGGATCAAGAATCCCATTTCCACTTAATTTAATTGCTGCATACATAGCCCTTGACAATCATCTAAGCCAACCTCCTTATTTTATACATAAGAAAACTAAGCCCTAGAAAGGGACTGTGCCAGTCTGTTGACGAAGCCTACACTAAAAAGCTACACTATATACTGTCTGAAGGCAGAGACCAGATGGCCGTCTCCTAGCCCAGCACCCAGCATGTAATCAGTACTCCGTAAACATTTTTTGAATGGATGAATTGAATCAATTAATAAATTAATGTCTCTATATAATTAGAACACATATATCATGAGCATTTTCTTCATATTATTAAAAAGTCTTTAAAACTATAATGCTTTATGGCTGTATCATTCCACCAGTCTTCTGTTGGTGAGAAATAAGGCCTTTATCAATTATTTGCTAAAACGTATGTTATAGTAAACATACTCATTAGAAATGCCCATTTTGGTTATTGAACTACGGATACATAAACTATAGCTTGGATCATCAATTTAACATATTCAATTTTTTCTGTTTTCATTACTATTTATTTTTAGACAACCAGGCCTTACTAAAAAATAAAGGATTATTCAGGTTTTTTGCTTCTATGTTATAAAGATTTTAGTTGATATGTTTGTTTTCAGTTATTTGCTCTCCATTCTGATTTCTCTTTTGCCTGTATAATAATAGCTAACATAAATTAACATAAATTAAGTACTTACTCTGTGCCAGGTAATACACTTAGTAATGTTTCTTATACTGAAAGAGGCAATATACTATAATAGTTACAAGCTAGAGCTCTTTATTCATGTTACTAAGGTTTATGTTCCAGCACAACCCGTATGGATTTGAGCAAGTTATTTAAGTCCTCTTTGTATTTGCATCTATATCATGCGGTTTGTGAGGATTAAAGAGATGTTTATGTGCCTAACATATAGCAAGCATTCACTAAATATTAATGTATTAGTAAATATAATGCTAGCTGCTGGAACAAATAAAGAACCCCAGGAGCTTAAATAAGGCAAGTTTATTTCACACTTGTGTAACAGAGTGTGTTCCTGGCTGGGTGGCCTCCACATGGTCATTCAGGGTGTAGGCTCCTTCCATCTTTTGATTCTTCTTCCTCTATTTCTGCATACTCCTTCCCATTCACACAGAGGATGGGGAAAGAAAGACAGAAGAAAGGACCACACGGGAAAATTTTATGGGCCAGGCTAAGAAATGGCTCACATCACCTCCACGTACGTTCTATTGGCAGGAACTCAGATACATAGCTACACCAAATAGCAAAGGAAACTGGCAAAGGTAGATGAGGTGTGTGCCTAAGAGTAGAAGAAAGTTTGCAACACACAGCGATCTGTATTAAATATATAGCAACATATATTAGAAATACAGCAATCTCTCTTACTGTTGGTTCTCATCTTGCTTAGTCCTCATAACAAGTTTGACAAGGTAGGAGAGCCAGCACATGACTGACTCAGGGTCATACAGCAAGGAAGAGGCCATAATTACAGCAAACAAAACATACATAGAACAGCTGCTAGACAGGGCTTTCCAATTCTTACTTCCTTTTTTTAACTATTATAAAATTTTTAAATTGAAGTATAGTTGATGTATAATAGTATATGTTACAGATGGACAATATAGTGATTCACAATTTTTAAAGGTTATACTCCATTTATAGTTATTATAAATATTGGCTATATTCTCCTCTCACTTCCTCTTAAAACTGTTCTTGGTGGTGGGCTTCCCTGGTAGCGCAGTGGTTGTGAGTCCGCCTGCCGATGCAGGGGACGCGGGTCCGTGTCCCGGTCCGGGAAGATCCCACATGCCGCGGAGCGGCTGGGCCCGTGAGCCATGGCCGCTGAGCCTGCGCGTCCGGAGCCTATGCTCCGCAAAGGAAGAGGCCACAGCAGTGAGAGACCCGCGTACAGCAAAAACAAAAACAAAAAAACTGTTCTTGGTGGATGGCTAACCTGATTACCCTCACCATATTGCCTTCCCGAAGTTCCCAGAGAACTTAAAGCATGGAAAGGTGACTGTCAGCTGCCCCAATAGCAGCTTGTACTCCTTCTTTCATTGACATCCTTTTTCTTTCAGTGACCGTAAAACTTTAAAGAAGTTCAGAATATTTCCTCGTAAGAAAATGCTTACAGACTACTGCACTGGAATTCAGTGCCCCTATTACCATAAATTTAATGTCCACATTTACTTTTAGTCCTAGGGGCCTACCAGGCTATAAAAGAAAGATTGTCAGGCAGAGTAGACACAAATGGTTTATACACATCCTGCAGAAACATGGAAGCTCACAGAATTTCCCTACATTTCATCCAACACCTTCCTCTGTCAAGTTTGTCTGCATTTTTGACTGCACTCCATTTTATAACAGACATTCACACTTTATATCTCTGAGCATGTTAACAGTCTCTTCTGAGTAAAACATTGCCTGTATTCCATTTTCATGGATAACTTAACTACTCTCCTACCAGACTGATCATCTAATGCAATCCTTATTCCTCTGAAGTTTGATTCACTTGTACCCTTGAGTCTGTATCCTGCCCAAACCTTGCACTGTACACCGTCTTTTGGAAAAGTGACTTAGTTTTGAGTTTTGTGACTTTGGGAGAAGAAAAAACCACAGAAAGACGTGCGACATGTAAGTGGTGACTTAGGCTTGTCATTAGAAATGAGGCTGTATTGCAATTCAGTTCAGCAAGTACCATAGGATTTGAGGGCTGAAAAGAACCTTAGAGGTAATCTGGCTCAACCCTTTCATTTCACAGATGAGCAAACTCAAGTCTCAAGAATGCTAACATTTCTGTGTACCTCAAGAGCACCTGGAAAGTTTGGGTGGATTTAAGCCCTTATCCAAGGTCACACTGCTGGTTAATAGGAGCACTAAACCTAAAATCTCGTTCTTTGATATTTAGGTGAGGAATCTTTCTCTAGCAGTAGTATAACTTTAACTGGGATCCTCAGGGCCCCCAGGATTTTGTGGATACACTCTCAGGAGTCTGCTAGATTGCTATAAGAAAATGTTATTTGTTTGAATTCCAATAATAATCTGAAAAATTAATATAAGCATATTCTGAGTCATTTGAATAGCATCCTTATAATTGAAGGAAGAAAAATGCCATCTAGTGCCACTGCTTGTCTTTATGTTTGTGTTTATGATCACGTTCATGCCAAGCAGTACCACTTAAAGTATTTGGAACTAATGAGAGGAAAACGGGGTGGTTTCGATGTAGAAATGATGTGTTCTCACCGGGTAAAGGCCACATGATGTCTCAGCACATTCCAAGAAAGAAGGTTCCTGAGAAACTTCATGAGTTGAAAAGTGAGGGGAGAAAAAAAAAGGATAAGAGAACTGAATCACCCCACAACATGGAGTAGTCAAAACTAGAGAGAGAGAGAGGGAAAGAGAGAGAGCATGAATACCATGTTCACACTTAAAAAGTTGACTTAATTTTATGGAAAAAAGGGGAAAAGTTCAACTCTTACATAAAATTGATGGTTGAATTTGAGTTTAACTGGTTTGGTAGGTTTTTTTGTTTTTTTTCTAAACAGTTTTATTTACATATAATTTCTAGTATAAGTTGAATTGTGTCTCCACAAATTCATATATTGAAGTTCTAACCTCCAGGACCTCAGAATGTGACCTTATTTGGAAATAAGGTCATTGCAGATGTAATTAGTTAAGATTAGTCATGCTGCAGTAGGGTGGGCCCCTAATCCAAAATGACTGAGTCCTTATAAAATGGGAAAATTTGGACATACATGCACATGGGCAGAGCACTAAGTGAAAACAAAGGCAGAGGTCAGGGTAATGCTTTTCTACAAGCCAAGGAACACCAATGTTTGTCAGCAAACCACCAGAAGGTAGCAGAAAGTCACAAAACAGATTCCCCCTCACAGTCCTAAGAAGGAACCAACCCTGCCTACACCGTGATCATGAACTTCTAGCTTTCAGAACTATGGAAAAATAAATTTCTGTTGTTTAACCCACTCAGTTTGTGGTATCAATACTTTGTTATAGCAGCCCTAGCAAACTGATACAATTGCCATATAATAAATTGCACATATTTATAGTATCAAATTTTGACCTCTGTATACACCCATGAAACCATCATCACAATCAAGATCATGAAAAGATTCATCACCCTCAAAGGGTTCTTTGTGCTTTCTTGTATTCTGTTCCTTCCTACCCTCTGTGCTCTCCTCCTTGCTGCCCATCCCTAGGTTCAGTAAACTCACCTGCTTTCTCTAGATTAATTTGTACTTTCTAGAATTTCTTTCAGTCAGCATAATTATTATGAGGTCCTTCCATGTTGTTGTGTGTTTTAATAGTTTGTTATTTGCTGCTGAGTAGAACTCCATTGTGGATATGCCACAATATGTTTATTCATTCACCTGTTGATGGGCATTTAAATTGTTTCCAGTTTTTGCCTATTACATATAACACTACACTGAGTAATTGTGTTCAAGTCTTTATCTGGATGTATGCTTTTATTTCTCCTGGGTAAATACCCAAGCATGAAATGACTACATCATACGGTAGGGGGTTGGTTTTTTTTTTTTTTTTTTTTTTGCTTTTTAAAAAGTGCCAAACTGTTTTCCAAAGTGGTGGTACCATTTTTTATTCCCAGCAGCAGTGTGTAAGAGTGACAGTAAGCCTGCACATTAACGACTCTTGAAGGTGAATGTTTTCAGGGAGGCAGGGAATTTTAGATGCTCTCAGAAACCACCCTGCCTATTGCCTTACACCAGACCTGACTCACACACTTAGATTACTGGCCTGTTTGGTTTTGAAATGTACAACCTATGATTTATAAACTGATTTAGAATTGGCTCTTCAAATATATTGTGCAAATGTTACTTGTATATAAGTCTCTAAAGAGTCCTGGGCTAAAGACAGAAGATATAAGTGTGCCAGTGACCGGGCATGTACCTCCCAGTGTGCCATCTGCCAGCTTAAATGTGCACCCTGGAAAGTCAGAGTAAAGACATCTGTCCCGCCTGCGTCCTCAGAAGGTGGTGTTTTGGATCAAGTCAAACTCTTCAGCGAAGCACTTTGCAAACTCTGGAATATGTCAGCCATTTTCTTCATGATGCCAGGAAAATGGAAGGTCCTCTGAGAGATGGGCTTCCGGCATGAGGCTTCCACAGACTGTGACAGCCTGCATGATGTGGGTGGGCTCTAATGTGGAGTGTGTCGGCCAGCTGCTCCTTTTCCCTTCACCCTCATTCCTGGGCAGAAAAAAAGTTACCAGCAGACTCTGGGACAAATAACTAAATGCCCTCTGGGGCAGTTCCTTTTGAAATCTGAAAGGAGTTTGGGATTGGAAGACACGAAGCAATTTTCTCTGGAATTTTCCTTATCATAGTTAAGATTTTGTTTTAGTAAGAAGAAGAAGAAGGAGGAGGAGGAGAAGAAGAAAAATATAGCAGCTAACTCTTATTAAGCATATATTATGTGCTAGGCATGGTGCGATTTTTGCATGGATTCCATGTAGTTCTTACAACAATCCCATGAGATGGGTAGGTATGATTATCGCTCTTGTTTTTTTCAGATAGGGTAATTGAGATCTTAACGAGGGTAGATAATATGCCCCAGATATCAGAACTCATGCTCTTAGCTATGCTATAGTATATAATCTCAGATTCTATCTGTGATACAGTACTATAATCTGAAAGACCTGCACCATGTTGGTCATATTGACATAGATACACCTTTTGGGAAAAATTTTTTTAATAAAAAAAAAAAAGATTGATGTAGCATTCTAGGAACTGTCGCCAAATATCTTAATACTTTTGGAAAGGAGAAATCTGAGGAATGCTAATCACATTTTATTAGAATAATGGAGACATTCACAAAATAATAAGATTTGATAGTCTACAGCAGGACATTTGGAAACTTTTGAAATGTAAAAGGAAGCAATATTTTAATTTGTAAAACTGGAGCTTTTTAAAAAGTGTGCAGGAAGGGCCAGCCAAAGGCCACCTAGGTGATTCTTTTTTTTTTTTTTAATGTAGATTTTATTTATTTATTAATTTTTGGCTGCGTTGGGTCTTCGTTGCTGTGCGCGGGCTTTCTCTAGTTGCGGCGAGTGGGGGCTACTCTTTGTTGCGGTGCGCCGGCTTCTCATTGCGGTGGCTTTTCTTGTTGCAGAGCATGGGCTCTAGGCGTGTGGGCTTCCATAGTTGTGGCTCGAGGGCTTCAGTAGTTGTGGCTCCCGGGCTCTAGAGCACAGGCTCAGTAGTTGTGGCGTACAGGCTTAGTTGCTCCGTGGCATGTGGGATCTTCCTGGACCAGGGCTTGAACCCGCATCCCCTGCATTGGCAGGCGGATTCTTAACCACTTTGCCACCAGGGAAGTCCCACCTAGGTGATTCTTAAGGACTGGGCAATTGAATGGGATCTGGTTTGCCAAGGTCACTTTCTGGAACATCACTTGGTGAGCCTATCATGAGAATTGGATTCTAAACTCAGCTTTACCACTAATAGTTTCACTTCTCTGAACCCCAAGTTCTTTGTATATAAGAGTACTGATAGAATCAGAACTGATAGGCAGCTGATAGAATCTGTAGTTGTCACATTTTCTTCCTCCCAGAATTCTTTGGTTAAATAAAATCATAAGGAAACACTACATCAAGACATAAAAGCAAATTTGTCTGGGTTTTTGGTTGCAACCACCAAATCTACTGTAGGTAGTTCAGGTAGGAAGAGCTTAATAAAAGATACAAGTAAGCCTACAGGGTCTCTGGAAGGCTGGACAGCTGGGCATGCATATTGTCCATCCAGGAACAAAGCAGCTAGAGAATTTTCCACCATGCCCCTATTCTGGTGGAAGCCACATTGTCACTTGCCCATCACTTGATACCTACCACACTATAGACTGGAATCCAGAAACTCTACACAGCTCTGCCTAATGATGCTGCCATTGTCCTTGCCAGAAGATCTGAAACCCCAGCCTATGGCTGCCTTTTCACGTAGCTCACTTGTACCTGGTGTGTTGCTTGACTGAACCCAGGCACTGTGCAGGACAGGAGGCCAGCTAGAAAGGGGTTGCAGTATGTGCTGGGTGGGTCAGCTCACAACATATGCCATCGGTGCTCATTGAAGGTGAGCAGGAGCCCCTCTTTGACCATTACCTGTCACTGTTCCTTGATGCTGATGGGACCCTGTTGGCTGGTCACTTGCTAATCAGGCTCCCAGGGCTCTGTAGACCAAAGGTAGAAAACCACCAAACTAGATTATTTCTAAGATTCTCTCTAGTGTTAAAATTTCTTGATTCTATGCATTTCTAAGGTTAAATTAGAGAAGTTTAAATAATTATTTCCTGTAGGATTCAGCCAATTCCAATATATTCTCTATAATTAGAGTAGTTAAGGATATTATACTCAAGGAGTATGGCTTCACCTACATTTACATTTTGCTTGATTCCCTCAGTTAGTTATATTGGTACAAGAACATCCAATTCACACAAAAGGAGAGAAAAAGGAGGGCAAGGGAAAGAAAGGAGGGACATTTGAAAAAGACATTGCACGGGATTTTTTTTTTCAGAAGGGCATATTTAGGGCCTTTCGATGGAAGCATTTTTAAGTTTGCAAATACTTGCAGATGCAGGTATAGGAAAACTGCTTACAGTGTTTGGCACAGGTTCAGATCTACAAGTTCCAAGTACAGAGTTTCAAAAATCAGAAGAAAGAACAAGCAAACTTAATCTACCCTAAATATACAAAGATCCGTTTACATTATCGTTTACTCCCTAACATCTGTCAGTTACCAGAAAATAACTATTCTGGTTATTATCTGGACACCCCAAAGACAACAGAAATCAGTGAGGTACCACATTATTACGCATGGCATATCCATCAACTGTATGATAACATGGAACGTACTATGTCCTTGTGCCTAAGAGCTTGGCTTCTGGATTCAGTCCCTTTAGAAGCTTTAGTCAACTTATCCATAGATGGGAATAATAATAGTAACGGTGTCATGTTGTTGCAAGTATTAAATGGGCTGATTATTAGCACATTGCCTGAGACATGAGAACTGTTTTCTAGAACAGTCTTTGGGGCACCTACCTTGACCTTTGCTCCTTTGGAAGCCCAGCTGGTGTTGGCAGTCGAGCAGTGATTTGGGGAGGCTGCTGCCCAGGAGAGGAAATGTGGCTCCACCAATTGATCTTCTAGCAGAGAGAGATGTGATATTCATAAATGTTCAATTGACCCCCGAGTCCTCTACCATCATCAAGTTGTAGACACAGAGCTCTCCCTTGCTTGGAACCTTCTTTATTTCTTTAAGATTGCCATTAGTGTTTATTACAGACTGATTTCATCTATATACGATTCAGTAAACACTGATGAACATTGACTAGAGGCAAAACGCCGTGGTCCATGAACTGGGAGGCTGGACAAACATGGACACAAATTCAGCAAATATATGTTGAGTTTCTACGATGTTTAGGGGCTAGTTTTGGCTCTGAGCTTTAGCTAGGCACCAGGGGATCAAATGTAGGCTGTGGTGGGGACATGGGAGAATGATGCTAAAGAAGCAGATGTTAGGATTGACTCTGCCCCTACATATGTGGGAAAACCACAGGTAGGGTGACCAACTGTCCCAGTTTGCCTGCAACTGAGGGGTTTACTGGTGCACAAAATTTTTCTTTTTCAAACAGAGACTGAGTGATTTCCCAGGATGCAATATTTTGGTGCCCCAAACCAGAAAGGTCAGTCTAGACCAGAGTGAGCTGGTCATACTAACAGGTTTTATATCCACTATTAGGCAGCCTCTCTACCTTGGAGGACTTTAACTCCCTGCATCTAAAATGAGAAACTGTGCTGGGAGGTAGCTGTGATGTCGTCCAAGGTGGTCTGGAGTGGGGTTTAAGAGGGCAGATGTGACTCTGGCCCTAGCTCTTGGTATTGTGATAACCCTTGACAAATTAATTACCTCTCCAAACCTCAGCTCCCTCATCTAGAGAAGCAGGTATTGTATAGATACCTACCCTCTGTGTGTTTGAACAGGTTAAATGAGATAGTACACATGCCTAGCACAGAGAAGAAATGTAGTATTTTAAAAATTTTCTGTCTTCAATTAAGAAAACATACTACCCTGGCTTAAAAATAAGAAATTTCATATACATGTGCTGGTCTGCATTAAGCTTCGTCATTTGTGCTTCATGTATTGCCCTGGAAATTCTCTTTAAATGTTTTCATTGGTTGAACTCCAAGTGCAGGTGTGAACTTTTTCTGTCTTGGGTATCTTTTAAAAGCTTCTAGAACTTAGCATGGTCACATTTTGGGAACACAAAGTGCTGCGGTTACTTTCTCAGGCCCCAGAGATAAAATATGCAGCAAATATTTATTTTTTATGTGTTTTTTAAAATGCAGGTCTACCATGATGAATGTTATTTTTGTATAGATCATAGGAGCCAGCTCAGATTGTATCCTTTTGAAGCCTCCCCCCTTACCTAAGTTATTGCCTCTTAATCCCTTTATCTGCGTGATTTCCTTGCCATGTGCAAATTTAAGGGAAAGGAAAGGTGACAGAGACAGGACAGAGATATTCATTTTGCCATGTAAAGTAGGCAGAAATCTTTCTGTGCCATGAGTCTGAGAAAACACAGTTGAAATGTCAAAAAAAGAAACAACAGGCCCAAAACGAAGTTGCCTGTGCTAAGTCCCAAGTCAGCAAACCAAGACTTCATACCCAACCTAATTGCAGTTTCAGCCTCTCCCAGGAATGTGACCTTTAATCAGTCAATCTGGAATTATCTGGTCAGTATTAATGAGGTAATCTGCCTGAAAGCCCCCTGGCTTTCCCCAAAGGAAGGTGACCTTGCCTGAAACAATCCTTTCTTCACTAGAATAGCTTCCTTGCCCTGCCTCCTTCTGCCTATAAAAGTTTTCATTTTGTACAGCTCCTTAGAGCTCCTTTTTATCTGCTAAGATGGGATGCTGCCCGATTCATGAATCATGAAATTAAGCAAATTAGATCTTCAAATTTACTCCGTTGAATTTTGTTTTTTAACAGACTTGGTGACAATGGTGGAGTCGAAGGAGACTTCCAGTGGCTTCAGGGACAATGAGAAACAGAGGCATAGTAACCACAAACTCTTCTGAGTTCTGTCTTTCTCACCATTTCTGAGGGCTGTGGGTAAGTTCTTCTTGGTCTGAGCTCTGTTCTCTTTGTGTCAAGCTCCTGATCTAATTGGCTTTGCAGTACAGGGCAGGTCAGCATGAGTGAGCAGATGGTCCCATCCAGAACCCAACACCCTAGCCTTTGGTTCAGTCCAGTTTTCCATTTGATTGGAAAACGTCAGCCTTTGGTTCTGTCCCTAGATTCCACATTGGGAACTCCTGGCAGTTTAGTCTGGAGTTCCTCATTTGTCTGGAATCAGCCTGCAGTTCCCTTTCTTTGGGATCTGCTGGTTCAGTTCTTTCCCCAGCCCCCTGTTCCATGGGAACTGCTGTTGGTGTACACAGGGCTTTCTATTGGCCATTCCACAGTAACATCTCAGTGATAATGCTGGTATGTTTTGGGTTTTTTTTAACATCTTTATTGGGGTATAATTGCTTTACAATGGTGTGTTAGTTTCTGCTTTATAACAAAGTGAATCAGTTATACATATACATATGTTCCCATATGTCTTCAATGCTGGTATGTTAATGTGCACATGAAGTAGAGGCTATTGCTAATGGACATCTCAGAAGCCAGAAAGCCACAGAAATGTACATGAGTCAAGCAATTAAAAGGTGTTAGAGTGCGCACCCCTAACACACCCATGTTAGGTTAAGTTGGTCATGGAATGGGTTAGATTGACATTGACCTGCCAATCTCGAGAAAATTTCTGTGCAATGAGGTACACTGCAAAACATTACACAGTTTCCCAACCCAGAGGCACATCCCTTTTTTTTTTTTTTTTTTTTTTTTAAGAAGTAGATTTATTTAGAGAGAAACATACTCCACAGAGTGTGGGCCATCTCGGAAGGTGAGAAAGGCCTCACATCCCTTTTAGGTATTAGTTTGGCTCCAAGAGACCCAAAGTTTTAGCTAAAATAAATAAATAAATTAACGATAATAAAATGGAATGCTTAAATTCCAGAGTTGGGCATGCCGTCTCTGGCACAGGTGCTTATTTTATGTCTAAGAACTATGGTCCCAGAAGCTATAAATATCTACAAAAATGGCAAAATCTTACTAAAGGCAATCTAGTATTACAATGGCCATTATGGGGAATGTTCCAATTAGACAAGATTGTTCATTTAAGAAGTGCAGTTGAAAGCAAGCGTTCCTGAATTAAACAACCAGAATGGGATACCTATTTTAGTTGGTGTGCAGAAACATCCAAAAGCCTTCAAGATTCCAAAATAGCCTCAATGAAAAATTTGTTGCAAAAGACTAATGGAAAATTAAAGACCCAAGAGGTACCTAAAACTGATGCTGAAAACTCGGCCTCTGTGCACCGTGCTAAATCAAATCTCAGAGACAGAGTTTTGGGTGAAGTAGAAGAGAAGAGCTTTAATGCTTTGCCAGGCAAAGGGGGACACAGCGGGCTCCTGCCCTCGAAAACTGTGGGTCCCAACCTGGGAGGATTTGGTGGGAAGTGTTTATAGCAATGGTTCAAGGGTGGGGTTGCTGATAAGATTAGGGTGTGTGCAGGGCCTGCACTCCTTTAGCGTGGTCTCAGGTAATCTCTTGATGAGCTTCTCTAGTTCCTTTAATATGGCCTCAGGTGGTCTTCTCTGGAATTAAGAATGCTGACATCTTCCATTCTTGGGAGTTTTAGTTCTATAAAGAGCTTAAAGATATTGTTATGTGTATCCCTTGAGAACCAGGACCCTGCCCCAAGGCTGCACTATTGTTTCTTGACTGCTCCTCCCTTGTCTCTGCATCCCCTCCCTTCCCTGATTCAACTGTTTGAATCTGCCCTTTGGAACTCAGGGAAGGTCATGGTGGCTGGAGTCTGTTCCCTACAAACAAGAAACAGGGGACACAGAAAGGCTTCCATGCCCAGGAGCCCCACAGAGTCCTGCTCAGTTTCAAAACAAAAGCAATAAAACTGACATAACTCCTACTGTTCCCCTCTATCCTTTACCAGGGTGCTCATATTCTACTAATCCTCCACCTAAACTGCCTTTCAACTGCAAAGAGACTATTAAACAGTTGCCTTTTAAAATAACACCACCTGAGGTTTCAGGAGATCCTCTTTAGGTATCTTTCACTCCTCTTTTACACACCGAAATAAAGGCAGTAGTTAAAGAATTTTCTAAACCTAGGGAGGATTCCCAAAAGTTTTCTGAAGAGTTTAGAGTTTTTATCAGGGTGTATGACCCTGGGTTGTCAGATCTTTGTCAGCTTGTGCACATGTTGGTAGGACCTGATGAAGCCAAAAAATGGATGTGCGAAGCATAATGACATAACCCTGAGGAGGAGATCCTTAGTGTTCAAAATGGTCCCCTCATGGACCAAAAAATAAAGCTCAAGAAATAGCAACCAATCTTTTAAAAGCCATTCCTAAAGTCTTCCCTACCCACATTGGTTGGTCTACTATTCAGACATGTAAACATAAGAAAGATGAATCTGTTGCAGATTTTTAAGTCTGTCTGGAAGCTCTTTTCCAGACAGGTTTCATTCCTGTCTGGAAATTTCATTTCCAGGTTTCATTCAATAAACGAGGTCACTCTATGTGCTCTAGGTGCCCTGTTTGTAAAGAAATTATCTCCTGAGTTGGGGCTTCCCTGGTGGCACAGTGGTTGAGAGTCCGCCTGCCGATGCAGGGGACATGGGTTCATGCCCGGGTCTGGGAGGATCCCACATGCCATGGAGCGGCTGGGCCCGTGAGCCATGGTGGCTGAGCCTGCACGTCTGGAGCCTGTGCTCCGCAACGGGAGAGGCCACAACAGCGAGAGGCCCGCGTACCGCAAAAAAAAAGAGAGAGAAATTCTCTCCTGAGATAAATGGACTAATAAAAGGGCAGAAAATAGGACGGAAGGCTGCTGGTTTGACTGAGTTCATGACCATTGCTGAGCACTTTGCAAATATTTTGGAACAAGACCACAAGCAAAAATCTGCTAAGCTATTGGCCTTACAGCTACAACAGCTCTAAGTCCTGGCACCCAAAACAACACCTGGGCCTTCTACGTCACATCCTCATAAGCAACATCAAAATGCTGACCCAGGGACTGATGTCTCTCTTGTAATCAGCTGGGGCACTGGGAAGAAAAGTTCTCAAACGCTCTATGAAAAGTCTTCAGCATCATCTCAAATGCTCCCATTTGTCCCCCTAAAGGAGGGCCCCCATGTGGGCCCCTTCAAGAGCTGATGGGCCTCTGAGGGACGCTCTGGTAAACTGCCACCAGTAATACTTTTAAACAGCCAAGGGAAAACTGAAATTAAAATTAAAAAAAAATCTTGCCAAGTTCTGGTGGATATCATAGCTATACTCTGTACTTTGAACGCTATTCATAGCCGGCATGTTGTATCCTGGAAAAACTGGCAGAAGTCAGTAAAGGGTGAGAATTCTTACCAGAGTCTGCTCTCCTGAATCTCTGTCTGTAATACCAGGTAGACAGAGGAAAAGAAAATATCTTTTGCATCCTTTTTGGGGACACCTCTTGAAGGGGAATTACTCAATATTGCCAAAATTATTTAATTATTTACTGTTTGTCCGGGCTAAAAAGTAACAAGATATTTGAAAGGATTTTTTTGTTTTGTTTTGTTTTAAGTAGCTCTGTCATCAGAAGTTGGCCAAATGTGAAGCTGATATTCAGAGCCTGATAGACAAAAAAATTTTTTAAAGCCTTCTCCTCTAAGCTAAAAGAAAACTATGTACCCAGATGGAAAGAAAAACCTTCTGAAGCTTTTGTGAAAAGATTTACTGAAACATTCCAAAGGCAAACAACTTGTAGGTATAAAAATTCTGGTCCTAGGGAAGAAAAGTCCTTATTGGAGGATCCTGCATTCTTTCTCTGTGCCTTGGAGATGTAAATGTTCTACCTGGTCTTCGCCTAGAACTCTTATCTTCTTATCTAGGCCATCTCCTTGAAATGAAAACTTCAGGGAGGTAATTCTTATCAGAAGGAAAAAAGTAAAGGGAGAAAGGTTATTTTGAAATTTAGGCAAATGGAAAATCTTAAGTGTCTTCTTCACTACTATTAATAAAAAGCTTTAGGAAATTCCCTGGCGGTCCAGTGGTTAGGACTCAGCACTTTTACTGCCAAGGCCTGGGCTGGGGAACTAAAATCCCACAAGCCATGTGATGCGGCCAAAAAAAAAAAAAAAAAAAAAAAAATTTAATAAAGATCATGCTTTCTCAGTCTTTCTTCCTAGCTGAGTTTTCTGCAGTCCTCTGTTAAATACAGACGTTCTTAAGGTTCTATCGTTGACCCTCTTTTTAAATATTAAAAAAAAAAAAAAAAAGCTTTAGCTACCTGAGCAGGTAACTTTAAATTTTTCCAGCTGCCAGAAAAGTAATTTGGATCCAACCATGTTTATAACTAGTGAATTTTGTATTATTGTGTCTGATTCATGGCTAAAATTTTTAAATAGAAGTTAAAAGGTGTCTGTTTGTGTCTGTCTATATGTTTATGTGTATCTATGTATATGTGTTGTAGATATATGGTGTTTTCTACCTCTGGATGATATTACTATAAATGATTTGTAGAAGAGCCCTATTTGATTGGCTTGAAGAGAATTAAGTGCTTATATAAATTAAGGATTCCTAAAGCTCTTGGAAATATAAAAACATAACTCAAATTCAAGTTCTCATAATATAGGATTAATCTTTAGTAAATAAAAGCTAGTTTAAGGTTTTTGGTTTAATTAAAACAGGCATATCTTTAGAGTTATCAGCATTAAATATAATCCTTTCATTCTATCTGGGTTTACTAATTAAGTTCATGTTATCTCCTACAAAATTTGTTGGCCAGAAAAATAACTTAGGATGATGATTACCTTTGTATAATGTCTAATGAAGTTTTTGCAGGTAATCGAAACATGATTATTAAGAACAAGTGGTTTAAAGATGTAATAGATGTAAATGGAATAGAGTTTCTAGGTGAACTTTTTGCCAAAGTCTTTTGGTTACTTGTAACCTTGAGGTTTTGCTAAGTTAATTTAAATGATGAGTTAAGTCAAATTTACTGAATATCTAGATTATCTCCAAATAAAAAACTGAAACATTACTAAAAACAGGTTTATACATTTTTGGCTTCCTTTAGCAGAGGAACTAAAGATATTTTGGTCTAATGGTAAACATGTTTTGTGTCACATTGGAAATGTACTATGAGGAAAATATACTTTTAAGAATTATGAAATGTATTCATAAATTTGTCAGTAACAGACTCTTCACAACTGTTTAATGCTATTAGAAAGAAAAAGGGCAACATCTCTGTATGCATGCAAAGTAGGATTGTGTTTTTGGTAAGAGAAGGAATGAGAAACAGAGATGCATTTTTTTGAGGGAAAAGAAAGTAATTTTGTCCTAATGTGAGACTGGGTATTTCAGAGTAGGAAAGAGGAAAAACAGAACAGAATCTGAATGTTAAAAAGAAAGTTGTAAAAGGTTTGTGGAAAAGGAGTCTTTAGAAAGAAACTTTAATGTGTGGACAAGCTGGCTAAGACTGCAAAGGATCCAATTACATTTTTTAAAAAGTGAATGCCTACATGGCTGATGTATAACAGATCAATGCCTTTTAGGTTACCTAACTGTGCCCCTACCTCTTCACAGACAGACTGAGACATCTCACTAGTCCACTCCCGTGAGTTTACATCGTTGAGTTAGGAAGAACCTACCAGGATGCTTTCATAAATCAGGATTTGCTTTGGCAGGCCTCTAATTCCCTGGTTAGGAGTAAATGTAAATGAAGCTATGATCAGGAACCTCTCCTTAACTCTTGAAAGTACTGCTAAAACAATAGCTACCCACCAAAATCCTAGGAATCTCTGGCCAAAGTCGTTCTTGTAATAGGACAGCCCTTGACTGTCTTTTAGGTGAGTAAGGAGGTGTCTGTACTGTGGCCAACACCACCTGCCGTACCTGGATTAACACTTCTGGGGAAGTTGAAACTCAGTTACGTTAGATCACTGAGCAAGCCACTTGCCTTAAAAAGGTGACTCCTTCAACAGGGTCTTTCTCTGACTTATTTGATTTTGATTAGCTTGGGCCTTGGGGATCGTGGCTCTGAAGTACACCCCAGATATTGGAAATTATCCTGCTTATAATAATCATAGTAGTTCCCCTGGTACACTGTATTCTCTCAAAATCTTTAAATGAATGTTTGCAGGTATTAATCACCAAGAAAATGATCTTAAGACTGGAACATCAAAAAAGGAACAAAGAGAATGACGAATTAAAAAAAAAAAAAAAGAATGAACCTAAAGTTATGACTTGTGAATACCTCAGAGATTTACCAAAAATGTCATGACCTGTGAGTACCACATGGTATATTAGCAAAAATTGGGAGAACACAGAGTGGTAGCTGAGAGTGGTGCTAATATCTTCAATTTGGATCACATCTGTCAGTGAAGCTGTGAGCCTGATCAAAAGGGGGGAAATTGGTAAAAAAAAAAAAAAAAAAAGGAACAGCAGGCCCAAAATGGAGTCACTTGTGCTAAGACCCGCGTCAGCAAACCAAGACTTCATACCTAACCTAATTGCAGTTTTGGCCTCTCCCAGGAATGTGATCTTTAACCAGTCAACCTGGAATTACCTGGTCAGTACTAGTGAGATAATCTGCCTGATAGACATCTGCCTTTCCCAAAAGGAGGGTGACCTTGCCTGAAACAACCTGGTTTTTGCTAGAATAGATTCCTTGCCCTGCTTCCTTCTGCCTATAAAAGTTTTCCACTTTGTACAGCTTCTTGGAGCTCCTTTCTATCTGTTTAGATGGGATGCTGCCTGATTCATGAATCATGAAATTAAGCAAATTAGATCTTCAAATTTACTCAGTTGAATTTGGTTTTTTTGACAAAGCTAACAGTGTCGGTTCTGGAGTTCATAAGCAGCAACAAGCCAGCACATACAACCCCACATTAGACAAATGGAGATAAACTTCTTTGTAATTTCTAATTCCATGTTAACCTAATAGTTTAGTCATTCTTATCATTTAGGAAACCCTAAAGAGCTTTCTCTTAAAGTACCAGCTAGGAGAGAAAATGCCACCCATTAGCAGCTAGCTTGACTCTTCCTATATTAATTCCCCATTTCTCTTTATCCAGCCTCCCTCCATCTCTTTCACATTAGGCAGTTTCTGCCACTGATTTTATGCCAAAAGTTTGGCGTATTGACATATGGTGTTGTGCAACGGCTGTGTTGGTCTTCACATTAGGTGTCTTCTCCTGATGATTAATCAGATGTTTCAGATGCACTTATGACTAAAGGCACCATAGATTCTGAGAGATGGCTCAACACCAGGTTTTTGGGATTATTCCCTAAAGCAAGCTGGAGAAATCTAAAATTGTATAACTAGAACCATCCTCTTCTGATGCTTGAAGGGTGTTCCTGAGTTTGTGTCCACAGATTATAAGAGGTCATTCCCAGTGTTTTATTTTTATAATAAGATCTGAGAAGGGGGGAGAGTTCAATAGAATGTTTATAATTGCTAACAGATGTTTATAATTGCTTAATGTGACCTCAGGCTGCATTAAAAGAAGTATTATGTTTAAAGCAAGGGAGGAGAAGTTTTAGCAGCTGTCTTCAGCTTAAATTATTCATTTATTCAACTAAAAAGCGTGACACCTAGTCTGTGAAAGACATTGGGCTGTGAAAGATACAAATATAACAAGTAGCATACTGAGACAGATATAAACAGTATTAAATGAGAGCTCTGTGAGGGGGCTGCTGCTTTTCTGGTTAGGCTCATGGGGCTGTCAGAACTTTTACTACAGCAAACCTGTAGAACAAAGGTGTCTCCAGGAGGCTGGCTGCTAAGTGAGGAAGATGACCTGGTAGGCCTGTGTCAAAGTGGCGAGCACATGCCCTGTTTAAAGTGGGCAGCTGCCGTTCAGTAATGTTAGATTGTCATCTTGTGAAATATGGGTCTGGTTTTGCCAAGAGAAACTGGTGATCCAGAATTTTATGTGAAACATTTCATTTAAAAATATTGTCAAGATGGTAGCTGATTCCAGTGATTAAAAGCTTCATAGAACTCTTACATGCCCTTGGGCTACGTTCTACTCTTGGGCTTCTGATTTGTACATTCTGCTCTCATCATTAGAGTCCCCCCAGTCAAGGTATGTTTGCCGATAGTTAGAGGGGTTCTTTAACTTGAGACTTCAAGTAAATACCTAATTGGATACTGCAGTAAGAATGACTCAGTTTACTTACTGTAATCAGTAGGTGAAGACAAATGAGTGACATATGCATGTTTTATATAATTTTGGTGGGGGAGTCGGTTCTTCACTCACAGTGGAAAGTTTTAGTATATTCAACAGGCTGTGACCTGAGAGCATTTCACATTTCCACTGGGACAGGTGAGAGGAATAAAAACTCCTGGACTCCATTTGCTAATTTGAGGATGATGAAAGCTATTTCTCTGAGGTTTCTCAGTGTGGATTTATGATGACCTCAGGCCAGATTCTCTGTTGACGCTTTGAGCCTCTGTCCAGAGCATCATATACATTTCAAAGGAGCTTGCCTTCTCTGTGTCCTGGTGAAAGAAATGCAGGTGCTCAATTAATGGGTCACTGGCTCTTGAGTAACTTCTGGAGTTGCCTGGATGGAACCTCTACTCCTCATGGACTATAAACAAATTCCATCTCTTTACCTGCTGCCTGTATCATGCCAAAGATAGAGCCAGGATTTGAACCCGGCTGTCTCTTAGTTTCATAGCAACTCCACTGCCAGCTATGAAATATCCACGTGGCCTGTTTAGGTCTCAGAAAAATTACTGTTATATTTACTTTTACCCATAGTTAATTTGAGTTTGGATATTTTTAGCAAATACATTTAAACTGGGAAATTAACACTTGAGAGGCAAAGAGTTAATACAAACCCAGTTTTCTATTAACTTTAAAATTGAACAGGAGTACGGTTGACACCTGTGTGTTTAGGCAGATTAACTGACATAACTAAGTAGAAATCCTCCTCTTTCTTCTGGAGATATGGTAGTTGGATCTCTGCTGTTACTTTATGAAGATCTAGATTGAGGCTTGAATAAAGAGTCCATCCAGGTTCCTGGGCTCCTGGAATTTTTAGGAAGTTATTTAGATCTGATCTCATCAAAATGGCTACATTGACATGTGTGTGACCCCAATAAAAGCTAGTACTCTATGTAGTCCAGTGCTGGTCAGTGCTGCCTTAGAAGAAAAACACAGTCCATAAATCAAAAGTAGTTTAGACACTTTGAATCTTTTCTGAAACCTCTTGAATAATGTCAAGGCAGATACAGTCTGAAACTACCATCTTTTTTCATTAAAATTATCTTTTCCTAATTTTCTCAAATATCTCTCAGAGCGGTAGCTAAACTTGAAATTTTCTTTCCCTCCCCACTGTCAACACTCCAAAACTTTTATTTTAAGCAGGTTCTTGTTTTTAATATCTTATCCTTTTCATTCTACCACTTGCCATGTTTTTTTTGTTGTCGTTGTTTATTTTATTTAGCCGTAAACCATCTCTGTCTAGCCATTACCCAGAGTCTCCATCACAAAATCCCAGGAACCAAGCTATTAAAGATACAATTCTCACTAGATGACTACTGAGGAAGGTAAGGCTGGGAATATTCACCCATTAATAATTTTTGCTCTGCTCTGTCACATATAAAAAATACTATATGTGGGCTTCCCTGGTGGCACAGTGGTTGAGAGTCTGCCTGCCGAGGCAGGGGACACGGGTTCGTGCCCCGGTCCGGGAAGATCCCACATGCCGCGGAACGGCTGGGCCCGTGAGCCATGGCTGCTGAGCCTGCGCGTCTGGAGCCTGTGCTCTGCAACGGGAGAGGCCGCAACAGTGAGAGGCCTGCGTACCACAAAAAAACCCAAAAGACAAAAAAAACCTATATGTAATTACTAAGGATTATACATAACAGATATGCTTGGACATGCTTTATCCCAGAGCCCCCTTTTGCTCCCTCACTGTGGACCAGACTGAAGAACAGCATGAGAATCAGGAATGGTGAGAGATTCAAGTATGTGGTGGGAGGTGAGGTCGGGTTCATGGGTGGACTGAGCATCAGCCCTTGGTTGAAACTCAGCATAATAAATATGACAGTTTTTTTGGGTGATTTTCTTAAAATTACATTTGGTGCCTTCTGTTTTGAGCAGCATCAAAATAACCCTGTGCCAGAATAACTGCGGCAGAATGTTGTTTACTCTGGCTTTGAGGAATATAATGTTACGAATATTCTTGCCTCTCTCTTTTCTACCTGTATCGCTTTTTCCAAATTTCTAGGTGCCAGATCAAGTGTTAGGTTGAAATCATGGAATGTCAGGCTTGGAAAGATAAAGGTTATGGAGCTTGGTGGTTCCCAAATCTTATACTTGTCTCCTTTGTCAAATCGCACATTCTGTATTCCACCGCTCAGAGGTTCTGATTTATTAGTTTGCTGTGGAGCTCTAAAATATGTATTAAAAAAAAAAAGTCTCCTGAAGTGTTTTTGTTAACCATTCTGGTTTGGGAAATCCTGATCAAATTCACCTCCTTCCACCCCGCCTGATGCCTGGATTCCCTCTAACAGCATACCTCTTGATAGTCAGCCTGGGGATGACGTTGATGATGGTGAAGGAAGCCCATAGGTACCAAGTGCTTTCTAACTGTTAGGCACTGGACTAAGGCTTTATCTAATTTGTCCCATACACTACATATAACAATCTCAGGAGCTAGATAAGATTATTATACACACATTTTATCCCACGTCTTTGAATTGGCTATGATCTCACTTTCTTCTAGGTTTTTACTCATGTACTGTTGCCCTTGCAAGGCACTCCCTGCCTAATTATACTTGTCTCCTTTGAGCTTCTTTACTATCTTTACTTTCTTCTATTTGTCTATATTTTATTGGGAAAACAGTACAGTTTAACAAATTAAAGGTATGGATTCTGGAGCCAGGCTCTGTGGGTTTAAACCCAGCTAGCTCCACCATGCTCTGATAGTGTCGTTCTGGGTTAAACTAACCTTCCTTTGCTTCTTCATTTGTAAAATGGAGATTTAAAATACACCTCTTCACAGAGTCCATGTGAGGGTTAGTATATTAATGCATGTTAAACATTCATAATAGACCCAGGAATGGAATAAATGCTTGATAAATATCACCCATTTTTATCTGATTATACCAAATTTTAATTGTCCATTTACTTGTCTTTCTCACCTACTAGGCAATAAGCATCTTGAAGGAAGAGAGTATATCTTGTTCAATCTTGTATCTCAAGTGTCTACTGCAAGGCCTAGTAGATAATAAGTGTTCAAAAATTGGTAATTTTAAATGTAATTCTAATCTGTAAGAAGGTTCAGAATAAAACATTATAAAGACTTCCAGCCTACACACTGATTTCTCTGAACATTTACAACCCTTCTAAATCATACCACTCCACTGCCAATTAATAATAATTTTTTATTGTTATTAAACCACATGGCCCTATAAGTTTGCTCACTGCTTTGTCTATCAGACAAACCTGGGTTTGAATATCCTTGCTTGCTTCTCTTGTTCTCTTGATTTGGCATTGGGCAAGTCATTGTACTGCTTAGATCTTCATTTCTCTCATCTATAAACCTGAGGTGAAATATCTTCCCTGCAGTGCAGTTGTAGGGTTAACAGTGTTGTGTGATGGACATGTTATATAGTGCCTGTGATGGAAAAGATGCTCAGGAAGAGGTTGGTAGGCTTGTTGTTGCGTGGAAGAAGTCCAACATGAATGCTTGTTGATATGGTCTTGGCCTATGTTCAGTATTCTTCATTCATGTAGCTTGAAACCTTTTGGAGTCAGATTTCTTTAAGTACTGTGATGGTTGAATTATGTCCCCACCAAAAGATATCCTGACCCCCAGAACCTCAGAATGTAATCCTTTTGGAAATAGGGTCATTTTAGATATAATTAGTTGAGGTGGGGTCAAAGTAGAGTACGATGAGTCCTTAATCCAATATGATTGATGCCTTATAAGAAGACGAGAAAGAGACCCAGGGAAAAGAATGCCAGGTGATGATGGAGGCAGAGATGGGAGTGATGCACCTGCAAACAGAGGAACTCCAAGGATTGACCCTCACCACCACAAGCTAGGAGGAGGTAAGAAAGGATTCTACCCAGAGTCTCAGAGAGAGCACGACCCTGCTGACACCTTGACTTTGGACTTCTAGCCTGTAGAACTGTGAGAGAATACTTTTAAGCTCTTTAAAGCCACCCAGTTTGCGGTACTTTGTTATAGCAGCTGTAGGAAACTGATACAAGTACTATGCTAAACTTAATGACCATGACTTCCTAAAGCTACGCTGGGAAAAAGGGAGCAGTTGTGATACTTACTCATAAAAAGGAGCAAATTGAGGTTTTCCAACCTAAAAATGATTATGCCTATAGAATGATAGGCTTCTGGGAAATGAGGGAGAAACAAATCCTTAATATATCACTCTCCTTAAAGCGTTTAAAAAAATATTTTTTTCCCTTGAACTTCCAAACTTTTGTTAATAAGTTTGGGTCCCTGAAGGACCAGAAAGCTTTCAGTTGTACTTGTTCAGAACGGTAAGAAAATCCTTTTTGCATTTACTATTTATGAGCTGTGGCTTCATATTGTCTTGTGGTCAGGTGATGCTTGCTTTTAAGAACCCGCACATGAGACCAGATTCATTATTTTTTAATGTAAAGAGGATGATGGCAAACTGTACAGTGTTATATACAACCAGGCTGTCACTCTTGCCCTAGAATTTGTATTAACATTGTTCATTTAGAAACTAGTAAACCACGTGCCATATTTATAAACATCATATTTGACATAAAAGTAATATTTGTTGGAAATTGAATTTAAGTGTTTAATTGCAGTACATGAATCATGGGACAATCTTCAATTCTGAACAATTCCACGGTACTAAAACTTGGGAGCACATTTTTTCCATGTAAAGTACACATCTAATAAGAAAATCCCTTCACTTTGCTCTCATATTTCTCTTTCAGCAGGAGGGCAGCTGCCATTTCAGTTGCTAAGTTCATTCGACTTCTAAGTACAAGGAAAATGAAATCAAAATACTCAGATCAGTTGGGGTAAAAAATCAAATACTGTTATGGTTAACCCAAAGTGTTCTAGAAGAAAATTTAATTTGTACTTATTTCTAAAAAGCTTTTCTTCTGGGGAGAAAAGTTTTGCATTGCCAGTCTGAAGTAATGTAACTGGGAATCCAATCCTGTCTCGGAGAAGCTGCTTTTCTCTGTCCTTTGTATATATTCAACTCTCATGTATCTGTCCTGGCCTCAGCTTTAACAAATGTCATAAGCTGTGGGAAGATGACATTTCTCTCTTTTGAAGGAAGCAGTTTCACATTTCCTGGGGTGAATTTTTGACCCAGGTTACTACTGTACAGTTGTGATTTTTTGGTATTTTTTACAGATTAGCATTTTTTCCCCAGAATTTTCCTAAAATGTCTGGATTTTCATAGAATTATTTTTCTCCTCTTGAAGTCCATCTTCCATTGCTCCTGCTCTTAGCTATATCTGTTGCCTAAAACACCTAATAAAGCATTTTCATTCATTTTTTCATTCAACTACAGCCCACCAGTGGAGCTGACAAACTAAGGCTTGCTGCCTGTGTTTGTGCTACTCAAGAGCTAAGAGTGTTTTTTACCTTTTTTAATGGTTGAAAAAAAATAGCAGCAGAAGAATGATATTTTGTGACACAGGAAAATTGCACACAATTCAAATTTCAGTGTCCAAATACATGTTTATTGGGACACAGCCTTGCTCATTTGTTTACATATTATCTATGGTGAGTCATGGCTTAGAAAAGCCCCATGGTCATTCTAGTACCTCAGTGTTTTGCTTCCTTCTCGCAGTTCCAAATCTGCCAGCACTGCCCGTAGACCACATGTCCCTGTCATGCCCCACAGCCTTGCATGTATTTTTCTCTGCCCTTCCTACTCACTTTCATGGGACACTCCAGTAGGGCTCTGCATGGCCAGATCCCAAATTTCTTCCTTTTAAGATGGCTCTGCACCATAATCTAGCCCCACACACCCCTACTTCCAGTTCATCTGCCAGTATGGTATCTGTCTTAGTCAGCTCAGGTTGCTTTAACAAAATACCATAGTCTGGGTGGCTTAAATACAAATATTTATTTCTCACAGTTCTAGAGACTGGGAAGTTCAACATCAAGGTACCAACAAATTTAGTGTTAGTTGAGAGCCCACTTCCTGGTTCACAGATGACTACCTTCTCTCTCTGTTCTTGTTGGAAAGAGGTGAGAGAGCTCTCTGGGCTTTCTTTTATAAAGGTATTCATCCCATTCATAAGGCTCCACCCTCGTGATCTAATCACTCGCAAAGACCCCTACCTACTAATACCATCATAACAGGGTTTAGGATTTCAACAGCCAAATTTTGGGGAAACACAATTATTCAGTCCATAACAGAATCCCATGTACTCTTTTGTCTGAAAGGGGAGCTCAGACAGAGGAAAGACAAAAGTCATGAATTTTTTTAAAGATTCTTAAGCTGGGTCTCGCTCTTGTTGCATTTATTTAGTTTTTGTTTTTTAAACTTAAATATTAGGAATCTACTTTCATACTTGTTAAATTTCTCCTGATTGGTTTTAGCCCAGCATTGCTGTCTGTGAAGCTGGTTTTGAAACTTCATTTTGTTGGCCATTATACTGCTGTGTTTCCCAGATTTGTGTTGTTCTCAAGTTTTCTATTGTAGATGTATGTTCTACATTTTAATCACATGTATTGAGTAAGATATTTGAGGATTGGACCCCAAACAGAACTTTGTGGCACTCTCCTGGAAACTCCTTTCCAATTCAGTATTGATCTCTTAAGCGGCACTCATTGGTTCAAATAATTTCCTATCCCCCTTATAACTGTGATTATGGAAGACTCTGTGAAGTACTTTGCTAAAATGGATATGAACTGTATCTAAACCCTTCCCCTGATCCAGTAGCTTAGAGCTTCTCATCATGCTATCTATAAGTATGTCGGGGTCAAAGGAGAAATTTTTGCAGTCAGAGAAACCTGAGTTCAAAAACTATGTCTGTCCCTTCACCTAGGAAAATGCTTTTCTAACCCTCAGTGTGGTGGTAAGGATTCAAGAATTGAAGGGTGAACTACTAAAACAGTTAGAACACAGCATTACATGTAGGAACTTCCCCTTAAATGGTAGCTTTAATTATTATCACTAATAAGATTATCAAGAAAGGAATGAGATTATTTTAGGATAACTTGTTTTCAGTAAATTCACAATAGTACATAGTGAAGAAGAAATTTGTTTCTAAATGTCCATGTATCATTTTTTGATCACTGATTCTTGTAGTTTGCATAGATGTGATGTTATGTATACTGTTCTAGGGTTTCTGCGGTCTACTCTTGGCTGAAATTTGTCATCCTATACAGCTGATTTCAATTCTTTGTCAAATCTCCTATTTATTTAAATTTTTAAATATTATGATAGTCTTTTCATTTCCAGACACCCTAGTATATAATTTGCTTGAACATGTGGATATGAACACACGGAAGCAGGCACGTATTTCTGTATCATCTTTCCTCTGCAAGGCTTCTCTTCAGCTGAGAAACTTGATTTGGGGTTAAAAGCTCAGGATCAGGGATAAAAACATCTAGATACTGGTGCATAATCTGTTCCTTAACTAGCTGTATGACCTATGATGTGCTGTTGGACCTCTCTTGGCATTATTCTCTGTAAATAATGGTTTCTATCAGATGCTTTCCATGGGTTCCTTCTTGTTCTAGAATACCATGATCATAAGCAATCTGTTAAGCATATACAAGAAATCCCCAGAGGAGTTTGCAGGGACGGAAGATGATGGAATCACTCAGTAACTACACAGGTTTCATGAGATGACAGCAAAAATAAAGGCAGCTCATAAATTCTGCAGAAATTCAGAGGAGGGAAGGAATGGTGGGTGTAAGGCTTTTGGGGGTAGACATCATGGATGGAGACTAAACAAAAGGGAGAAAAGAGATTGTCAACGGTTGATGTCAGAAATGCTTTTTATTTTTGTTTTATTTTGCTGATGTTTTAATCTTCTCCAAGGTCAATGTCAGTGCAAGATATTTATTTCCTTACCATTCTTTGGGATATTACCTTGATCCTTAATCAGTAGTCCTAACTTAATCAGTAGTCCTAACTTCTACTTTCAAAACTGGACAAGATATTGCCATTTATTCCCAAGCACACCATTTTGAGGTGGTATATCATCTTATTTGGAGGGAAATAACATTCAACAACATGAAGATAGGTAGAGAAATTTTGGAATTGTCTTCTGGCCTCAGCAGCATTTGAATGCAAACAATTCAGATAGTTGCTACGAAGTGGTTGCTTCATAATGTTGAATAAAGGATGAGAAAAACATTAAGGGAATAATAGATGACATCAATTTAGCTTGCTCTTTTGAGGGATATAGTGAAATGTGGTAGTTAGGAATATAGGCTCTAGAGTCTGACTCTGGATCCACCATTAATGGTTGGATGAGGCTGGAGAAGTTACTTAACCTTTTGAACCCCAATTTCTTCATTCATAAAATGGGCATAATAATAAAACGTATAGAGAATTTTTAGGATGAAATATATCATCACATAAATATCTTAAACTAGTAGTTAATAGATTAGAGTAAATTCCCACTGTCATTTATTATTATTCTAAGTGTTTTTGTATTCTCCCATAAATGCACACTCTTATTATCACAAGGAATATGGAACAAAGACAGGACATGAAATGGAAAGGAGAAATGCGAAAAATTGAGTCTTTCTAAAGGCATAAATTATAACAATTGAGGCCTTGGCTCCTATAAATTCTCCTTAAGAAATGGCTTCTCTGACAGTCATTTCCAACATGCTTCTTTACGCTTGAATTCAAAGTTGTTGCAAAATTAAAGAATAAGATCTTAGAATTTTGAGTGATCTCTTTGGACCCTAGATGACATTGTGTCATATGACTATATTCTGTGATTTTATCATTTAAGATTATTTATTATCATTGAAATGTCATTAATTAAACATGGCAAGAATGCAACAAAATCAAGATATAAGCATTATTTTGCCTAACCTCTGAATTCATTTTAATAATTAACTGTGTAAAGAATTTAGTTATGCAGTAAAATATTTTTTTTTAATTGTGGAAGTTTGCTAAAATGAATAACAAAAGATAAATACAGTCCTTTAGGAATTTTTGGCAGAAAAAAAATTCCTAACTCTCAAACGAATATAATAGATGCTCCTCTTTCAGAATTTCTGTGACTCTTTTTTTCTTGGGTTCACTCAGCTGTGTGTATGAACACCTGGAGAATATACCAGGGTGGGTGAGACATTACATGTGGGAGTGAAGAAGGCATCAAAAGGCATTAAAAATTTGGAGGCACTGGGTAAGAAATTCATGTGCTACTGCAGGGGATCCACTCTCTAATGATTATAAAGCATTTTATACATTCTTAATTCTGTAGCAGAATTAGGAACTATTTCTTCAACTCTGTACGTCTTTTCTTATCGTTTTTCTTTTTTATTGAAACATAATTGACATAAAACATTCCATTAGTTTCAGGTGTACAACATAATGATTTAACATTTGTATACATTGTGAAATGATAACCACGATAAGTGTAGTTATCATCTGTCACTTATATGGTGACAGAATTTGCTTTTTTTTCTTATGGTGAGAGCAACTTTCAAATTTTCAATACAATGTTATTGACTATAGTCACCATGCTGTATGTTACATCCCCGTGACTTATTTATTTTACAACTGAAAGTTTGTACCTATAGATCCCCTTTGGCCATTTTACCCACCCCTCAACCCTCCTCTCCTCTGGCAACCACCAGTCTCTTCTCTGTATCTATGGGTTTTGTTTTGTTTATTCATTTGTTTTGTTTTTTAGATTCCACATATAATTGAAAACATGGTAAATGTCTTTATCTGTCTGAGTTATTTCACTTAGCGTAATACCTTCAAGGTCCATTCATGATGTTGCATGTGGCAAGATTTCATTCTTTTTTATAGATGAGTAGTATTCAGTTGTATATATGTACCACATCTTTATCCATTCATCCATTGATGGACACTTAGGTTGTTTCCATATCTTGGCTGTTGTAAATAATGCTGCAGTGAACATAGGGGTATGTATATCATTTCAAATTAGTGTTTTTGTTTTCTTTGGAACTATACACAGAGTAGAATTGCTGGGTCATATGTCGTTCTATTTTTAATTTTTTGAGGAAGCTCCATACTGTTTTCCATAGTGGCTGTGCCAATTTACATTCCCTTCAACAGTGCACAAGCTTTCCCTTTGCTCCACCTCATCAACACTTGTTATTTCTCATCTTTTTGTTGATAACCACTCTAACAGGTGTGAGGTGATGTGCCATTTTGGTTTTGATTTTCATTTACCTGATGATTAGTGATGTTAAGCATCTTTCATGTGCCTGTTGGCCATCTTTATGTCTTATTTGGAAAAATGTCTCTTCAGGTTCTCTGCCCATTTTTTAAAATTGGATTGTTTGTTTCTTTGTTATTGAGCTGTATGAGTTCTTTATGTATTTTGGTTATTAACTGTGTATTGGATATATGATTTGCAAATATCTTCTCCCATTTAGCACGTTCTCTTTTTATTTTGTTGATAGTTTCCTTCACCATGCAGAAGATTTTTTAATTTGATGTAGTACCATTTTTTAACTTTTTTTTTTTTTTTGCGTTACGTGGGCCTCTCACTGTTGTGGCCTCACCCGTTGCAGAGCACAGGCTCTGGACGCGCAGGCTCAGCGGCCATGGCTCATGGGCCTAGCTGCTCCGCGGCATGTGGAATCTTCCTGGACCGGGGTATGAACCCGTGTCCCCTGCCTCAGCAGGTGGACTCTCAACCACTGCACCGCCAGGGAAGCCCCCAATTTTTAACTTTTGCTTTTTGTTGCCATTGCTTTTGGAGTCAGATCCAAAAAAAATGTCACCAAGTGTGATGTCATGGAGCTTACTGCCTATATTTTTTCTAGGAGTTTTATGGTTTCTGGTCTTACATTCAAGTCTTTAATCCATTTTAAGTTAATTTTTGTGTATGGTGTAATATAGTGGGCCGGCTTCATTCTTTTGCATACAGCAGTCCAGTTTTCCCAACACATTTTATTGAAGAGACTGTCCTTTACCCATTGTATATTCTTGTCTCCCTTGTCGTAAGTTAATTGGCCATATATGTATGGGTTTACTTCTGGACTCCCTATTCTGTTCCATTGATCTATGTGTCTGTTTTTTTACTAATACCATACTGTTTTCATTACAGTAGCTTTGTAATATACAGTAGACCCTTGAACAAAGCCAGTTTGAACTGCATGGATCCACTTATGTGTGGATTTTTCACAATAGGTACATACTACAGTACTACACAATCCAAGATTGGTTGAATCCCTAGATGCAGAAATCCAGAAACAAAGAGCCTACAGTAAAGTTATACATGGATTTTTGACTGGACAGAGGGTTGGCTCCCCTAACCCCATGTTGTTGAAGGGTCAACTATAGTTTTAAATCTGAGAGCATGATGCCTCCATCTTTGTTCTTCTTTCTCAAGACTGCTTTGGCTATTTGGGATCTTTTGTGGTCCCATACAGATTTTAGAATTGTTTGTTCTATCTGTGAAAATGTCACTGGAATTTTGATAAGGATTTTGTTGAGTCTGTATATTGCTTTGAGTAATATGGACCTTTTTACAATATTAATTCTTTCAATCCGTGAGCAAATCCATTTATTTGTATCTTCCTCAATTTCTCTCATCAATTCTTATAGCTTTCAGTGTACAGGTCTTTTACATCCTTGGTTAAGTTTATTCCTAGGTATTTTATTCTTTCTGATGCAATTGTAAATGGGATTGTTTTCTTAACTTCTCTTTCTTATAGTATTTGGTATATAGAAACAAAACAGATTTTTCCATATTGATTTTTACCCTGCAACTTTACTGAATCTGTTTATTAGTTCTAACAATTCTTTTGTTGGAGTCTTTAGGGTCTTATATATATGAAATCATGTCACCCACAAAGGTGACAGTTTTACTATTTCCTTTCCAATTTGGATGCCTTTTACTTACTTTTCCTGCCTAATTGCTCTGGCTAGGACTTGCAATATTATGTTGAATAGAAGTGGTGAAAATGAGCATCCTTTTCTTGTTCGTGATCTTAAGGAAAAAGCTTTCAACTTTTCACTATTGAGTATGATGTTAGCTGTGGGCTTGTCATATATGGCCTCTATTATTTTGAGATACAGCCCCACTATGCCCACTTTGTTGAGAGTTTTTATCATATAAGTGGTTGTGGAATTTTGTCAAATGCTTTTTCTACACATACTGAAATGGTCATATAATTTTTACCCTTCATTTTTTAATGTGTTTAATCATTTTGACTGGTTTGCAGCTATTGAACCACTCTTGCATCCCTGGAATAAATCCCACTTGATCATGGTATATGATCCTCTTAATGTATTGAATTTGATTTGCGAATATTTTGTTGAGGATTTTTGCATCTATGTTCATCAGGAATATTGGCCTATAGTTTTCTCTCTTTCTTTCTTTCTTTTTTTTGTGGTGTCCTTGTCTGGTTTTGGTATCAGGGTAATGATGGCCTCATAAAATGAGTTTGGGAACATTCCTTCTTCAATCTTTAGGAAGAGTTTGAGAAGGATAGGTATTAAATCTTCTTTGAATATGTAGTATAATTCACCAGTGATGTCATCTGGTTTTAGACTTTTGTTTGTTGGGAGTTTTTGATTCAGCCTTCCTACAAGTAATCAGGCTATTCTGATTTTCAGTTTTGCTTGATTCAGTCTTGAAAGACTGTGTGTTTCTAGGAATTTATCCATTTCTTCTAGGTCATCCAATTTAATAGCATATAATTGTTTATAGTAGTCTCTCATGAGCCTTTGTTTTTCTGTGGTTTCAAGTGTAACATCTTTCATTTCTGATTTTTATTTGAGCCCTCTTTTTGTTCTTAGCAAGTCTAAGTTTTATTTATTCAAAGCACTGGCTCTTAGTTTTATTAATCTTCTCTGTTGTCTTTTTAGTATCTGTTTCATTTATTTCTGCTCTAATATTTGTTATTTCCTTCCTTCTAGTAACAAATACTAGACAAATTCTGCTCTAATATTTGTTATTTCCTTCCTTCTAGTAACTTTGGACTTCTTTTTCTAGTTCCTTTAGGTGTGAAGTTAGGTTATTTATTTGAGCCTTTTCTAGTTTCTTGAGGTAGGCATCTCATAGGTTTTGATATGTTGTATTTCCATTTTCGTTTGTATCAAGGTATTTTTGATTTCTCCTTTGATTTGTTCGTTGACACATTGGTGTTCAGTAGTATGCTCTTTAATATCCACATATTAGTGATTTTTCCAGTTTTCTTCCTGTAATTGATTTCTAGTTTCATGCCATTGTTGTCAGAAAAGATGCTTGATATGATTTCAATCTTCTTAAATTTATTGAGACTTGTTTTGTGGCCTAGCAGATGATCTATCCCAGAGAATCTCCATATTCACTTGAGAAGAATGTTTATTCTGCTGCTTTTACATGGTATGTTCTATATATATCTGTTAAGTCAATCTGATATAATGTTTCACTTAAGGCCAGTGTTTCCTCATTGATTTTCTGTCTGGATGATCTATCCATTGATGAAAGTAGGGAATAAAATTTCCCTCCTATTATTGCATTGCTGTCATTTTATCCCTTTAGTTGTTTTAATATTTGCTTTATATATTTAGGTGCTCCTGTGTTGGGTGCATAAATATTTACAAATATTATATCTTGTTGTATTCATTCATTTATCATTATGTAATGCCCATCTTCATCTTTTATTAGAGTCTTTGTTTTAAAGTCTATTTTGTCTGATATATGTATAACTACCCCAGCTTTCTTTTGGCTTAGGTTGGTATGAAATATCTTTTTCCATTCCTTCACTTTTGGTCTGTGTGTGTCCTTACATCTGAGGTGAGTCTCTTATAGGCAGCATATACATGGGTTTTGTTTTTATCCATTTAGCTACTCTATGCCTTTTGATTGGTGACTTTAATGCATTTATATTTAAAGTAGTTATTTATAAGTATGTACTAATTGCCATTTTTATCATTGTTTTCTGGCTGTTTGTAGTCCTTCTCTCTTTCTTTCTTCTTCTCTTGCTTTCTTCTCTTGAGATTTGATGAATTTCTGTACTGTTATGCTTAGATTCCTTTCTCATTATCTTTTGTGTATCTATTATAGGTTTTTGCTTTGTAGTTACCATGAGGTGTATGCTATATATATATATATATATATATATATATATCAGTGTATTTTAAATTGATAGCAAGTTAAGTTTGAAAGCATTCTAAAACTCTGAATTTTTACTCCTGCCACCCCATGTTTTGTGTTTTTGATGTTATATTACATTTTACAGTTTTTTATCTTGCGTATCCCTTAACTAATTCTTGTAGTTGTAGTTATTTGAATTACTTTTGTCTTTTACCTTCATATTAGCCATATAAATGATTAATCCACTACCTTTACTATATATTTACCTTTACAGTGAGATTTTTACTTTCATATGTTTTCTTATTACTGATCAGTGACCTTTCTTTACAGCTTAAAGAAGTCCTTTAACATTTCTTGTAAGGCTGGTTTTGTGCTGATGAACTTCTTTAGATTTTGTTTGCCTGGATAAATATTTTTCTCTCCTTCAATTCTGAATGGTAACATTGCCAGGTAGAGTATACTTGGTTAGAAGGTTTTTCCTTTCAGCACTTTGAGTAGATCATGCTATTCCCTTTTGGCCTGCAAAGTTTCTGGTGAAAAATCTGATAGTCTTATGGGGGTTCCCTGGTATATAACAAGGGTTTGTTTTTATCTTGCTGCTTCTTAAAGATTCTTTCTTTATCTCTAATTTTGAAATTTTAATTATAACGCGTCTTACTGTGAATCTTTTTGGTGTTCATCTTGTTTGGAACTCTCTGGAGTTCAGGAATCTGGATGTCTGTTCTCTTCCCCAGGTTACCAGGTTAGGATAGTTTTCAGCCATTATTTCTTCAAATAAGTCTTCCCCATGCCACCCTCCCACCCCCACCCCGCCGTCCCCCTCTGGATCTCTTTAGTGCATATATTATTCTGCTTGGTGTTGTCCCATAAGTCCCTTAAGCTACTTATTTTCTTTCATTCTTTTTCCTTTTTGCTGCTCTGTTGGGGTGAGTTCCAGTGCCCTCTCTTTCAGATCACTGATTCTTTCTTCTGCTTTATCTGGTCTGCTGTTGAATCCCTCTAGTGTATTTTTCAGTTTGGTAATTGTATTCTTTAGCTCTGTGCATCTTTATATCCATTAGTTTGAACTCTATCACATAAATTACCTATCTCTTTTTTATTTAGGTTTTTTTTTTTTTTTGTGGTACGTGGGCCTCTCACTGTTGTGGCTTCTCCCGTGCGGAGCTCAGGTTCTGGCTGCGCAGGCTCAGCGACCATAGCTCATGGGCCCAGCTGCTCCGCGGCATGTGAGATCTTCCTGGACTGGGGCACGAACCCGTGTCTCCTGCATCGGCAGGCAGACTCTCAACCACTGCGCCACCAGGGAAACCCTTTATTTAGGTTTTATTCTGGGGTTTTATCTTGTTCTTTTGTTTGGCATGTATTCCCATGTCTCCTCATTTCGGTTGTCTCTTGAACTGTCTCTCCAATTATTCAGACCTGTGGTACCCAGAAACACAATCCTCCTGTGCACAAGAGCCTGGGACTCAAGGGGTGTCCCCTATGTAGGCTGTGAATGCCCACTGATTTTGTTGGGGCTGGGGGAATGGCGCAGCGGGCAGGGCATTCACTTGCCCATACTGGCAGGTTAGAGTAAGAATGTAAAAGTGGCACCCACCAGCTCTAGTGCTAGCAAGGTAGAGGGAGAATGTAAAAATGGTGCCTGCCAGAGCCTCTATCCCTGGAAGGAGTTCCAACAGGCTTCTGCTCCTCTGGAAGATGCTTTAAGGTTGGCAAATGAATCTCTTTCACATATGGTGTAGGCTCTTTGCAAATGGGTGCTTTTGAGCTGGGTTTTGGGCTGTGTCTGTGCACGAGCCCTTTAAGAGCAGAATCTGCATTCCCTATAGCCCTTTGGTTCTTTTGAATGTAGGTCCTGTTGGTTTTCAAAGCCAGTTTTTTAGGGGGCTTGTCTTTCCAGTGCATGTCCCAAGGATTGGGGTGCCTGATGTGAGGCACAAACATCTTGCACCTCAGAGAGATGCTTAGTATTTATGAGATCCCTCCTGCTTGCATGTTGCAGTGCAGTGGGTGAGCTTTTAGGTGAAACTGTGTCTCTGCCTTCCCTAGCTATCTCAATGTGTCACTTTTATTTTTTGTTGTTCAGCTAGCTCTCAGGTTCTTTTCAGAGGGAATTTTTCCATGTGTAGCTGTGGACTTACTGTGTCTGTAGGAGGAGGTGAGCTCAGGATCTTCCCATGACACCATCTTGAACTGCCTCCTCCTATGTGTGTTTTCTTTTCAAAGCCTCTGACAATCAATTCTCTGTTTCCCTATTGTTCTCCCTTTTTCCATACATACTTTTATTGGAAACAAAATAGGTCCTAATGGGAGGCAGCAAAAAGACCTAAAGGGGTGAACATAGTCCAGTGCACATTTAAGGTAAGAATAGAAACCTCCTGATCAATGAGAGGTCTTAGGCAGTGAAAGTCTCCTTGCTTGATACATTTACAAGGAGAGCAAGTAAAGCACTAGAAAATACCTGCCAAGCAAGACTGCCATTTTTGGCAGGAATATGGGTTAGATTCTTCTGTAGAGTTTCTCCATCTTGAAGTTCTTATAATTTGTAATACAAGACATTGGTTCATCATACCATGTGCTGAGAAAACTTTTGCTTATGTACAATGGCTAGATTTGAGTGACTGAAAAATGCAGCCAACAAACAGCTGCAAGACAATTGCTTATGCACAAAACCTCCTAACCTTGGCTGTACACACAGTGAGCCCCTTGCAAATGCAAGGCTTAGTTTTCTTCCATGTGGGATATTACCTGTGAATCTATTGAAATATGGATACACTCATCGCTTTCCTCGAAGAGTTGGGTTACACTGTAGAGAAGACACATGCAAGATTTGTCACCTGAACAATTCTTTGTCATTCACTCTCTACCATCTCCATTTCCTTTGCATGTAAAATACAAGTTGACCCTTCTCTGCAAAACTTATTTTTTTCTACTTGAGGAAAGGAATAATTATTAGAAGTGATTCAATGCATGCTTATGCACCATCCTCCCACAAAAGGATTGAAACCACTGAGTATCATGGAAAACACATTTTTTAAACCCTTTCAAATGTTTTGACTTGTAACACTATGTTTTCACCTCCTGCTTGATTATCCATTATCGTGTTGATGGGGAAAATGCGTTCTCTTTTGTGATCTTTGCTCTTAAAATGCATATGAAAAGTAAAGACCACCTGTTGCCATGTAGAAGTATAGTTTTTCTCTAAATCCACTTGACATTTCAAGGCTTCACATCTGCTACTTCGTGATAACATTTTCCTTTGTAGATCATGTGGTTTCTAAAATGCTGTCATGTGTGTCAAAATCTAGCCAGGAGGGCTTCCCTGGTGGCGCAGTGGTTGGGAGTCTGCCTGCCGATGCAGGGGACATGGGTTCGTGCCCTGGTCCGGGAAGATCCCACATGCCGCGGAGCGGCTAGGCCCGTGAGCCATGGCCGCTGGGCCTGCGCGTCTGGAGCCTGTGCTCCGCAGCGGGAGAGGCCACAGCGGTGAGAGGCCTGCGTACCGCAAAAAAAAAAAAAAAAAAATCTAGCCAGGAATGGTTTTTAAAATTACTAATCTTAAGGGTGTTTTAGGATTTCATGTCCTATAGGGGAAGGGGTTCATGGTGATTATACCACACTCTTATCTAAAATATATGAAACACATTTCTTCTCTTGTGCCCATTCTGATCAGTTGGATGTGAGTATGTGAACTACTGGGTTGAAATTGGGTATTTATGGTTGCCCAAGTAAAACAGTCCTCACTGATTTGGGTTGCCTGTTGTAGGTGACAGATTGGGCAGTGTCCTGTACTGGCCATCCCTTCTTTAGAACCTTCTTACAGGTGAGAGAAGGATGTCATTTCTGTCCCAGGTACACTTACATTCTGGCTGAGACAGCAGGGTGGCCAAGGGCATATGGCAACAAACTTCTACCTACCTGTCCTTCCCTTGCCCCTCCTCATTTAGCTTGACCAATATTCAATCCCTGTGAGTTTTCCTAACAAAGAGGAACAAGTCCTGGCCTTCCTTAAAAAGCCCAGGTGGTGTGATTTGTGCTCATCAAGATAAACATTTATCCTCAACCCTCCTCTCTGGGCCTCAGGGGGTTCTTAATCACCAGAGAGGTTCAGGTTGCAGCGGTATTTGCTCTTGATGCATTTTCAGAGGCTGGGGTAATTCCACAGCCTGCAAATGAAGATAAGAGGCGGGCTGCAGGCTGGGCAGCAGTTGCCGGTAGATAAGGGCATGTTATTCCATGCCAGAGGTTAATGGGAATTGTCAGTGTGGTGGTGATTTTCCCAATCCTTTGTCCCTACTATGACAGAGGACATGGCCTGAGACAAACACAGGATCCTATTTCCAAGGACACCTGTCGCTTCATGGATCAAGCATAAGAGATACCTTTTGGGAGATCCTTATATCCCATTACACCATGTCTCTCTGTCATATTCTGTCTACATTCCTGGCCTAAGCTTTCCCCCAGCTGCCTTCATTTGCCAAATGGCTAATCTTCTCTTTGCTGCATGTTGTTTTCTTTCAAAGGTTTAAAATTGTTTCTGTATTTTTTCTTTCTCTTCTGTTTCTGAGAAGGGTATATAAATAACAAAAATATATTTCAAGTGAACACTTAAATATCCCTGTCAGCTTTAGTAGAGGGCTCTGGGTAATAATAATCCACGAAGGAATCAAAGTTAAAGTTTATTTTTATATTTGTTTTTAGGATGCAATCAGTCAGACACATATAAATGTACCTGCTCAGTACCCAGGGCTCCTCTCTCTCCATGGCTGGTGTCTGCATGTGAGTCCAAATCTAGGGAAGTCCAGTCCCTGCAATTGTAAATGATTCAGACCCAGTGACTGAATGAATAGCGTTAGTTTTCAGTGAATTTTTTAACTTATGCTTATCTGAATAGCTGCAAATGTGTTCTATTCTTTAAAAAATAAAAATATTTGTGGACCAGTCCATAACATGACAAGTACCATTCACCAGCCTAAAGAAAGCAATTTACCGTAATCAGGTTATTTCACCTGAAAAAAGAAGGGGCATCTTGAGAAAACAAAAGGCCTTGTTGGCTCTGTTTTGAAGGCATTGTTGTGTTATTTGTTATCTATTATAATTAATAACATATTCCACTTATTGAGTGCTTACCATGAGCCAAGCATTGAGCTAATTTTGCATGCTTGCTCCCAGTTAATCCTTATGGAAACTTCCTGAGGTAGGTGTATATCTCTATCTGATGGATGAGGATACTGACCTAGAGTGATGGAGCAGCTCGCCTGGGGTCACACAGCTGAGAAGAGATTGAACTGGGTCTTTCTGCTTCCAATGCTCCTGTTCTTTCCTGCCTTTCAATAAAGCAACAGACTTGGTCTTCAAACCGACAGTGCCAAAGGATCTCTTTCCAGTTTCTGAATTTCTCAGGCCTCCTCATTTTTTCCACACTTGACTAAGGTGTTGAATGTAAGTGTCCATAACTAAAATGAACCTTTGTTGAGAGAGTAGTAACTGGAGTCCATGTCTCCTGGCTCCTAACCCAGAGCTCTTTCACAGTTTCACCACTCCCTTTCTTGAGGCTAGTGACCGGAAGTAAAGCAACGGCAAACCATTTTTATAAGCCCTTCCCTCACTGAACCCCACTTCTCCCTCCACTCCACAGCCCCTACTCTTTTGTTGCTCTACTCATTTTCAGAGACTGTGTCCCTCCTTGACATTTTATTAAATGTTTATTTGCTCTCTGTTTATCATGTGTCCCCATAATAGAACACCTGCCCTAGGAGAAGAGGGACTTTGCTTCATTCTCTGATGTCCTCAGGACGTAGAAGACTATCTGGCCCTAGTAAGCCCTAAATATATATCTGTGGGTTAAATAAAATGAAGACACAGGCTTAGCTAGATGATGTTATTTCCTTGAACTCACTGGTGTTTGAAATTGATCAAAACCCCCTCTCCTTCATGTGCTATATATGAAGAGCTGTGGACACTTTTTTAATGTACTCTAGAAGCAGTGTTTTTTTGTTTTATAAAAATGATTTAATACATCATTAATATAGTAATGTTTCATATTCAGGACACATCTATCCACAAGCTCTGGCCTTTTGAAAACTTAAGCCAATTTGAAATTATATACACTTCAGAAATATTGCTCTTATTTATCATGCCACATCATAGCACTCGAAAACATTTGATGTTTCTTTCTCCTTCACTCTCTCAATATACAACCCCCCTAAACAAACCCCAAACAAACAAAAACTGTTCTACTGCACTGCTTCAGCTTTGTGTAAAGCCTTTCAAATGTTCATTAAATTTAGGAAGAATGTGTACATGCTATCTCATGTTAATAGGTCCAGATTTTCCAACTCAGAAAGATGTAGAGAAAACTTAAGCTAACATGTTGCATTTTGGGAGAGAAAAGAAAACAAGTCCCAGGGTTCCACAACACATTTCTGGCTTTGGTTGTTCCCCATGCATTGTAGAGTGTTCAAGGATTGGAATACAGGCTACATAACAAACTTTCCTAGGAATTAATATTTACAAAGGTGTGAGTGTCAAAGTGTTAAGAAAGGCCATGGGAGCTGGGAGATGGAGGAAAACCTGGGAAGAAAATATTTTTACACTTCTAATGTTAATCTAAGGAATGATCTTTCTTGCACTTGGATAAGTGGGAAAAGCTTTCTCCTTATTTCATATGCAACTGCATAAGCAGTGATCTTCCTTGCATATGGAAATAACTCAGTCTCAAAGAGTTTTCTCAGCCAAGGTTATCAGCTTTTCTTGCTTTTCCTTCAGCACTACTAAAGACTCCTTTGCTTTCTCTTTTCTCACCTCCCCACAGTGAGCTTTTGCCACATAATTTCTTCTGAAAGATCCAAATTTCCATTGACTCTTTTTACTTTAAAGTGTTTACTTAACAGTGAATGATCAATGTTGAGCTAAATAGGGAAGAAATCATCTGTATAGTTACATTTCTTTATATCTCTCAGCAAATGTTCTCCTATTTTAAATGCTAACATGGCAAACTCTGTTGGATAAGCATTCTGGGGTGTCCATGTGTTCATTATTTTGCAACACAAAGTGCAGATACTCAATCCTTGAAAATTGCTTTCTGAGTTTGAATGCTGTACCGTACCTCCTAACTCACATTTGTCCTTAATAAAAGGTATTACGGGAGGAATATGTTTGTTCTTACTGGATCAACTCTTTACTATAAAAGTGGGTTAAGAAATAGTGACATTTATTCTTTTGGGAAAAGCTGCTCTGGCGTGTGTGTATGTGAGTGTGAGTGTGTGTGTGTGTGTGTGTTTAGTATGCAGCTATTTACCACGTAGATTAACTTTTTCAAAAAGGTAAGTCTCCTTTTTAAAAAAGTCAAGGGTTAAGGGTGTGGAACTCTAGAAGGGCAGATCTGGATTTGGGTTTTGACTTTAGTTTTCCAGCTTTGGGCAAGTATTTAATTCTTCTATGACTCAGCTTGATTCCTCATCTACTCAATGGAGGTAAGAGTATCAATCTTAAAATGGAATTAAGGGTTAAATAGTTGATCTGTGTAAAGCACTCACCACAAGCTGAGCACATGATACATCCTTAGTTTATGTTAACTACTGTTATCATTTATTCATTTGGCAAGTGAACATACAGTGAAGCAGACCAGGGTTTGGAAAGGGATGGTCAATGGCCTATGGGCCTTAATTAAGTAATGTATTGTCCTCAGGGAAATTTGCTTTGATTCCCTAAATTAGGGTAGGCAATCCCTGGTATAAACTTTTATAACATCCTTTACAACATTTAGCACAGTTTTATTTGCATGATTATCCATTTAGGGTCCAATAGGTGATGGAAGGGATCCTACTTATTTTGTTTACTGCTATCTACCCTATGTATATTCCATAGCCTAGAGCAAAGTGGGCACTCAAAACCACTTGGTGTGGGCTTCCCTGGTGGCGCAGTGGTTGGGGGTCCGCCTGCCGATGCGGGGGGCGCGGGTTCGTGCCCCGGTGCGGGAGGATCCCACGTGCAGCGGAGCGGCTGGGCCCGTGAGCCGTGGCCGCTGGGCCTGCGCGTCCGGAGCCTGTGCTCCGCAACGGGAGAGGCCACAACAGTGAGAGGCCCGCGTACAGCAAAAAAAAAAAAAAAAAAAAAAAAACCACTTGGTGAATGAATGATGAATTCAGGAAAGAGTTATAAGGTTCTCACGTACCTGGCAGAGCTCCTTTGTAAATGAATGAATGAATGGATAGATGAATGGATGGAAGAACTCTTCGAGTTTCATTTGACTACTTTGGCCGCTCTTTTTTGGGGTCCTTTGCTGGCTTTTTCCCATTTTCTCAGTGTCTAACTGTGTGTGTGTGTGTGTGTGTGTGTGTGTGTGTGTGTGTGTGTGTGTGTAATCTGCATATCCAATTCCATGTTAGGGGAACTTATTGCTTGGTTACATCACCATTCTAGAATCTGCAGCTTAGAACTGGGAAACGTGGTCCTTGAGGTCTTGAAATAAGTTCCATCTCTACATTGTGCCTGGTAATAACAAAATTCCCCTTTGATGATGGATTCTACATGCCTGCAGAGACTTGAAGGTCTTTGTGCAGTTGGTTGCAGTACATCAAGTCTGCTATGGAAATAGCACCTTGTATGCACCCAGGGGCAAATTGGACATGAGTGCCCCTTGCAGGTGTAGCCCTCACTATGTTCCTATTGATTTTTGTCACGTGAGAGCCCATCATTGCCAGATCTGCCATTTTTTTCAAGAGAAGCTAGAAATCTACATTTCTCTGAGACGTTCTTTTATTTTAAAATATTATCAACTAATTATTTCATTTTTAATAATATATTATGTGGTCCAAATCAATAGTTCTAATGACTTTTTTTTTTTTTTTTGCGGCACGCGGGCCTCTCACTGTTACGGCCTCTCCCGTTGCGGAGCACAGGCTCCGGATGCGCAGGCCCAGCGGCCATGGCTCACGGGCCCAGCCGCTCTTCGGCATGTGGGATCTTCCCGGACCGGGGCACGAACCCGTGTCCCCTGCATCGGCAGGCGGACTCTCAACCACTGCTCCACCAGGGAAGCCCTAAAGGTTTTTTTTTTTTTTTAGTTCTAATGACATTTAATTCAGCCCATGAGGAGGCTGTTTGGACAGTTGTGTCTGTACAAATCAAAATCATTTACTGTTAGGTAAAAAAAAAATTCCCTAGATAATATGAGAAAAGCCACTCCAAAAAATGTCTACAAAGGGTTGGTGGTGCAGTAGATACAAACACAGCCTTTAGATTCATACAGATCTAGGTTTGCAGTGTGACCTTGGACAAATTAACCTCTCTGAGATTGTTTCTCTTGCTACGTTTTTTTTATTTCCTGGGGGCTGATTTAACAGAGAGGAACATAAAGTTCTGTCTTTACTTTGTAAAATGCTCAATTTATTAAATGTGCATACCTAATGGACAAAACTTGACACATCAACTTGATCATTTAAAATTTATTACACATGCAATTAATTAAACTCTCATAGGAAGTGCAAATTACAATTAAAATTTTAGTGTGACTGAAACTTTTGGACACTATAAATACCTTAAAGGGTAGACAATTATAATTATAATGGTTACTAAACTTATTTCTGTAATTACACTTAAACTATTCAAAATCATCAATCTTCTGTTGTATTTCCTTGTTATTTCTCTATATATTCTTATATACCTTTGTAGGGTTACAACAGTACTTGTTTTAAGTTAATTTAGAAATTATAGTAGAGTCTATATTGACTTGTTTCCAAGATTACAAGGTCTTTACTGGTTCCCCCCCAGAAAATCCAAAACAAAACAACCCAAATACAAGCTGATTTTTGATCTGTGAGTGAGGCTGATTTCTGGTCCCAAATTAGCCACTGATTGTTTGGCATGGTCCTTTATAAAACTATACTTTATTTGTTATATTAATGGCATGGTTTTAGTCCTGTGTCTTCCCCAGAGGTGTAGATATTTGCAACTTGTGTCTTTTCCCCAGAGTGAGGTGTTCTTTAAGTTTTGCATGGCCAACACCGTATCATCGATTATCCTGCCAATAATAATACATTGCCCTGTCCCATATGTGTTATTAGCAGCTTATCTAAGCCTCATTAGTATTTTATTATAATTAGTAGGGCCATCTAACTCTCTGAGGACATCTGGCTAACCAATTCTCTGTTCAAAATTCTCTTTTGAACCCTCTATTTGGTCATTGAGTGTGACCATTGACTGAACCTCATTCTACCTGTACCTGCGGCCATAATCCATCTTTCCTATTTAGGGGTTTAGTTCCAAAATTCCTTGGCTGATTCATAATTCCTATGTCTACCCTTGTCTACATATATAGCAAGTACATATCTATACCTTATGAGCAGATGTACAGAAGAATAAATAGAAGAAACAACACACCTAAATATAGTTTCTCTTTTAATTATTATAACCAATTAAAAAGCAAGTATATACATTTATAGCCATTCTTATTTTTGCATTAGAACTACCCTGTAGTTCACTTTGTGTTAACTTTCCCATTTGTTATCAGGATGGAATCAGCCTTTCACAGACTGAAATTTCTTCCATTTAGCCGAAATTATTTTTCTCTTTTTGATGCTCGGATTGCCTTAACTTGGTTGGTAAGAGTCTCTTTAAGCTGGCCATTTGTCCTGATGGCCTCAAGAGCACCAACATTCTTTAGCGAATTCGGATGTTCCAGGCTCTCCTGATATTATTACTGAGTTCCAAGGCAGGGGATCAGTTACCCTCTGAGAATCCCAGGTTCCTTTTTAGGAGAAACTTACTAGAAACTAACATCTGGGCCCTAGAGATCCACATAAAGAGATGATGGGATCTAAGGGCTGCTGACGCTGTTGTGTCATTTTTAGAGAAAAAACAAACAGAGTTCATATTATTTTTTCCAATTTAGCTATTATGTCTATCAATCTTCCCTAAAATATTATTTTCTAAGTAATTCTCCATATTAAAAAAAAATCTATCTCCTCAACCGTACTGTAATTGTATAATCTCTGTTAACATTCCTTATATACTCCTACATTTCACTGATCAATAGTCAGTTTAGGAGTTCTTTCTCTCCTGAAATAATAAGATATATTTTTTGATCTCTTCCCCCTGTACCCGACAGAGTTTCTAAATCCCTTGGAATTTCCTAGGTGATAGGAGCATCTTTTACTGTAGTGAGGTGACTCTTGGTGGTCTCCTGTTGAGGGCTGGTCACCAGAAGGACTAAGCCATGATTAGAAGCGTGGAACTTTCAGTTTCATTTCCCATTCTACAGAGAGGTGAGAGGGGCTAGAAATAAATGGAGTTAATAACTGATGATACCTATGTGATGAAGTCTCCATAAAAATCCCCAAAGTATGGGGTCTGGAGAGCTTCGAGATTGGTGAACACATTCACATATAGGGATGGTGGTGGTGCGCCCCAATTCCACAGAGACAGAAGCTCTGCACTCGGGATCCTTCCAGACCTTGTTCTGTGTACTTCTTCATCTGACTGTTCATTTGTATCCTCTAAAATATCCTTTGTAATAAGTCAGCAGTAGTCAATAAACTTCTCCTGGATTCTGTGAACCACTCTGGCAGATGACTGAACTCGAGGGTAGGGGTTGTGGGAGCCTCTCATTTGTAGCCAAGTGGGACAGAATGTGAGTAACCTGGGGCCCCACTACTTAAGATTGGCCCCTGAAGTGGGGGCAGTCTTGTGGGAATGAGCCCATAACCTGTGGGATCTGCCTTAAGTCCAGGCAGTTAGTGTCAGAATTGCTTGGTACGGAAAGCCCACACACCTCCTCAGTAGGAGTCTAATAACATGGAGCTCTCAAGGTTATTGTGAGGAGTAAAGAAGTTCCCTCACAGTGCATAACACAGAGCTCACATTTGACACGTGGAAGCTGTCATGATTAAGCATGCATAACCCAGAGACACACTTACCCATGATGCAAGATACTGCTTGCTTAGAAAGTAGAATTCATGTGTAAGCTGTAGAAGCTCTATTTAAAATGTACAAGTGATACACAGAAAAAAAATTACTTTTCAAAAATAAATGCCTTCTATCTCTTTTGTATTGCCAATCCTCTATGTGAGATTCTGTAGCTCTTTTAAATAGTTTTGCATTAACATTGAAATTATCCATCTGGGTGCTTTCTGCATCTGCTTGGGTATTAACAGTTTGTTCTGATCCGTTTCCATTTATGGAGGAGCTGTTACATCATAAAGGATTGGATGGCTTGGCCTGAGACCATTAGGAGAAAACAGATCTAAAGGTTAGGTGACTCAGATGTATTTAGAGCAACCACAGCCATAACCACAGGCAATTTTTTTTGTAGTTGTTTTTTAAATTCGAAAATTATCCTGGATGGCATTATAAAAGATGAATCGCCACCCCACTTCTCTTGCATTACCGATAAAGCTGATTTTGAAAGAGGCCTCCCTTATTTTATTCATTAATCAGAAATCCATCAGTCTTTCCATAAATACCCACTAAATACCTACTATGTGATCAAAGCTATCTGAAACACATAGAGGCATATATATCAAGGGTCCTAGGTTTATTATGCTGTTATTAGAAACAGCACTAGTCTTAGAGTCAAAAGGCCTCATTTTAAACTCAGCTGTATCTTATTAACTGTGCAACCTCAGATGAATTGACTCCCTTTTCTGGGCCTCTGGGTCCACCTCTATACACAGGTGAAGAAAATACTAAGCTAATTGGATTATAGTGAGGCTTACATGTAATGAGGTAGGTTTGTCAAAATGCTTTATATACTGTAAATGTACACTCAAATGTGTTACTGATGAAAAGCAGACTGTAAGGCACATTGCTCTTATGACTTAGACAGACATACCTAATAAAATTGCTATCTGCAAAGTAATAAATTATCACTGTCAAAAAAGTATCATATTCATAAGTTGCCCTACCAGTTCTGAGGGGAAAGAGAGCATACTATAGATGTTGGGGTGATCAGGCAATGCTATATATAAGAGATAAGACTTAAATTAGGCTTTGAAGAATAGCTAATATGGGAAGAAAACAAAGGAGCCCCCAAACAGTTCAGGACACAGTGAATAGACCCATCTGGCTGTAACTGAAGGTTCCTGAGAAGGGGCAGAGATGTATAAATTCGGAAAAGTAAGATGGAGCTAAGTTTTGGAGAGTCTTGAATGCCTGGGTAAGGATTTCAGACTATCTGGTCAGCATTAGGGAAGCATTAATGGTCCACGTAGTGATCTTAAACTATAAGCCTCCTGCAAGAGATTTTGTCTGTTCTACCATTCACACATGGGTAACAGCTTTATTTGATGATGGAATAAGATTTACCTTGATGCTTTTTTCAGTAATTTTCAAATGATTCTTTCTGTGGCCCCTAAAGATGATTCTGGGAAATATTTTTCTTTTCCTTGTTACAAAGGCAAAATTTCTGGTTGAAATTCGAGGCCCATGTGCTGTTTCTCTAAGCTCATATCTTCATTTCCTCTTTCTTTTTTTTAGACAAGTATGTTGATCTGTTTCTCAAACCTGTTTGTTGACATCCGCATGCTGCCCCACATGCTGTCCTGTGTCTGGTAGCATTCCAGTGCTCCATGAGTGTAGAGACCTCTCTGTGTTAACTGCTCCATCCCCAGCCCCTGCCCCAGTACTAGGCACAGATGAAACTCTCAGGAGAAGTTTGTTGAACAGACGAGGAAGGAGGGAAGGATAAAAATGAAGAAAATGAAGGACAGCAAGCCTACCTAGAAAATGACAGGCAGCATCATTTGAACACAGTAAATTGAAACCTCATGCATTCGACCATTTATAAGCTCAGTTCTTTGTGATTGGGGTGCTAAAGACTGAAATCAATAAGAAAGATTTATCTCGCAAAATAACAGAATGTTTTGAGAAACATTTTGTAATAGAAGGCCAATAGGGAATTTCTAATGGACCGTATATTCCCGGCCATTTTTCCGAGCCATCGACTTGGTATGATGCGATTTAAAAGGGCTTGGCGAGCTTATAGCAGATTTAAAGGAACTCTGAGTGGTGACATGAAAAATAGGAGTGTCAGGTAATAGTTGCTGCATTGGTTGGTTGTGTTGCAGCTACATATCGACAAAACAAAGTCACAAGACTATTCTGTTCTCTACTGCCTTCCAACTTTTTTCTTCCATCAAAGAAGAGGCCTTAAATGTCTAAAATGTGGTGATATTTTTAGAAGAAAATGAGTACACAAGCACAAGTAATAAATAACACTAATCTATTATTTAGAGACATTAATAAGTTCTCCTGTGTATACGTGGCTTTGAATAGGGAAAAAACGGGGCGGAGGGCAGAAAATAGCATTGAGGACTAAATTGCAATGACCTTTGAAATGCCTTCAGTGTATTACCACTCTCCTATGGGACTAAGTTTATTTGGGGGCAGGTGTTTCATTTAGCCATAAAAAGGGGGAAGTCACCACTTTTTATTCTACCACTAATATCTTCTAGAACTGTAACATCTATTATGGTAGCCAAAGTCATGTGTGGCTATTTAAATTTAATTTAAATGAATTAAAATTACATAAAATTCAGTGCCTCAGTCACATTACACATTTCAAGAGCTCAAGAGACACACGTGGCTAGTGACAACAATGCTACACAGAGAAAATACAGAACTTTCCATTGTCTCAGAGCATTCTATTGCACAGTGCTGCTTTAGAACCAGCTTCATCTGTTTTCTTGAAAACAGCCAGGCTGTGGACATAACCATCAACAGTCTGGATCTCACAGTGTCTCTAAGTCTTTCAATTCAGATGGTTTTTTTTAAGCTGTTTTTATTTTTAACATATGCTAAACAGTGGAGATTGTACTGAGCCTTTGGAGAAAGTTTAAGATGGTTTGGTAGGGAGTAGCAAAGTAGAAGCTTCTACTAATCATGCTTAAGAATTTGTTCCTTGCTTCCTGAGAAGTTGAAAAATAAGGTTAACTAATTACATGTGTCTTTAAACTCCCAGTATAACATTTTCCAAAATGCACTGTTAAGGGTACTCCAGAGGAAGATCCTGAGACAAAGCAGGGCTCCCTGTCAACTAAGTGTGGGAAATGCTTCAGGCCATTTTCCACACAGCAGTCAAAATGAGCTTGTAAAATTGATAAGGATATTTCAGTTCCTCCTTAAACAAAACAAAAATGATCTTCAAATGCTTTCTTTTGCCTTTTAATATCGAAACTCCCTACTAGGGTGTCCAAGGCCATGCACGTAGAGCCCACTTACCATTGCAACTTTGTCTCCTGTCATTCTTCCCTAAACAGTGGCTTTTTTAGTCCTCTAAATAACCATATTCTTTGCAGACTTATGTTTTTGCACATGCTGTTCCTCTCCCCCGGAATGCTTTTCGCTTCCCTTGTCCTCTGACAAGCTTCTGCTAATAACTTAGTTCTGAACATCCCTTATTTGGGGAGGACTCATGTGACCACCTCCCCAGTTTCTAGTGCTTCTTTGTCTCACAGGTCTCTGTGTTTTCCCTTGGCCATCCCCTTTACAATTCAGCCTTACATATTGGTTTACTAACTTGTTTATTTTCTGTTGCCTCCATTAAACTGTAAGTTCTGCAAATGTAGATACTATGGCTGTTTTATTCATCACTGGTTAACACCCAGTCTGCTGAAGCCAGTTTGAACTGGCTGGAAAGGGCTGACTGTGTGCATTTGGTTCCTACTCTGAGTTCAGTGATGTCACATTGATAGCTTGAAATCAGCCATGTGGGAATCTATACATTAAAGAAATTGGAAAACACTTCAAGTTGGGGTGTTTGGTTTCTTTTTCCTTAGAGAGCTGGCTTTTAAACATCTGCCAGCACACCTCTGTTAGCATGTTGCCTGGCATATGTTAAATTCTTAATATTTGTTAAACAAATGACTTATTGTCTCTTGGACAATCAAAATACCCAGCAATAGGTTAATGCTCTGAGAAGTTCTGCAAATTGAATTCATACATAACCTGATATTCTGAAACATATCAGGGCAAGAGACACCTTTTCAACTAACTTTTTTGGATATCACTCAGAAGTAGTGTGGAACACATTTTGGAAAATGCTGCCCTAAAACATTAGGGAAGAGGAAATACACATGCCCTAATCTGGCTTTCCCACTGTATAAAGACTCCTAACACAGAAGATTCCATAGCATCTCTTCTAAGGAAACTGAATCTCATAATCGCCGGGCATTACTTTTGTGCCTACCACACAGAGCACAGTGTAGGCAGAAGCAGTAATCTTATTCAGTAGGGAGCTCTTAGAGGTGACTACTTATACAATCTATAAACATGAATTAGCTACTTATTGTGTGTAGAAATTGTATAGAAGCTAAGTAGCACTCAAAAGAAGTAACAACAAAAAACAAACAACAAAAAAAGAAGTAACAAAAATGTTTCCTGCCACTGAGAAATGACAGTCTCACTGAGAAGACAGAGTCATTGTCTGAAAAGATGTTGAGTGGCCATGCATTTGACCACATAACCATTTTAAAGACCATAACTGAGGCTGGAATGGAGAGGTAGCATGGTCTAGGTGAAAGTAGAAAGGTGGGAAATTGTACCACTTGATTGGTTGTTTCTGCAAGAGCACAGGGCTCACATCAAGAATTAATCGGAGACACATTTGAAAAGGAAAATCAAATTTTGAGGACCTTGTATGGCAAGCTGAAGGGTTTGGATTTGACTAATGGGAGAAAGGGCTATGAAAATTTGGGGATATAAGGGTAAAATTCATAATAGGGGAGTCTGCATCAGAAAGATTCTTTGTGGGCTATTAAAATACAGCCAAATCATCAGTCCAGCCTACAAAGACTTTACAGGGTCTGGCCCTGCCTATGTCAGTAGCATCACTACATGATGATTCTCCTGCGACTATCACTCTGTATTCCAGACACCCTGGCATTGGTTCAGATCCCTGAACCATGCTATGCGTCCTTCTCCTCCAGGACTTTTTCTCTGTTTGGAGTGCTTTTCCCCACCCCTACACCTTCATCTTACTAACCTCTACTTTTCCTTTTGGTCTCAGCTTGACCATCACTTCTCTAGGGAAGCCTTTCCTTACCACTTCCCTGCCTATATCCACATTAGATTACTTGGTTTTAATCACAAATACAATTGCATTTAAAAAATTTCAGGACAGTTATATCGGTTTGTAATTACACGTGTATTAATATGATCAGCTATAATCTGTTATTCCCACTACACCTTATGTTTCCTAAGAATAGAGACTTACGTCTGCTATGTATCCCCAGAGCCTGGCCCAGACACCATAATTGACACTTAATACATATTGGTTGAATGAATGAATGAGTGAATGAATGAAATAAAGGCAATTGATAAAAATCACAAATACCATAAAACAGGGTAGGAGAGCTGATACTTTGGATAGTAGATACAGTTTTCAAAGTTACCTTTACAGATTAATACTACAGGCCTAAATGTAACAGGATGAAATTTAAGATGGAAAATATGACGAAGAAGTGAGGAGGCACAGTACAGCAGATGGGAAAGGAGTGAGTTTTAATTAACTGTAGATTTAATGTGGTGTCAGAGTAGTGTGGTGGAAAAGCTGATGCAGCCTCCAACGGCAATAATTGGAAAGTACACACTCCACACGAGAGAAAATCGTTTCCCTCTCCACTACATTCATCTGATTACTCATGGAAGATTGTGCCCAAGTCTGAAGAAAAAATATTTAAAAAAGGAGCATGTCCAGAGGATGGCCAGAATAATGTGAGAGACTCAAAGTGATGTTGTAAGAACAAACTTCAAGTGTTAGCAGTGCTTGTCTAGGAGAGAGAAAAGTCTGTGAGGGGTCATATTGGTTGTCTGTGTCTATGATTGTTATGAATATTTTAAGAAAATAAATTGCAAAAGTGGATGAAAAAATAATAAAACAATTCTGTTTTTTTCCTTTAAACAATAGAAAAAATACTGAGATTTTTGATTAAAAAATACATTTGGAAATATACATGGATAGGAATGAGGACTATTTTGAGAGATGCAGAAAAGTCAGGCATTAGGAAGAACTGTTTAATAATAATTAGAGACATCCTGTAATGAAATGGTCTGCCGTACGAAAATGGCGAGTTACTTTTTATAGGAAGCAAGCAAAGTCAATCTGGTAGCCTTGTGGGTTTGTCTTTGAGGGGAATTCATGCATATGTTAAGAGTTTGGCTGGGTTGCCTCAGAAATTCAATGAGAAAATAAAGACAGCAATTGATCTCAGATAGCTACACTTTAAAATTGGAGATTAAAAATGAAATGTTGAATTTGGAGACAACCAAGATGTCCTTCAATGGATGAATGAATAAATAAACTGTGGTACCTCCAGATGATGGAATACTATTCAGCACTAAAAAGGAATGAGCTATCAAGTCATGAAAAGACGTGGAGTAAACTTAGATGCCTATTGCTAAGTGAAAGAAGTCAATGTGAAAAGGCTACATATTGTATGATTCCAACCATATGACATCCTGGAAAAGGCGAAACTATAAGAAGTAAAAAGATCATTAGTTGTCTGAGGGATGAAGGGTGGGAGGGATGAATAGGCAGAGCACAGAAGATTTTTAGTGCAGTGAAAATATTCTGTATGACACTATAATGGTGGATACATTTGTCAAAACCCATAGGATGTATGACACCAAGAGCGAATTCAAATGTAAACTTTGGGTGATAATCATGTGTCAGTGTAGGTTCATTGATTGTAACACATGTGGCACTCTGGTGGGGAATCAGTGAGGAAGACTATGCATGTGGCAGGGTTTGGAGTACCTGTGAACTCTGTACTTCCTGCTCAGTTTTGATGTGAACCTAAAACTGCTCTAAAAAATAAAGTCTTAAAAAAAATAAGTTGTTACACCAACTCATAGAATTGTGGATCTGGCATCTTTTGTTTTTCAATGTAAGGCTTAAAACTTTTATTTTCAAACTTTAACCATGTCTCCATTTTTACCAGAACAGTTTGTTGTAGTTTTACTGAAAGTGTAGGAATACTTTTCTTGAGTACTCTTACCAAAATCACTTAAAACTTTATCCTGAAGTGTCAGTTATACAAAAATCTAAACTTAGTCACAAAAATGTTTTAGATTTATCTGACAGTATATGCAAAATCTATTGTCCTGAATAATATAGTACTTTGCTATTCAGACAATGAAAAGGGGGGATAAATAGGAGAGTCTAAGCCTTCAACATGTTTTTCTCCCTTCTTTAATAAACTGAAATTGAAAATCAAATCCACAAGGAAAATGTTAGGACTTTGAGCAATGAAGACAGATGTTTGCTTCTCCCTGGTTACCAATATAATTCCAATTTGAGAACAGTGATTTGGAAACTCCAAAAGGATATTTGCTTTTGATTTTCATTGATTCTGAAATCCCTATTATCCTAAGTAACCTGTGGTCTGCATGTAGCAAATGGGACTGTTGGGTTCCAGAGGTGTGCCTTGACACGAGAACAGTGCATGTAGTCTGGCACATGGAACAAAACACTGCTTTGATTTTTATCAACTAAAGGATTTTAAAACCTAAGATATACATTTTTTTTTCTTAGAAACAGTAGTGAGAATTCTGAGGTCTTTACTATCAGATTTGAATTGAAGTCTTCCCTAGGTCAGCATTTTCATTTTCTATGCTTGTTTGATGTTGAGCAGGTGGCTGTTCATATAGGAAAGGAAAAATGATATCAAGAAGTTCCTCCCTTAGAGGCAGCATCTTGACTCAAACTCTAGAGAGCACCCCACACCCCACAGCCAAAGGAAAATTACTCAGGTGTTCACACTGGCCTACAGAGAAATGATGCCTGAATTTCCTAACATTTGGTAAGAAAATGGGATCATAAGTGAACGTTTTTATTAAATAGAACTGGGAAGTGAAATGTCCCAAGAATGGAAAGTCTTGAGTTGAGAGCGCCTGAAGGCACTGAGCTGAGGCTTGGGGATCAGGCCTGCTGGATGCCAAGTAAATCAACCCAGGACACCCAGCATCTGTACGCAGCTTGGTCCTTTGGAGCTGATGGAGTAGGTATTCCTCCTGGGCCCTTTCAGCACAGTACCTTTTGGTCAAATATTTCTGCCTCTCAGACGCCTATGAAGGACTCATGTTTGTTTTTTTTGCGGGGGAGCGGTTCGCGGGCCTCTCACTGTTGTGGCCTCTCCCGTTACGGAGCACAGGCTCCGGACGCGCAGGCTCAGTGGCCATGGCTCACGGGCCTAGCCGCTCCGCGGCATGTGGGATCTTCCTGGGCCGGGGCACGAACCCGCGTCCCCTGCATCGGCAGGCAGACTCTCAACCACTGCGCCACCAGGGAAGCCCCTGTTGTGATTTTTAATGGTTGCTTCCATTGAGGAGGTGAAACGTTCCTTGCTTTTTCTTTTTAGCCCTCTTCTTTCCTGTTTCTCCCTGCATACTCCATGGAATACAAGTAAACTATGGATTAAAGAATTCTTAGGTTCCATGGAAGTGTCATTTGGAGGTTCCCTAGGATGGATGAAAGGGGCCAGGCAAAGCCAGGGAAGGCAAACACAGGTGGCCCTACTCATGCACAAACTCTCCACGACCCAGCTCTTCAGCTTCATCTGTCCCATTTCTCTCTTTATATGTATGTTCTGTGGTCCCAACACACCAAGTTTTTCTCACATGTGCTCGTGTTTTGGACTTGTCCCCAAATCTTGACCCCATCACTGGCTTGCTAGCTCTCCTTTCTTTCCTTCAATAAACCGTCCCTGGCTCCCTCTCAGCCGGTTTGGCACTGCCATAATATTCTGTGCAGAATTCTCCTTGCATTTCCCACAGTTTTTAAGAATGACCTGTTGAAACATGTCTCTCATTCCAGACACTGAGCTCCTTCAGTGTAGAAACTGTGTGTGATTCCTGTTTTCATCCCTAGTGCTTAGAATTGCCTGGAATATAGTTGATGATAAGGAAATCATTCATTCTGAATGAATGAAATACTTCTTTTCCTGCTATGTCTTTCCAAGAGCTTGGGTCCCTTCTGGAATGTAATCATTTATACATATCTTTATTGAGTATGTGTTAAACTCTGGGGTTAGTGGAGGCATCAGACACTGATGCTTTCTTTCCCCTTCTATTATATCCATAAACTCTCTTCATGAAACAGGTGAAATACCTCCTCTAAGGTCCACTTAAACATTACTTACAATAAATGGTTGGGTGGATTGTAGGGCTTAGACTGGTAAAGCTCTAGCATTACTGATTAATTTCCAATTGAGTGCACTGAGAAGGCATCTACATTTCTTTATAGAGTACACAGCATTGATTTCCAAACTTGCCTGCTGGAGACCTAGGCATCTTCAGAGGGCTCAGGGGTAGGCCCAGAGAACAAGGAGGAAAGACCCAGACTGGGAGGTTTAGTCCCCGTCCATCCAGTACTCCATTTTCAGTTTCATTTTTTTTTACAATCATTTTCCCATAAAACTTCCTTTGAAGAATGAATTTGCTAACTAAAAAAATTTGCACGCCATTGGTATTGTTTGTGAGAAGTGAGGTCAAAGAAAGAAAATCGTGTGCCTATATTCTTTTTATTTTTTATTACTGTGGTAAAAAACACATAACAAAAAAATTTACCATCTTTACCATTTTTAAGTGCACAATAGAGTGGTGTTTATTGTATGTATGTTGTTGTGTAAAGATTTCTAGAACTTTTTCATCTTGCAAAGCTATATTCTTTTAAATACAGTAACATTGGAATAGTATAAGATTTTGCTATTAATTGCTCATTTCATCCTGTTTTTAAATCAATTTCCCTCCCTTTGGCCAATTTACTCTGCTAGCATTATAAAAGATACCTATTTCCCCTCTCCTATTTTTTGCATAAAGAGGACATTACTAAGCTATGACCCTTTGTTCTTAAGTACCATGTCTTGGCTTTATTTATGTAATGAAAGCTTCTAAGGACTGGGATGTAATATTGATCATCTAGTTCAACCCCCTCTTATTTGACAGATGAGAAAATAGGTTCAAAGAAGCTAAGTGACTTGCTCACAATCACAGAACTAGATAATAGCAGCACTTGGACCAGTTTTCTTATCACCTGACCAATGTCATCTATCTACTTAATTTAGCTTCATTTCAAAATAAAATGTTAGTGGATTATCTGCAGTCTTTTACCCTGAATCCCTTGCTATGTGCACACCCCAATTCTTTTTACAAGGATTGTTGGTAGGAAGGAAGGAGAGTATTAATGATGGGATGTGTCTATTGCTACCAGCTATATGCCAGATAGTAATTAGGGGCTTTACTTAGGACTTCTAACTTTTTTATAACTTTTGAAAATTTATTTTTAAAACTTATTTTAAAGATTGTAGTAAAATACACATAGCATAAAAATTACCATCTTAACTACTTTTTTAGTGTACCATTCAGTGGCATTAAGTATATTCACATTTTTGTGTAGTCATCATCACCATCCATCTCCAGAACTCTTTTCATCTTGAACAACTGGGACTGCGTTCCTATTAAACAATAACTCCCCAACCCCCTCTCCCCCAGCCCCTGGCAACCACCATTCTACTTCCTATCTTTATGAATTTGATTATTCATGTAGTATAATATAAGTGGAATCATACAGTATTTGTCTTTTTGTGACTGGCTTATCTCACTTAACACAACCTCCTCAAGTTTTATCCATGCTGTAGCACGTGTCAGAATGTCCTTCTTTTTTTAAAATTATTTATTTATTATTTATTTTTGGCTGTGTTGGGTCTTCGTTTCTGTGCGAGGGCTTTCTCTAGTTGTGGCAAGCAGGGGCCACTCTTCATCGCGGTGTGCGGGCCTCTCACTATCACGGCCTCTCTTGCTGGGAGCACAGGCTCCAGACACGTAGGCTCAGTAGTTGTGGCTCATGGGCCCAGTTGCTCTGCAGCATGTGGGATCCTCCCTGACCAGGGCTTGAACCCGTGTCCCCTGCATTGGCAGGCAGATTCTCAACCACTGCGCCACCAGGGAAGCCCTGTCCTTCTTTTTAAAGGCTGAATAATATTCCATTATACACATATACCACATTTTGTTTACCTTTTATCCGTCAATGGTTAGGCTATCTTACTTTTGAAGGAGCATCATTATCCTCATTTCATGGATGACGAAACCGAGAATGAAAAATGTTCAGTAACTTCCCCTTGGTCCCAGAGCCATAAGCAGTAGCATTACAAGCTAAGCCCAGATATACTTGAATCTAAAAGTTATGCTCTTTTCAGGATTGTGAGGTCATCTCCCAATATCTGCAATATATTTTACCTGTATCAGCATTGTTAGGGGGATGGAAGTCCTTAATTTTACATTTTAGAGCCTTTATTTCTCATATGTTAGCGATAATCTAGAAGATTTACTAACCTTTTTAAAATTGATTAGGGTTTTAACCTTTCAGGTTTATTTACTTGCTGGGAGTAAGGTAGTTATTCAAAGTGATTTTATCATAGTATGAATAGATGGCAATATTCAAATAAAAAGTAGATTTTTTCAAACACACAGTTCTTTCGTAAAATACAAGAAGTAAAAATCAACTCATACCGTTATGAAAAATCATTATGCCCTTAAGAGTTGGAGGAAAATATTATCAGCATGGGCTTCTCCTCTGTAAAGCAAAGTAAAGCAAACTGAGCTTTACGGATTTATATCCCCACGTTCACGATAATAATAGCTAGCATTTCCTGCCTTCCTGCTATATGCCAGGCATTATGCTAAACACTTTACGTACATTATCTTATTTCATCCTCTCAGCAGCCCTGTGAGGTCAGTACTCCTTGTATCCTCATTCTGTAAAGGGGAAGTGAGGGTAGGAGGGAGGTTTGGTAACTGTTATGGGTTGAAATATGTCCCCTTCCACCTCCACCAAAGATATGTTAAGATTAGTGGCTCAAAATGTGACCTTATTTGGAAATAGGGTCTTTGCAGAGGTAATCAAGTTAAAATGAGGTCATTAGGGAGGGCCCTAATCCAATACGACTAGTGTCCCTATAAAAAGGTGAAATTTGGACACAGATATCAACAAACACAGAACGAAGATGCCCACATGACTGGAGTGATGCATCTATAAACCACAGAATCCCAAGGATTACCAGCAAACACTAGCAGCTAGGAGAGGGCAGAAAGGATTCTCACCTAGAGCAGCAGGGGGATCATGGCCCTGAAGACACCTTGATTTCAGACTTCTAGCCTCTAGGACTGCAGACACTAAATTTCTATTTAAGCCACACAGTTTTGGTACTTTGTTAAAGCAGCTCTGGAAACTCATATAGTAACTTTTCTGGGTCAAACCAACAGCAAGTGATGGAGCTGGTATTTGGACATAGGGCCTACTAAGAGCTTAATAAATATTATCTGCTATTACTAGTTATAACATTAGCAATAATATTTAATGTTATTATTAATACTAAAACTTGGGGCTGTTGTTTCCCTTCTCCTAAGACTATACCGTTATCCATCCACTATGCTACAACTGGGGCTTGCTTGTCACAGATTCAGAAACCCATCAATCTCACTCAAAACTCAATATGAAATCAGTTATCTATACGCGAGCAGCTGGCCAAGTTCAGATACCAGTTAGTCCCCACTTAAAGGAAATGTGCCCTTAACAGTCTATGTGAGACACATGTGAAACTCTGTGAGAGAAAATTCATGAAAAGATCACTAACTATAGGCCTTGTACGTAATACCCACCCATACCTGAAACCCTACACCCTGAGCAAGTGAAGACAACAGATTGTTAAAGTCCTGTGTTTTGATGAGGATTTATCTGGAGAGGATTATTATAGCTCTCAACTCTGCACTAATGTCTAGCAACTGAACGTGCATCCACGGAAACACAATTCAACTTCTTAATTTTCCAGCCCTGCAGATAATTGGTTCCATAGAGACACAAAGACTCACGCTCTCAACATATGCGTCAGAGATGCTGCTTACCAGTAATCAGAGGATCAGCTTCCTCTGAAGTTCAAAAATGTGTGTGTGGAAGGCGTTTGGGGTAGGCAGAGAATCATTTCTGGGTTCTTTATCATAATTAAGGTGGATTATGATTTTTTTTTTTAGGGTGAAACAAATTTAGCAGAACCAGACCCAAATTTTTCATCCTCTCTGTGCTCTATCTCAGCTGAAGTCTCATGTGGTTTGCCATGCTAAAGAATACACTGGAATTTAGTGGAAAACAAAGCATGCAGTTTCTCTAGTTTCATAAATTATCCTCACCCTCATCTTTGGGGGAATTATGAATAGCTAAGTGGAGGCAGAGCTGGTTTTGTGGATAAAGTCATAGGCTGGACATTTGGAGATATGGTTTCTAATTTAGGTTCTGCTTCTGGCTTGCTTTGACCCTCTGGGAAGTCACATTGTTCCCATGACTTTGCTTGGGTTACTTGTGAATTCCAGAAAAACGTAGTCCAGAGTTGCAGCGCAAAGTTGCTGGGAGGCTTATTCTGATTGATTGGAAATATGGTGGTCTTCAAAAATGAAGGCCACTGTTATGGAACCCTGCCTCTATGTAGAATTTGTTTGCGTGACACAGTGAATTAAATTCTTAGAAAAGTCGGAGAGGAGTATCATGGCTAATAGCAGGCAATGATTTTTACCTCCTTTCTCACCTAGGCTTTTATCATAGCTTTGAAGTCAAAATAATCCCCAAAATTTTCATCACATTCCAGTTATGCTAAGTGACACTGGCTGTCTCCAAGGGTGAAAGAGACAGGGCCAGGAACTTAGAAGCAACCAGCCACAATCAGCTCAGACATGGGCTGTGTCTTTTAGAGTTGTGAGAGCCATTCCTTTAGTCTGACCTAAACTCCAGCTGTTTTCCCCTATAGTTCAGTTACTATGAATTTTAGATTATTTTGTTTTGCTCCCTCTTTGTTATTTTGTTTTGCTCCCTCTTGTTTTGGCATTTGATAATAGTTCCATTGCTCTATTATCTTGGAATTCCACCTCTAACATTTGCTCCTTCCTTGAGAAATTTAGATCCAAAAAAGCAGATCTCACAGTAGCTGTGAACAGTAGCTCTAGACGGCAGATCTATAATATAAACAAGGTTTCCAGTCTGTGGCCCATCTTGGTCTCAGCACTAGAGAAATTCAGAGAAGGCAGAGCAAAGGATTGATTTACTTGTTCCTGTTAGAGAACAGCTAAAACAATTTCCTTCTAAATCATGCACACTATATCCAGATTAAGCTTAAAGCCTCAGTTATACCCCCTTCCCACCTCCAAAAACCTTCAATGACTTCCCAATTATATCAGGTAGCTTTCACTGCAAGCCATTCCAAAACTTACTGGACTCAAACAATAAATATTTATACTTGTAGCAATTCGGTCGGTTGTTTTTCTGGTCTGGGTTGGCTCTGTTGGGCTGGAATGTCCAGGATGGCCTCATTCATATATCTGGAGGTGAGTAGACTGGTGGGTCTAGGAATCTTATCTGGCACGGCTTGTATGAAGTGCAGCTGTCTCTCATCCTTCAGTAGGTTAGCTTTGGCCTCTTCACATGTGATCTCAGGGTTCCTAAGAGCAGTAAGAAAGGGCAAACCCCAATGTCCCAGTGCTTCTTAAGACTTCGCTTGCACCACACTTGCTAATGTCCAACTGGTCAAGCCCAGAATCCAAACAGGGATCTAGGAAGCTGTGATTGTTGCAGGGGATCACTGCTACGACACCATTTAATAAGGTCCACACCCCTTATCAAGGTATTAATTCATTCTGAATGCAATCTAGCATCCCAACACTATGCCACACTGTACACCATTAGCACTTAGGCTCCAGCCAAACTGAAATTGCTGTTTCTAGTAGCTGCCACACTTTCTGGTCCCCATGTCATTATTCTTGCACTTGTCTCTATTAGAATGCCTTTCCTCCACTTGCCACACAGCCAAATTCATCAGAGAATAAAGTTTTTAAGCCCCTACACTGTGTAAGCAGTCTGCTAGGCTGGAGAAACAACCTTGAAGAAGCTCAGAGCTACCTATCCTGTATAGTTTTCTATAGTTTTCTGTAACAAAGTACCGTAGACTGGGTGGCATAAACAACAGAAATACTTTTTCTCACAGTTTTGGAAGCTAGAAGTCTGAGTTCAAAGTGCCAGCAGGATTGGTTCCTTCTGAAGTCCATGAGGGATGAATCTGTTCCGGGCCTCTCTCCTCGGCTTGTAGATGGCTGTCTTTTCCCTGTGTCTTCACGTGGTCTTATCTTCTGTAACTGTCTGTGTTTTAATTTCCTCTCTTTCTAAGGACTTCAGTCATAATAGATTAGAGCCCATTCTTACAGCCTCATTTTAACTTAATCACCTCTTTAAAGACCCTGTCAGTAAATACAGTCACACTCTGAGGTACTAGGCATTAGGACTTCACCATATGAATTTCTTGGGGGACACAATTCCGCCCATAACATATCCTTAAATACCCCCACTCAATTGCTATCTCTTCTTTAAAACCTTGATAATAACTCCTGGATAAAAATAAATTTTATCTCCTTTTAACCTCCCTTGCTAATTTAATTGCCTCTTTTATGATTCTGATCGCTTACTATCTTGTGTTATAGTTATCAATATCTGTGTCTCTTTTTCCTATTCATTCATTCAGTAGGTACTGGGCACCACCCAAGTATCAGGCATTGTACCAAAGGCCAGGAAACAGAGGTTTAGCAGACACTGCCAGTGCCCTGCCCACTTCCCTGCTGGCATCCACTGTTGCAGTACGTGCTGATGGCGTCTTGTGCAACCTCCACAACTCTCTGCCCCAGGGTTTTCTACCTGGAGCCCAGAGCAGGTGGCAGTGCCCGGGAGTTAATGCCCCTGGGAGCAGCCCAAAGGTTGTTGGTGGTTAAGCACCCCTGATTCCCACCCCCACATGGGACACAGAAGCATGATTTCCCAGAGGTTTCTAATAGGATGGAGCTTCATCTGCCCATGGAGGTCCTGGCTACATAATGCACATCCTCATGATTGGCTCCATCCTCCATTCTTGCCTTATTTTCCTACTTCCCTACCCATGCTTCATGGGATCAGCTTTAAATGGACTTCTTGCTCTCAAATACCTGTCTAGGGGATGACTTTCAGGACAAGTCAGCCTAAGTCAAGTGGTGAGCAGAGAGGTTGTGGTTTCTATTCTCACATAACTGATTTACTCACAGGGATGCAGACAAGAGAATAGGGAATCCCATTACAGTATGCTAACAGCTAACGTTTATTGTGTAGTCTCAAAAGCAGTTCTAATACAAATAAGAAATATTATTTTTCTCATTTTACATATAAGGAAACCAAGGCTTAGAGAGGTTGAGAAGTGTCCCAGGGGCAACAGAAACTGAGAGGTACTAGGGATTTAAACCCAGATTTGTAAGATTTCAGGCACAGAACTCTGCCGTTTAGTTAGCTGCCTCTCATTTAGTTGTTTCTTCTCCATTTGCAGATGGTTTCAGAAGGGTTTGATTTATTAAAAACAAACAAACAAACAAACAAAACAAACATGAAACCTAACAGGGATTGAGGTCATGGGCCATAAACATCGCCCAGGTGTCTAATTAATGGCTACAATCCATCACGTGGAAACCTGGCATGGAGTAGTGAGTCACAGGGGCCCAGACCTGCCCCAGGCCCTGAGACATGTTATGCCTCCAAGCCAGCTGGTTCCTTACAGCAAATCCACTCCCTGTATATGCCAGCAAGCCCTGGGAACACATGGATTTCTTCTTATAGCAGAGCTGATGGACCTGTCATCTTGGGTAGCAGCAGCTGCTAGGCTTGTCAGCTTCCAGGTGGTAAAGACCTCCTCTGGGCCCAGCCTCCCTCATGAGTGCTGTAGTATCAGGATGGGGGCAGGGCTGTTTGGCCTTCACTTACCAGGTCACTGATGACAGCATTTCATCCGGGGCAGCTAACTGCTCCATTCTCCAAGAGACCCTTTTGTCTGTTCCAGGTCACCGGGGCACCCTTTCCCACGGGAAGTCAGAGAGGCTGCTTCTTGCTTCGAGCTGGCCTGCTCGGGAGAGCGGCACCGGGTGCCTGGGGGGAGCCAGGGAGGCCGGCTCAGTGCTAATGAGCCACAGGGCTCTTCCATTTAGCAGGGATATCACAGCCAGGATACAGCACCTAGAAGGCCAGCAGCCTGTTTCGTTTTTCTTCTCCTGTTTCTCGGATTAAGAACGAGCAAACGATAACAAAAAGCAAAACAACGACAACCATAACTATAGTTGCTTATTCTATTCTGTGTTACCAATTGTTGTAATAGAAAACCTAGATTTGAACTTCTGTTCTACCCGTCCCTGGCCATGTGTCTCTGGGCAAGTGGCCTCCCCTCTCCCAGCCTCTGCTGCTCCTGCGGTCAAGCAGGGTAAGTACTTTATCTAAGGCCACATGGCTCATGTGGCATGGCTGGAATTCTATCCTGTGCCTCTGTTGGTATCAAAACACAGTGCTTCCTCTTAGAAAGGTGTTGGCACATAACATAGTAAAGGCTCAAAAGGTTCAGCCTCGGACACTGCACTGACACCAAGGCAGAGTTGTGCAGGAGACACAGTACGTGCTGATTGTTCTCAGTTTTACCCTTTCTGTCTTCCTAAATTTCAGGCACCCAGAATTCTTGACATCTCTGCCTATACCCACATTTCCCTTGCTTCTTAGAAAGAGTCTGGAATTTGGATTTTTCTGAAACCCTTAGACTTGGGTTCCAGCTCTGCCACTTACTGGCTGCATGACGGTGGACACGTTAATTCTATATTTTCATGTCTCAATTTCTCATTTTTAAAAAGGAAGGGGCTGGTCTGAATAACCTGCTAATTTAGTTTAAAATGATAGGTTTGGAGGCAGATGGTCGGGTTAAGGATCTCCAGGTGTGTGAACTTGGACAAGCCCTCACCTTCCCCAATTCTGAAGTTCCTCATTTTTAAAATGGGAAGAAGGGAAGCCCCTACCTCACAGGTAGTGGTGCAGAAGGGTCAGTGCAAACGAGGCATTTCTTAGGATAGTACCTGGCACGTACTGTTCGTAGTAGCAGCAGTAGCAGCCATATTCCTAATGTAAAATTCTCTGGTCTAGGATCAAGGTGGTCATTTCCACTGTAGCCTTTATTTCAATCACGGTGTTTCCTTTCTCTGGAGACAGTTGCTTTATAAAGACATGGTTAGCTGTTAAAGGGATTTCAGTCAAAAGGGAGTATTTGAGGGGCTTTCCAAGCTCCTTGGAAAGCATGCCACTTGGGCAGCGGCATACTCCGACAGTCTATACAACGTGTTTAATGTGGAACAACCAGGTAGGTGAGCTAGGAGGTCGGATTTTTTTCTTCAGAGGCTCTCCCCGGAATGGTAGAGCAAGTCTTCAGTTTGAGTGCATGTGGGTCTTACCGGAGGAAGGTGGAAGAGTGTGGCTGAAGATGCCAACCCAGCCCTGGTCTGACATATCATTGTTAGAATTTAAAGAGGCTTCCTTCCGCCTGTGCTCTCTCTTGGCCCTGCCGGCTGGCATTCTTATTCAAATCAGACCCCAATCAGAGGGGAGTACACATCAGTCAGTCAGACAGGCTTGCAAGCGTGGGCTTTAATTACCCTATGCCTTCTCATAGTTCACACCCAAAGGAAATCACTGCAGCAGAGGATCTGGACTTTATTCTCAAAGGAAGCATTCAGTGAATAGAAAGTGCAGAGCCTGTGAAATGTGATGGAAATTGGCATGCAAAAAGAGATGGAGACAGGCCACAGAAACTTCGTCAGGAAACTTCTCAGGACTCCTGAGACCTTTTCCCAGGAGTCTCTTGTTAAGTATTTTTGCTTGTGATCTGTAGGCTTCCACAGCAGAAGTCCTTCTAATCACAGAAGCATAGCTTCATGTGGTTCAAAAGGAGCTTAATGGGCATGTGGTCTAATTACCCATCTGACATCTGAATCCCCGCTACGCCATTTCTGCAAACAGGTCTGCTAATCTCTGCTGCAATGTCTGCAATGGTGGGATACTTATCTGGTCCAGTCCATTTTTGTTCAGGTATCTTAGAAAGTTCTTCCAGAGTGAAGTGTTCTCCCAGAAGCTTCCATCTTTTGCTTCTGGAACCTCTTTGGGCCACTCAGCACATATAATCTCAATGTTTCCCAAATTCTGTCATTCGTGCATCACCTTTACAATTGTTCTGTATCTGTGCTCTATCTGTAATACTATCAACTGGATGTTTTCCTTTTAACGGATTTTTTAAACTTAAATGCTTTAATTTTGTCCTAAACAAAATATCTGTGAAACTATGGGTTTAAAGGGGAAGTATTGTTTTTACGTTATGTATAAAAATAAATATACATACCAGGTAAAACCATCTGTGTACCATCAAGGGTGGCACACCATATGTCTGCTCTCTAAATAACAATGTTTTATCATATTTAAGTAAATGAAATAAGTTGGGGGGATGTTTATTTGTTTTTGTGGTACCCGGGCCTCTCACTGTTGCGGCCTCTCCCGTTGCGGAGCACAGGCTCCGGACGCGCAGGCTCAGCGGCCATGGCTCACGGGCTCAGCCGCACCGCGGCGTGTGGGATCTTCGCGGACCGGGGCACAAACCCGCGTCCCCTGCATCGGCAGGCGGACTCTCAACCACTGCGCCACCAGGGAAGCCCCGGGGGGATGTTTATTGAGTCGTTATTATATGCAGTTACACAGTAGGTGCTTCATATATGTTATCTCAGTGAATAGGTTAATGCTCACAGTAACGCTCTGAACTCAGTGTTATTTTTATACTTGTTTTACAGATAAAAAAGTAGAAGCTCAGAGAGGGGGAAATACTGACCTCAGGTTATACAATTAATGAATGAAGAGGTTAGGACTTGAATTCATGTCTTCTGGTTTCAAATGCCAAGCTTTGTCCACTGGTCCACAGAATGACCAGGAGTTCTATTGGCCCCAGAAAAAAGGTACTTCCAGTGGCTTGGTGCCTTTGCTTTATTTTTTCAGCCAGGGTGGAAGAAGATATCCTTGTCTCCAAACAGCTCACTGCTGATGAGAACAGTTGTTCATTCTTCAGTGAGTGCTCTTATGGGCTCTAAATAGACAGCTAAGTTGACAGACATAAGTGTGGCAGGTGTATCCTAGCCATAATTCCTTTCTTTTGAGAAATGTCTTGGTCTGTAATCAAGCCCAAGGCACACTAGACACAAATAACAGATAATGTAAAAGTGGGGTGGAGTGGAGGAAGGGACAAGAATAGTTCCTCCCCAGCATCTCCAGTCTAATCCTTTCAGCCCTTCATGTGCTACTTTGAATGTGTGCTGTGTACCATGTGGTGGGCTAGGAAGGTGGGAATGTAAGAAAAGTTAAGGACAAGTTACAAGAAAGCTGTTGGAGCTATTTGCTCACACAGGAATGAGGAATAACTCTGAAAACCAGCCAGATCCTCAGGCTAGGGGAATGATGTCCTCCACCCTTTCCTTCCTTTAGCACCAGGAGCTTAAAGTGCTCATGTGCAGGTTCCCTAAGCAGCTCTATACTGATGTTTTATAATATCTTAAAAAGAATTACATGAAAAAGGGCCTCATGAGCGAATACATTTGGGAAATGGTCCTTACTATGTTCTCTTCTTGTTAATTCTAAATGTATGTTACCCATTAAAGGCTCTGAGAAAAGATACCTGATAACTTTAACTCAGGGCAACTCAAGCTTATTTGATCACTGTCAGGAAAAGTTGAAAGGCTTTGAAATGGCCACAGGATTTCTGGGTGTCCTTTCAATTGAATGTGAGGCATTAACTACCTTAGCCTTTTGGATTATTTGATTTTATAGGGTCTTCGTCTCTTACTGTCTTTGACCAAACTATTTTATAGATCTGTAAATTGTAGACAACTAATAGTAATGTAAATGATTCTTGTTCTTGAAGTGCAAATGCATTTTTTTTTCTGGCGGAGTTGCATAGATGCATCTGCTAGCAATTTTATTTCTGCATTCCTGATTGCCTATATATGTGTCTGTTCTTTGAATTCTCCTTTGAACTCATTTTTTTACATCTTACTTGTTCCCTCATTATTTATGATAAATTTTAAATTTATCATAAATAAATTTTTGACCCATTTTTATTTTATATTTGTAGGAGAAGCATGATTTTTCTCTTTTCTAAAAATTACCCTTTTATACTCAGAACCTCATTTTGTTTCAAGTCTGTTATGAATTTGATCTCTTCGTATACCTGTGTATCTACCCCTGTGGGCTGCTGATTCTGGCCCCTGGCTTCTCTTTCTCTCCCAGCTCAGCAGCTTTAGTCTAAATCTTGCAGTAACCTATTACTTTCTGGTCTCGAACTCCCTCTTCTGCCATGCCTATGGGCCAAGTAGCTTAGGGAAGCACAGCATCTGACATGCTTTCTCTAATGGTCCTTCCGAGAACACACTTTTGAGAAGAAATTTTCCTGTCTTCACTTCTGGCATGACTCTCTGAGCTGCCATCCCGCAATTTTCACTTAACCAAATCCTTCTTATCTTCTCAGGCCCAACCTCTTCCTCCATGTATCCATTCTTGGTTATTCCAGCCTGAATTACTTTCTTCCTGCCCTGAAGTCCCTTAACATTTTGTATCACTCTTATGGCCTTCTTCACATACTTCCTGATGGCATTTATGAACATTTAAAAAATCTCAACAAATTCCAGAAGACGGCATAATTCTTTATACTTCTTGGTGGAAGAATCATGTGGTTGGTCCTGGTGCATGAATTTGTTCTCTTAGACTCAGTCAAATTATGAAAAGTAACATTTTGTGTGTATGTGTGTGTGTATGTGCATGTGTGTGTGTGTGTGTGTGTGTGTCTATGTGCATAAGTGATTTTTTATGACAAGGACCCAGGGTATGGGAGGAAGCCAGGCAAAAGTGAGATCTCATGCAGCATCTTTCAGAGGCTATGTGCAGCCTGACCACGTTGGGAACTCTGGGGCATGAACTGTGCCTTAGAGTTACCCTCACCAGGGAGTACCTGTGATTTGGATAAGGGCCACCCACTCACTCCCTGGGCAGCTGTGGGGAAAGAGTGGCTCAAATAGCCTGAGGGAAGTTCTCCAAGGATAAGCTATGGGTGCTGCTTTTTAGAATCAAAATTATACAGGAAAAGGGTGCACAAATATGTTAAACAGGGATCAAATGGGATCTAGGTGCACCACCAACATTGTCTATGACCTTGCTTCATAAGAAAGTTTTAAAAATTGTGATACCATACACATAACGTAAAGTTGACCATCTTATCCATTTATAAATGTACAGTTCAGTGGCCTTAAGTACAGTCACATTGTTGTGCATCACCACCACCCATCCACAGAACCCTTTTCATCTTGCAAAACTGAAACTCTGTACCTATGCAACAATAGCTCTCCATTCTTCCCTTTCCCTAGCTCTTGGCAACCACCTTTCTACTTTCTTTCTCTATGAATTTGGACTATTTTAGGTACCGAATAAAAGTGGAATCATACAGTATCTTTCCTTTTGGGGAACTGTAAAGTTTTTCAACAAGTGCCAATAATCCTTTAAGAAATAGTGCCCTGAAATGTTTACGTCACAGAAATGGCCTCCCCAGCCCTCTCTTATTCTTACAGGGTACTAGAGACCCCTCTCACTCTTGCCAATAATTTCAAATAATAGATCAAGACTAGGTCCATGAGGACTTTGATTTACCTGGAGCTGTATGACCCCTACTGCTGGTGATGAAATCAAGTCACTGTGGTACTTCTTAACATACAGATTCCAAGGTTCCTCCTCAGACCTATGACTCAGAATCTCCCACAATGGAATATATGTCCTGTTTATGAAAATTCTTTTCCACATGAATTTTGTGTAGCCAGAAAAGCATTTTCAGAACCACCAATCTCGAGCAATGGTTTTCAATCTTGTTTTTAAGCCACTGAATCCTTTCTTGAAATAACATTTCTCACCAGGCACCGTTTTCCAAGAGAAGAGCAGAGCTGTTCAATCTGATGGAGGAAAGAGGGGCTCAAGATCTGGTCACAGCTCACCTCCCTCTGCCATGCCAGCTATTCCATCTCAGGGCCACAAGGCTTCCTAGAAAAAGCTTGAAAATTAATGATCTAAAAAATTGTGTTGAGGGCTTCCCTGGTGGTGCAGTGGTTGAGAGCCCGCCTGCTGATGCAGGGGACACGGGTTTGTGCCCTGGTCCGGGAAGATCCCACATGCCGCGGAGCAGCTGAGCCCGTGAGCCATGGCCGCTGAGCCTGTGCGTCCGGAGCCTGTGCTCTGCAACGGGAGGAGAGGCCCGCGTACCGCAAAAAAAAAAAAAAAATTGTGTTGAAAGCTTCTTTTCTCTACTCATGTGTGATACATGAAAAGTGGGCCCTCCCCAACCAGAATATATCCACATCAAGTCCCTGGAACCGGTGAATGTTATCTTATTTGGAAAAAAGTGTCTTTGCAGGTGTGATTAAGTTAGGGATTTTGAGATGAGGACATTACAATAAATTCCTCCTGTTGGCCCTGAATGCCATCACAAGTGTCCTTACAAGAGGGAGGAGAGTGAGATTTTAGACAGAAGAGGAGAAGAAACAGTCACAGGATAAGGCAATACGAAGACAGAGGCAGAGATTGGAGTGATGTTATCACAAACCCCAGAAAGCTGGAGCACACACCAAGAGGTGGACGAGGCAAGGAACTGATCCTTGTCTAAAGCCCCCAGAGAGACCGCTGTCCTGTTAGATTTTGGACTTGTAGCCTTCAGAATTGTGAGAGAATTAATTTCTGTTATTTAAGCTAGTGGCAACTTGTTACAGCAGCCACAGGGAACTAATCTGCTGTGCAATTAAAAACCAGTTTTCAAAGGTGTAAAAAGATTTCTATAGCTACTCTACGAAAACAGTTGTTGATTATTGTTGTTACTTCCGTGGGCAGTAGATGGGCCCAATAGTAACATCTTGGATAAGCACCCGGATAGAATCAGAAAGCTTCCCGTGTCTTTCCTCCTTAGGGGAAATAATAAATCTCTGTCATGTCAGTTAGTTCGATTTTCAAGTGTCCCTCTATTTACTTAGGCGTTGGAGAAACTCTTGTGGATGAAAAGATTCAAACAGTTTCAGAGTACAAGCCCTTTTCCCAGTCAACTTTTCCCCTGCGAAGACTATATTTTGTTTCTGTGCTACTAATCCATTTACATAAGTTCTGTCTAGGGGAGAGGGAAATGTAAATGGCTTGGAAAAAAAGGACTCTGTCTGCAGTAAGAGATAATGCACCTTATTATTTTGTGGAAATTAAGCTCTTACTGAGTCCACATATTATAAATATTTAAGCCATTAAGTGGCATTTTATGCAAATCAATAAATGAGAAGGAAACACCACTTGCAGAAAAATAAATTCACTTTTATGGGTGTAGCATGGCCACTTCTTGACTGTTGTTATTATACAGAATAATCAGTAGGATGGCCGTGTGCTGTAAGTCTCAAAAAACAAACTCCATCAAGTATTTTAAGTCCTAATAATTCCTTGTGTTTGTGTAGTACTTTACAGTTCGCAAAATGCTTTTATATTCAATCTCTCTCACATCAACTTTGCAAGTAGGTAAAACAGGGATTACCAGTTGGTATGGGTTGAATTATGTCTCCCCTGCCCCTTCCCCAGCCTCACCCAATTCACATACTGAAGCCCTAACCTGCAGTACCTCAGAAGGTGACCTTATTTAGAAATAGTCACTGCAGATGTAATTAGTTAAGATGAGGTCATATTAGAGTAGGATGGGTCCCTAATCCAATATGACTGGTGTCTTTATAAAAAGGGAAAATTTTAACACGAACACACATAGAGGGAAGAGACACAGGGAGAAGATGGTCATCTACAAGCTAAGGAACATCTGAGGCCCTCAGAAACTAGAGAGACAACTGGAACAGATCTTTCCCTTATGACCCTCAGAAGAAACCAATCCTGCTGACACCTTAATCTTGGACTTGTAGCCTCTAGAACTGTAAGACAAGGAATTTGCATTTTTAAGCCACCCAAGTTGTGGCACTTTGTTAGGAGCCCTAGTGAACTAATACATCAGTGGAGTTTAGGAAGTGACTTCGAGATCCTATAAGAATGGATCCAGGACTAAAACCTGGATTTTCTGATTCCTAGTGCCGTGATGTGAAAATTTCAGATTCTACTGATTATAGGTGCCAGGGCTGCATAAGAGGACATGAACCATTCTCTGCAGCTGATGAGTATCAAGAGCAGGAGTTAAGTAGAATATCATCCTCTTCTCCAGTTGAGATGAGAGATGTGGAGGAACCTGGAGAGGTAGCATAGGCTCAGACACAGTGGAGAACTCTGAATCACAGCAAGCAGCTGGGTTGTGGGGTTTGCAGGCATGTGCTAAGAATAACACATAGCACTTGGTTCAAGGGTCAGATAGCTGTGGTTAATGACTGAAGAAGTCAAAGAACTGGTGAGTTGAAGTCAAGCCCACCCTTCCAGCTGCCCAAGAATTCACCGAGGATAGGGCAGGCGAGCCCTGCCGTCAAGGTCCAGGGATCTCTGTAGACCGAGGCAGCTTAGGTGATGATTCTCCCTGGGAACTGTTCCTTGGGACTAGAGGGAACACATTTCCAGAAGCACGGGTTCCACCAAGGATTGTATGACTCTTTCGCACTTAGTTCTTGTTTTCATATGGAGGCATGATAGGGAAATAGTGGTTTCAAGGAGGGTTGTATGCCACCTGACATCCTCTGCTGGAGCTCTGATTGGAGCCAGGTGTGTGCTCATAACTGAAGATGACTGCATGGTTCCCAGCTACCTTGCGAGGAAGAAGCGCAGGTACAGCCCACTGTTGCTTCCTGAAGGTCAGTTGTGTGAGTAAAGAGGACAAAATGCCCAGTGTGATGGGAAGCATGTGAGGTAGGTTCTTTTGGTAGTAGAGACACTCAGGTACCTTAAGGATCCAGAGGTTTATCATACTGATTCATGGATGGAGAGAGGAGACAAGAATATTGGCCATCCACTGGATCCTCTCAGAGGTTTGGATATGGTTTGAACACTGGAGGAATCCAGCACCTTTCTGTTGTCACACTGCCCATCAGCAGAGCAGATTCCTTGATTCTGACTCCTAACCTCTGCTCCTTCTTCTATGATTCCTGCCAGGAGAGGCTTCAGGAAGCAGAAAATCCAATATATGACAAAGATAGGCCCAGTGAAAGGTCTGAGGCAGGATAAAGAGCATCTCCCCATGGAATGGTATTGAGGGGTACACAGCCAGACAGTTGATTCTGAACAGTAGCCAGAAGATTTTGCACCAAGAATTTGAGGAAACAAAAGTGGACAAGCTATGGCAGCTTCAGATTCAGTTCACGTTTGCTAAGAACTTAACATAGTCTACACACTGTGCTCGATGCTTTTACCTATATTATTTCATTGTAAAGCCGAAAGTAGAATTCCTCTTAAGGAGAGGATTGTTTCTGTTTAGGGAAGTGCTTGGATTGGTAGCTTTTCTGGATGTATGTGAAGAAGTCTTCCCTGCATCTCATTTTTTTATGGGCAAAAGCAGGATATGGAAAGATCTTAAAGCTATTTGTGATGAAGCTGGAGAATGTCCAATTTCCAAAGTTGGCCCAGGAAGGAGGGGTTATAGAATCATATACTTTATTCTTCACAGTGAGTGTATGAGAGAGATACCATTGTTATCCTCATATAAAATAGAAGACAGTGCACAGTAAGGTTTAGTAACCTCCCCAGGGCCACACAGCTAACTACTGACAGAGGTGAGTTTGAATGCATTGTATTTGATGGCAAAACTTACACTTTTAACTGTTAGGCTATATCCTTAGAAACATTTGCCCTTTAGTAAGTACCTAATGCAATAAGATAAAATAAATCTTTAATATCTCCAGTTAAATTTCCACTTGGCTTAAAGAATCCAACTCCCTTTTGTATTTGTAAGTGGTTAGCGTGGTTTGTAGCAATATGACGAGCACAGTGAGCTAGCGGACGGTCATCGTGAGGGAGGCTAGAGCATCATCTCTACCTCCTTCAAGAGTGGATGTAACAGCGACAACAACAAAAATAGCATCTCAGCAGAGCTGCTTTCAGACAGGCTTATGTTTATGGCTTAGACTTGACATCGTAATATCTTATGACTGAGAGAAAGAGGCTGAAACTTATGCTGTTCTTGAGATAATGCGGTAACCTAGAATGCTTAAGTGATTTGCAGGAAAACTACCAACAAAAAGTAGGAATTAGATTCTGTTTAGAAAGCTTAAGCAAATATATCTTAAATTTGGACTGGATAGTCCATTGCTCATGTGGACTTGTTAGCTAATTTTAAGCTTCTTGACACATTTACATTCCTCAGGTCGGTGGTGGGGATGGATTGAGTGTCAAATTCGATTTGTGAAGGAGACCATGTGCTGGGCTCAGAAACTCGCAAAAATAGCTTTTAATTTGCTTCCCCTGTAAGCGGATTATATAGAGTGTGATTTTCATGTTTTTGGGATCTTACCTCTATTCCAGCCACTATTGCAAGAGCTGTCAGAGGAAGGGCTCGTGTTCTGCAAAGCCGAATAACCATGTTTCCTTTGAATTTTACAGCGGCACTTTCTCTAGATTTACTTTGCTTTAAATCCTGAAAAACCTAGAGATATTACACACCTACCTGACTCTGAAAGCAGAGGATTCCTGTGGGGTGTGTATTTCTATCATAATCACAAGATGAACTGATAGTGCCTGAGCTGGGATAGAGGAAACAAATAGACCATTTCCAAATGCTTTTGCAATGAATATAGCTGAACTGTCTTTAAAAAACAAAACTAGTCAAAATATGTGCGATTATTCTAAAAAGTAAGTCATCTTTATAGGCGAAGCAGTCTGGAAATGTAAGCTGTAGAAAGCAGAGTGTGTGTGTGTGTGTGTGTGTGTGCGCGTGCGTGCACGCGTGTGGTTGTTGTTTTTAGGTGTCTGTCTTCAAAGGCTGCAATCATCTGACAGTGCTTGCTCAAATTCTTCAGAGGATTTTTGACTGTAGTGTATATCAAATGAAGGAGGAGGATAAATCTAGCCAGCCATTGCACAGTTCAGGATGCAGTCTGTACACTGTGCCCAGGCTTCTTATGATGAAAAACATTAATTTCCCTTAGTTCCTAGAAGGGTTTTGGAATATAGGTGTTTATTCCTAGCCCTGTGGGAATGCATTTTTATTTATTTATTGTATTATTAAAAGCCACTTGGTCCCATTTAACCTCAGGATACCCTAATATCATTTAAAAATATCCAGAATTAATAACCATTTAAAAATCCCTTAGAAACCTAAGTTTTTCACTGTCTTTGTATCCTTCAAAAGGAAACATAGCCAGGAAGGCAGGATGGAAAGGAAGAAAGAGAAAATGAAGAACAGATCAAACTTAACTGGCCAGTACAGTAGCTTGAATGCCAAGTCTCTCTTCCCTTACTTCAGAAGTGACCTGTGTTGTGAGGCAATGTTTTTGAAACACAGTGGCTGGTCATTAAATATTTGACTTTCTTTGGAAATGTTGGAAGAAGAAACTTACAAATTTAGCAATAATGACCATAACATTAACTATTATTTATATATAGTACTTTAGAGATTTACAAGGCAAATATTATACAGTTACACCCTAGTGCCTGTGGGATTTGTTAGATAAGATGTGACCAGAGATTGGGGTGGGATGAAAAGACAGGGAGAGGAGAAGTGTGGTCCTTCACTTATAATAACTGCTTGTTTATTCCTTGGTTTCAATCATGGTTCTTTTACTATTGGTTGTTAACTTATAAAGTTAAGAATTTGAGAAATGAATAAAAGCTGTGAACCCATTCCTTAGAAAAGTAAATACACAAATAACCAAAACTCTATCTTTATTTTCAGGAGGTTAATGGATGCCTTGTAGGCCAGTTGTGGACCTGCCTTCGAGAATTTGGCTTCTTAGTACAAGCTTGACAAGGCAGAGCGGACAGCTAAGAGATCGTGGGCAGGGATCTTGCACTCATATCTACCACTGTATGCCTAATGCACAGCACTTTGGAAGGTATGTAGTAGGTGTTTAATAGATACATATTTAATGAATGAGGAAAATTAGACTTGGAATTTCTATAATGTGCCTTTCAACCAAGTATCTCAAAATATTAACTTGGTCATCTCTTGACTATTCAAGTTTATTTTTGGTTTGAGAACTATCAGTAGGAAATATTAATTTGGGGTCAGTTTTTTTTTTCTTCTGCTGTGCTGTCTTATTTCTAACCAAATGAGTACTTATGGAAAACAATTGGTTCTAACATCTATAAGTAGCTGTGTGAATTTGAGTGAATATTGTCTTTGCTAAAGTTGAGATTCTAATTTAATAACTTCTCTCCCGGTCACGCTGGGTTGTTAGAGAAAGAAAGTGACATGATATATGTATGAATTTTCTTTAAGAAGGACCAAGTATTTTCCAAAGCATTTAACTTATGGTTGATGTGCTTCCAGGGATAAGGGTCCCTTCTGTTGACCATAGTGAGAGAGATGTACCATATGCTATTAGGTACTTAGTGACCGAGGTTTGGCCTGCCACAAAAGGGATGTTTTAGGGCAATATTTTGTAATGAGATTTTCTCAGAGGGAACAATAAAAATATTAATAAATTGGAAGGGCTATCTTCTGCCTGATATTGAACACCCCCCACCCCTATACACACACTTCCTTCTCTTCTTATATCTTTATCCCCCACTATGTCATCATCATCATCCCAAACAGATTAGTCCAGATTTCCTCACCAGGAAAGTGATGTTGACCACTGTCTTTCCCAAGATACTCTAAAGACTTTTTGCATCATCCGTATTGCTGATTTGGAAGTTTAAGCTTCTTCCTGCCTTCAAGGATGCCATGTAAATAATTACAACTGTTGTTCTTAAAGTCACAACATGCTCCTGTAAATCACCACACCCATGAACACTCCCCTTCTCTCTTCCTTGTTTTGTCATGTGATTAAAGACCTTTGTCCCATTGTTAAGTCAGATTTGGGTTTAAATTCGAGTTCTTCTATTTACCAGCTGTATGTTCATAAGTTTTAAATCTCCTGATCCTCAGTGCTTTTGCTTGTGAGAGGGGGCAAATATAAGAGGATGCTGTATAGGGTTACTGTATGAAAATGTATGTACAGCGCTTAGTGTTGTAACTGATCATAGGAAAGAGCCTTATAGCTGTGTTAGTTGCCGCTGCTCTCGTCATTGATGTTGGTGATGTTTGTTTGTTGAAGAAGCTGTCCTGAGAGAGCTAGTCTGGCTCTGAGTTGAGAGCGAGCTGTGTGGCCTAATGCAAGGGGGTTTCCTCTTGGGGACTCTTGCTGGAGCTACAATCAAGAGGGAGGGAGGCTTCGCCATCTGCCAGTGCTCACAGTCTGATACTCAGGATGATTCAGGGCTTTCTTTCTCCCTGGGTCAGGATCGACAGAAGCTTCATTGGTGGGCTGAATATCTCAATATTGAAGGAGCTGTTGAAATAAACTGTTTCTTAAAGTAGAACTTACAAAGAGCTCCAGAGCTTTCTGCCTAACCTCTGATAGCAGATCCCAGGGCTGCAGCTCTACAACACGCCGCCTTTTGGTCCATTCCGATTCTGCTGGCCCCAGGGTGTCTCTTTGCTGAGAGCCTAGTGCTTCTCTGTTAGACAAAGTGATGCATCAGAAACTCTTAACCAATCTCCTTCTACCCATTCGATCAACCAGAGCTTTCTATCCCTTATAAAACATATTGCCTAAGGCCTGAAGAATGCGGGTTGCTCCCACCTAGTGGGCTGCTCTGTTTCATCCTGGTTCTTCTGTTCCCATCAGTGCAGTTGCACACTTGCCAAGAGTCAGCTGTGTTGCTGCCCATATCTGTTTATGCCAGTTCCGTTTGTTATGTAATTACATATTTCAATTAAATGTTTCACAACTGATTTAATGTAAGTGCAGAAAGAGAGTTGTCCACTCAGTGAATGTTTTGGAAACAGTAAGGTTGAGTTGCTAAAAGTGCTGTTGAATTAGATGTGGATGAGACAACTCTAAAAACTTGGGGGGTGGAGGGAATCATAAAAACCAGAAGAGTCTGCACTCAGATGGTTTCACAAAGGTCTTTGCTTTCTCAGTCTGCTTTATAGAAAGCAAACCTGGAAATCCTAGCAGATGATGTTTGAGTTATTTATGAAAGAGAGATGGTGTGAACTCTGATCACTGTACTGTACTGTCTTAAAGTCAACCACGACAACAAAACTTGTCCTACATCCAAAGCTTAGGAGTGAATCTATTTTATACATTTTAAGTTACAATGTAAATCTAAGGTACGTATGCATCATTTGTAAGGATTTCCCAGTTTAACCAATATTTTTTATGAATTGACACATTACCTGTCTGTTCGCAGTAGATGACAATAGAGGGTTTCTACTGTCCAAGGTACCCACCGTGATACCTGATACATCTGCTATCCACAGCGCAAGCTATTTCGGGAACAGCCAGTGATGGTGGTGGGTTGAGCAGGTGTTTTTGAGCTCACACTATGAAGCAGGCACCTAGGGCTGACATTGTATTCCATGGCCAAAGAAATTTGTGTGACTGCTTACCCATATGAACTAGCATTTGTTGGATAATTTTTCATACACTGCTTTATTCAACCTCCAAATAGCCCTTGGGAGGTAGGAATTATCCCTGTTTTCTAGTTGGGGCTGCTGAGGTTTAGAGAAGTTAGATGATTTGGGCCTAATCACACACCAAGTAGACGTGCCTAAGACAAGTCACAGGGTCTAAAACCCATTATTAACCCATTAAGACTGGTTTGCCTGTTGATCTGAGTGGCAGCATTAACTGATCCACTCAGTACTGAGATCCAGGTCCTGAACTTTAACCAGTTCCACCTAAATATGCTTCTCACATTCTTCAGAGTCTGGTCAGTTGGAGTAGTTTCAGGCAGTGAACTTGGTGCCGACCGTGCTCTGAGCTTCTAAGTCAGGGCTTTGTTGAAGCAACATGATTTCTGATGAGCCCCCAATAGCCCTCCATTCTCGTGCTGGCTATGCTGCACGTGTTCTGTGAGTGAGAGGACACACTACAACATTTGAAATGAGCCACCAGGACGAGAAGGGAAGGCTTTTGGCAACACAAGTTATTTGCATTGTTGCAACACCTGCTCCCTTTGGTGCAAGATAAGGGTCTGTCAGAATTTCCGTTATTCCCCCTATTCAATGGGAGGGTCATTTAGCTAACTCTTTTCCCTCTGGTCTACAATTTGGGACATGGTACGTCGGTTCAGCTAACATTGCTTTATTATTAAAATCGTTGTTGACCTTTTTGAGTTAGTATAGAACCAAATACATGTGTTTGTTTTTTGTTCTCCAGAATACTTGTGAAAAAGCACAGGAGAAAAAGCCTGGCTTTTGATAAAAGTCAGGCAAAAAAAAAACCATCTTAGATGTTTAAATCAATGTTCTGTAAAATTTTCTCTGTAATCCACAATTACTGGAATTACCAGAGGAATTTATTAATCACACACATTTCTGGACTTTGCTCCAGATCTACTCAATCAGATGCTGTAGAAGTATAACCTGGGATCAAAACTCCGAGAGCCACTGGTTTACATGAATTACATGGAGCAATAAACATCTGTATCAGTTTCTTAGGCTGCTGTAACAAAGTACCTCAAACTTGGTGGTGTTAAACAATAAAAATTTATTCTCATACAGTTCTGGAGGCCAGAAGATTGTGTCAGCAGGGCTGTACTCTCTCTACAGGCTCCAGGGGAGACTGTTCCATGCCTTTATCTTAGTTTCTGGTGTTGTAAGTAACACTTGAAGTTCTTGGACTTGTAAATGAATCACTCCAAGCTGCCTCCATCTTATCATGGCATTCTTTCTGTGTCTCTGTGTGTCCTCTCTTTTTGTAAGGATGCCAGTCATATTGCATTAGAGCCCACCCTATCGAGTGTGACCCCATCTTAATTTGATTACATCTGTAAAGACCCTATTTCCAAATAAGGTTACCTTCACAGGCACTGGGGGTTTGGGCTATATGTATCTTTTTAAGAGAAACCATTCAGTCCACGGCAACATCCTACACATTTGCTGACAGGACCGTTTTATTAATGGAAACAATACATGTTTTACATCCTAATGTGAAAAATGTAGCAGGACTTATGATTATGAGAAATAAGCATTCAACTCAAATTTTTTCTTCATGTTTCCTGAAGATATTTATTACCATCTAAACATATTTTCAACATGGAAAGACATGATTCCTAATTTCCCCAGGATCCATGTTTTCAAAGTCTCCCAGGGAACCCATCTTTCATGGAACCCTCTGAGGACTTGATCTCTGCAAAGAATAAACTAATTCAGACTCCGGTTTCCTCTTCCAGTTCCTGGGTTGACCTACAAACTCCATCTTACTATTTCCCTTAGGTCTCTGTTTCTTTTTGTTTGAGGTGACAGTTACATGCATGACCTGCCAATGAGCCCTACTGTCAGGCTATTGAGGGCTCTGTGGTTGCTGGCCGGGATTGCTTGTGGCTTCCCAGTCAGGCCTTCAGAAGAGCTGCAACTCACCACCAGTCTTTCGGTGCCTCCAGCTGGTTTCCCAGGAGACCTGGCCCCTCTTCTTTGGTCTCAAGGGCCTCTGGAGCCCAGAAGCTCCTGATGAATGTCCCAAGTGAGGAAGCAATAACAGGAAGTCCATGGATTCCCAAAGTTGTTGGGATAGACACTGGACACAGTAAGGCACCCAAGTCTCAAGTTCGCTAAATATGCTGAGGGGGGTAGGTGTGCCCTGAGACTGAAAGAACTTCAGAGAGGATTCCATCCTGAGAGTGTCACTTCAAACACTTGCCATCCTCAGTAGCTCAAATTTTTTATTTCATGACAGCTATTTGAAATTCTGAAAACTTACTTAATATGTGCCTTCAGTCATGAAACCTCCTTCCTGTAAAGAACTCTTGACTTTCTTATTTTTCTTTTAAATAATGATTTTTCTGCTAGCTGGAATATAGTAATGAATTTCTCTTTTTTGTAACTTATTCTAAAGAAAGATATTATTTTATTATCAGTTTTATCCACTTATTCATCCAAAAGTATGTTTAACACTATCTCCTATATTCCAGGTGCTGCTTTAGGCCCTGAACATACAGAAGCAAATGATACTTAAGCTTTTGTATTATAACATAAAAATATTATTTTTTCTTGTTAGAAATTTTATTTTTTCTCCATTGCCACTATGCATTTATTAATGTCAGATTTTCTGTTCACATGTTTTTTTTCTAGCTTTATCGATTGTAAGTTGAAGGTATACAAAGTATTGATTTGATACATATTGCAAAACGATTACCACCAGAGTATTAACCAACACCTCCATCATGTCACATAATTACCATTTCTTTTTTTGTTGAGAACATTTAACATCTACCCTCTTGGTAATTTCAAGTGTATAATACATTATTATTAACTATAATCAACATGCTGTACATCCGATTCTCAAAACTTATTCATCTTATAGCTGGAAGTTTGTAACCTTTGACCACCATCTCTTCATTTCTTCCACGCCCCAGCCTTCTGGAAACTACCACTCTGCTCTCTGTTCCTGTCAGTTTGCTTAAGCCTTCATCATTGAGGGCTTTGCATTCTACTGGTAGAGAGTGATAAGTGAATTAGACATTACATACAGAGTGGCATTACTATGGTCAAAGTAAAGAAAATTATGCGGCATGTGGCAGGTAGGAGAGGTAAGAAGATGGGCAAGGAAGGCTTCCTGGAGGAGCTAACTTTTGAGTAGATGTTTGAAGGAAGAGTAGAAATTTGTCTAGCAAAAAGGGTGGGAAGGGCAAAACAAAAGATGAATAAATCTGAAAAACCTACAGGAGTTTGTTAAGTGGACCAAAAGGAATGGTGAGCTGGTGCTGGGAGATAGAAAGGTTGATGGCATCAGCCCATTAAGAGCCTGCGTGTGACAGGGAGATCAGCTCAGTACTTTGTGACCACCTAGAGGGGTGGGATAAGGAGGATGGGAGGGAGACGCAAGAGGGAGGAGATATGGGGACATATGTATATGTATAACTGGCTCACTTTGTTATAAAGCAGAAACTAACACACCATTGTAAAGCAATTATACTCCAATAAAGATGTTTTATATATATATATATATGTATATATTTAAAAAAAAAAAAAGAACCTGCGTGTTTTGGGCACTTTACCTAAGTTTTTCTCTGGAACAGAGTTTGCTAAAGGTTGAACATTGTTTGACCTGAAAACCTATTTTTAAAAAAGAATGGTTTCTTTTTGGTAAAGTGCTTTCTAAAAACTACACATTACTGCATTATTCCTTTCTTATAGATTTACAACAATCTTTCACTAATAAAGGTTCTAAAATCCTGTAGAAAGGAAATCCATTTTACTTTAACTTAGCATTTCCCAAACTTCCTGATAATGAAACTTCATTACAGAACTGCGAATCTCAGTGTTTCCTGGGTCTGCATTGAAAGAGCCTAAGGGGATAGGGCTGGAGCAGTCCAAAGGAAGAGGTGTTAGTGATAACCTCGGGAGTAACTCTCCTAGAGTGGCTAAAAAGCAATCTCCTAATAGACTTGAGTGGGAAGCTTTATAAGGCTGCTTCTCCATGTTAAGAAACCAGACAGAAGCAAGAGAAATAACAAAGAAAATTGTATGAAGGGATGTAAAAGAACTTCAGGTTAAAGATGCTTTTATTTTTTTTGATAATGAAATTTTTAACTTAAAAACAAGTCATTATAAGGGTAATACATAGTCATTGATGAAAATGTTTAGAACAATACAGGAGCATATAAAGTAAAACATGAACATTTTAATTTATATATGATATATTTATTTAAAAGTTTAATTATGCTCTACTCTCTGTTTTCGAAGTTGCTTTTTCACTTAACCATGTACTGTAACTGTGTACACAGAGCATTATCACATTGTGTTGGCAAACCATAATAAATTTATCCAGATACTTAAAGATTTTAGAATTATTTCTTATATTGGATGTTTCAAATAGTGCTGTACTAACTATCTTTCATATCTTGACTTGGGCACTTAATAGCTTTGTGACTGTGACCCTGAGCTAGACTATATAACCTTTTAGAACCTCAGTTTCCTACTTTACAAAATGGGGTCAACAACAGTACCTCTGTGGGTTATTATAAGGAGTAAGTAAGATCATCTATGTAAAATACTTAGCACTGAACTTGGTATAAGACACTCAAAACTAATATTATTATTCAATAAGCAAATTGGGTGTCTGCTTTTATGAGCTATCATATGGGATACAAGTGTGGATGACCCAGTACATATAACCAAGTAGCTCAATAGACTAGTTGTGGGGAAAAGACATGGTTACACACACTGTAACCACCACAGTGAAGACAGCAGGAATCCCAAAAAAGAAAAGTCATAGGAATTAACGGATGGGAGAATTCCTTCTGTTAGGGGCATGTTGTGAAGAGAAGCATCTCAAGGCTTTGAACGGTGGGGGAAATTCCAACTGGCAGAAATATTAGAGGACTTCATTCTAAACCAACCAGGATGGCAGCAGAAAAATATTGGGACAGAAAGGCATGGGTTAGCTAGAGAGCCAGGTGGCTGAGGTACAAAGAACTTGCAAGGTAAACACAGAGAATTGTAGCAGAAAGATAAAGCCAGAGCCTAAAGGGCTCTCACTGAACCATTTGAATGGGTCCTTAAAGCACTGGGGAGTCATTGCAGGGCTTTAGAAGATAAGAGATGTGCTCTCTGAAAGTTAACTTGGCACTGGTGTGCAACATGGATTGGACAGACGTAAGACAGGTGGTGGGGTGTGGTAACTACAGCCCAGTGTTGTGTTGTCATAATGGGAATGAACAAGGATATATCCCTGCGTGGAACATCCATCTTTATATTTTTTTCTAATTACCATTTGGGGAAACCAAGAGGCAGAGCAGCCCTGTGTCTTCCAAAGTTGGTAAATGAGTTAGTAATGAATCCATTAGCCAGCTGCCTTTGATTCCTGCTTCTTATCCACAGAGCAAGTTTGTCTCTTAGCAACACATTTTGAACTTGGCAACACTCAAAGCTCTCTGTGAATGAATAAAGCAAAATGGAGGCAAATGTGAAAGTTACTTTGATGTGAGCAAGTGTGTCTGCTGGGCATGTGTGGGATCCCCAAATCAAGGGGAGCCAGTGAAAAGTACAGCAGGAGAGTCAGTGTTCGGTGAACAGAAATTTCCTTTCTGGCTGCGGTTGGAAATTGGACATGGTTTTAAAATACATAAATTAGGCACTTATGGAGGATCGCCTACTGTTTGTTACTAAAGAAAAGGGCATTCAGGTATTAAAGATAATTTTTCAAAGGATGCGAAGAATAGCTGTAAAGCTAAAATGAAAGCAGAATAACCACTACCACGGCCTCAGCTCACTTTCTGTACCTTGAGAGCCTGAACTGTGTCTTTTTAAGTAGATTGGTTTGTTGCGTATATACAGGATTGTATCATATACAAGTAACTTCTTAGGACTTTTTATATGCATTTAACATATTTATTGAAAACCTTTGTTTTTAGGCCTTCTAAGTGTTCTAAGCATGGGTTTGACATGGTGAGGTGGTGAGGTTTATTTTTCAGTTACCCTGCTGGCAGCGTCAGGCAGGATAAAGAGAGGAGAAAGAGTATGGACTGAAAGGCAATGAGGAGAGTCTTCTTGTACCTGCCCAGCTAAGACTGTTAGAACAGGTGTAGCTTTCTACAGTGCATAACAAATTATCATAGACTTAGTGGCTTACACTAACACATATCAATATCCCACAGTTTCTGTGTATTATCTCACTTTCCTGAGTCCAGGAATGGCTTAGCTGGATTCTCTCTCAGTTGGGTCACTCACAAATGATTGTATTGGTCAAGTTGTATTCTCTTCTGGAGGATTGACTGGAGAAGAATCTGCTTCTAAGCTCTCTCAGGTTATTGGCAGAATTTATGCATTTATTTATCTTTGCAGATGTAGTTCTGAGAGCCTCAGTATTTTGTCAGCTGTCAGCGAGAGGCTGCCCTTAGCTCCTAGAGGCCGCCCTCATTTCTGGGCCACACGGCCTTCTCCATATGCAGTTTACATCCTCTCGGTTCACTTCTCCAAGACCAGTAGTGCAGAGGGAGACTCCAGAGTGACCCCGCTAGGAGTCCAGAATGTGAAGTAATCACAGGGTGACCTATTTGCTGTAGCGTATTGGTTAGAAGCAAGTCACAGATCGACCCCTGCCCTCCAAAGCAAGGGGAGGAGATTAGAGAAAGGTGTGAAGAGCAAAAGGTCGGATTCAGGGGGGCCACCTTAGAGTCTGTCCTCCAGAGAGGGTTTTGGAAGACATATATTCAAGGGAGGCCCAGAATATGTCTTATTTAACTCTATCCTTATTGCCCGGTTCACAGTGACTAATGAAGGAAGTAAACTTGATTGGGCTTCTTTACCGATTGGATGTGAGGAGCGGTGGAGTAACTAAGGAGTAAGCTTCAAGGATGACCCCAAGGTTTCTAGCAAGGGTTATCTGAATGCGGCTGCTATTATATTAACCAAGACAGGGAAACAAGTGGAGGAAATGTTGAAGGTTAAGGGGACAATAGGTTACCTTGGAGACCCTACTTAGGTGAAGGAATCTTGTAGAGCAGATCTTAAACTTTAGTGGGGTGTGGATCATTTGGGAATCTTAGTAAAATGATTCTGATTCTTCAGGTCTGAGGTTGCGGCCTGCCATCTCTAGTTCTAATAAGGTCCCAGGTGATGCTGATGGAGTCCACGGGTCACACTTCCAGGAGCAGGGTTTAAGAGCAAAGGACTGCACATGTCTTTTTTTCTGAACCATCTAAAGCATTTTGAAAACCTACCTAGAGGAGTGGGATAGGGAGGGTGGGAGGGAGACACAAGAGGGAGGATATATGGGAATATATGTGTATGTATAGCTGATTCACTTTGTTATAAAGCAGAAACTAACACACCATTGTAAGGCAATTATACGCCAATAAAGATGTTAAAAACAACAACAAAAAAGAAAACCTACCTTCTAGCACATTTGTAATTTGACATCTAACATTTTTCATTGTGTTTAAAGAGTTAAAAAGGGTATGATTTCCAGTGTGTTGTCACTTCATACCTTAAAGTAAAATATTACATCTCTCTTTTAAATGTATCCCCAGGTCTATAAACCGTAGGGATCTGATCATCATCTATTTAACAATATACTTGAACAAGCTTTTCTTACATAGTCAAAAAATTATACGCTGTTCCTTTTTCTCATTGAACTCACGTTTCCATTCTACTTCCCCACAGAATTTTATCCTAAAGTGACACAATTTTCTGTTGGAATCTTTTATTGATCACTCTACTTAGCTACCACAAAAATGCATATAAATTGAAATATTTTAAAAATTAAAATTTCTTATGTCCATAAGGTTTGAATGTTTAAAATTTCTTCTGGAGTAAATTATTTGTTACATTTAGTTGACTACTGATCAAAATAACAAATAATACAAATTTCAGTAAACACTAAGTAGAATTGTACTGGAAATGCATCTTTTGATGAAATAAATGGGGCCAGTTTTCTTTTATACTTAGCTCCTGTGTTAAGGATAAAAATTACTTTTTGTTAGGATGAGACACTATACAACATCAATTCTCTGTCACTTCTCTGTTTATTTTTTTAAATAGCCATGTTACTCAATGCTATGAACACTTTTAAAGATATTTGCAAAAAAGTCACATAATAATCTATCATCAACTTATTTTTAATGATGTGTTAATGGATATGTTCATTTAATTCTCCTTCAGATGTGCTGAAAGCAAAGGATTGGAAACCATCCAATGTATCTTATGATAGTAAACATCAAGATAGGTGAGAGCTATTCCTTCTTTGTAAAAGAGAGAAAATGGGGGTGGGGGAGATGGATAGGAAATTGGCATAATGCTGACTAGAAACACTTTCTCAGTCAGGTAAGTTTTAGGGAAAAGGATACATGGAAACTGAAGGTCTGCAAATGTATTTCCATGAAACTATTCTTGCCCCCATAACCTTTGGAAAGTCTGTACACAGGAGGGCACAAGAATCCCAGTTTGAAGACTGCTACAGTGGAGAACTGGAAGTGTATGGAGTTCAGGAGAGAGGATGGGCTGAAGGTAAAATTAGGGACATACAGACAGAAATTCGTGCACATTAAAATCTGCATTGCACAGACCCCATAATTCACAATTTTAGGGGTAGAGTCTGGATTAAATGAGATTGTGTCTTGTATGTGGAAAGACAAAAAGTGGTTAGCAAACTCAGAGCTGAATAGGCTTATAGGGAGACTGACAAACACAGTACCTTCAAGGCCTTTAGGAAATCTTAAATCTGTGTGTACAGAAGTAATTGATACATGATTATCAACCACCCTTACCTGTGTTACAGCTGGTTTTCTGCTCAGCAACACATTGTCAGCTTAATTCTAGTTACTCAAGTGTATACAGTGTGCCTGAGCTAATGAAACCTTAATTAAAAAAAAAAGTAGGAAGGGAAGGAGAGAGGGAGGGAGGAAGGAAGGAAATCTGATGCTGTCCTTTTCCTCAATTTGCCTATTCTTCTTCTGCTACATCTGAAGTGGCTAAATCTAGGTGACTTTAGAAATTCCTTTCAACACCAAGAGGTTTTGATGCTATGAATCAGTTACATTTTTAAGATATATAAAATAGAATGAGTCACACTTTTCATTTTTACTATTATTTTGAATAGATCCTCGCAAAAGCTAGTTTAGAAATACTGAATTTATTTCCATAGGGAGGCCAGGTGAAAGAGAGTGAAAACTTCTACTACCAAGCCATTGCTGGGAATTTCTTATTCTCAGCTTTATCAAATAAGTGATAAGGAACTACTATAATCTAAGGCTGGGGAATGGCTACCTTAGCTGAACAAGCGAAAAGAAGACAACTAGAGGTTTGCAAGCCACATCCTAATGCTAAATCACCACTCCCAGAAAGAATGTATTATCTGTCTCTGTCATCCCCAGACCTATTTTGTGCCCACCTCTGTCATTTCTTTGTGCCCTTCTCTTTCTGGGCTGTATGTAGGCTTTTGCCTTCCCTGTTTGCATCTATGATCAAATACCTCGTGACATTTAAGCTTAAGCAGCAAGGTATTCCTGAGAACGACTGTAGTTCAGTATTTTCGTTAGAACTACTAATAATCTGCTGTCTAATAACTATGGAGAGCATCTGAGCCTTATTGAAAATGTGGAGGAGATTGAATTTTCTCAGTAGTGAATCACAGGACTAGAAGAGACCTTCCTTTGCTCCTATAAAACATCCAGGGGTTTTGTTTTGTTTTGTTTTGTTTCCCCCTATCAAGTGAGAAAGTTGAAGGAGAGGCATAATAAAAAGTTCTAGATTCTTAGCTACACATTTGCTACGTCTCCTCCCCTTACTTCTGTCCTGTTTCTCCACTTCTGACCTAATATACATTTATACACTTAGCAGTTCAATAGGTTAGAGGAGATGCTAATGCTCCAAAGCAGCAAATCAGCCGGGAGAATAATCTAGAATCAAAACTCCGCTTTGCTGCAAATCTTAAATGCAGAAAGGCAAAGCTGTTTTCACCTAATGCATCTTATATCTTTTCTTCATCTGTCAAAGCATGCTTGGCATCTAGTAGGGGCTTAATTCTTATCATTGGATGCAATATTTTGCATGTTAGTGACTTTTTCTCCATAGCTTTCATCAGAGCCTTGAAAAGATAAATTTCTCCCTAAAGGTAAAGAATCACCAGCATGATGAGCTGGTTTTTCTCCATGGCATTGAGTGACTCCTAATGTTGCCCTAGTGAAGTGTAGAATTCATGGTACCTCCCACCCTCAAATGTTTTGAAACTTGGACCCTTTAGCTAAATAAAGACCAAAGTTTGCCCTCTGGTGTGTGTTCTCTTAGAACAACTCTCTACTCTAGGCCCAAGCTCAGTTGCATTTTTCATCAAAAATTTAGCCGTGATCATGAGAATACTTTTTTAGTGTCTGCTATGTGAGTGGGAATTGCTGTTGATGTTGATAATAATTCACTAGTACTTAACTACCACCACCTACCCTAACATTTATTGGGTCCTCACGATGTGTCAGGCACCATGCTAAGCACTTCATGAGCATTATTTTATTTCATTTTTTGTCATAACCCGTTTAGGTAGGCATTATTGTTATTCCCATTTTGGATATTGCCATTATGGATAAGGAAACTATAGCACAGAGTGATAAGGACCTTGCTAATAGTCAAAAAGCTAATGAGTGAAATTCAAACACATACCGAGACAATGTGTTTATGGAACGTGACCTAGTTTATCAAACTGTTTCTGTCAATTAGGTGACATTAGGTAATGGTATGATCAATCTTTTAAACAAATGGGAAAACACAGAGAAGTAATCAGAAGGCTGGTATAGCAGAGGAAGCATTGGGTTGGGATTCTGGGAATCTATTTCTTTTTTTTTTGTTATCAACACCTTTTATTTTCTTTATTGTTTAACATCAAGCTTTAACTTTTCTTTTTCAACATCTTTATTGGAGTATAATTGCTTTACAATGGTGTGTTAGTTTCTGCTGTATAACAAAATGAATCAGCCACACATACACATACATCCCCATATCTCCTCCCTCCTGCATCTCTCTCCCTCCCACCATCCCTATCCCACCCCTCCAGGTGGCCACAAAGCACCGAGCTGATCTCCCTGTGCTATGTGGCTGCTTGGGAATCTATTTCTTAATATCTCCTTGGTCATCAGCTTCTGAAGTAATATTAAGACAGTTATTTAATATTTCTGTGCTGTTTCTTCTGAAAAATAGAAAATTATTTTTTTTAAATTTCATTATTGAAGTTAAAATAATAATAGATATCAAGGGTTTTAATAAAGGAAATAATTATGATGATAATAATAATAATGCATCTGTAGATTCAGATTAGAAGCCTGAAGGCACGAAGACCTCAGGTTTCCTTTGTGGAAAAGATCCCTTTGTTAGTATTATCTTGAACATGGTTCTTATTGTCAAGAAGTGAATTCTAATCTTTTCTCCAGGTTTCTCCCATTTCTCCCTCTCAGTCTTTCCCCCTTTCTTCCTTTCATTTCCCCTCATCCCTCTTCCTACACTGTCCTTCTCCCCTCTCTTCTCCTCTCCTGCTTCCCTGTCTTGGATTACAAAGACGGCACTGTGCCTGGGAGAGTGCTGAGGGTGCCGTGGGCGATGTGAACGAGGCCGAATCAGTTCTAACAAACTGTCTCTCTTTGCAGCTGCTGTTTGGAAAGCAGGCTTCCTGCCATTCTGGGCCTGAACCTGCCAAATGCCTTATCCTGGGCTGAGCCCCAGGGCCTCAGCCACAGACCACTGTCTATGGCATTTCCAAATGCAGTCCCTCAGCTGTGCTGCGGGCAATAAATATCTCTTTCTGTAACGGGGAAATGGGCCCATGAAATCTATCCGTTCATCCTTCAGAGCCTCTGCTTGGCTGCCTATTTATTTTCACCCAGATTGCGTTATTGCTCTTTAAGATAGAATCTGGAGACATTTATCAAGTGCTGGTGTGCCAAAGTTCTCACTATTAGAATAATTCTCAAATTCTCCAAGGGAGAGATCAATAGAAAATTGTAGCAGAGGACTGATTAGCAAGATAGTATGGAAGATATTTTTCTTTCCTAGAGACTATAGCCAGCTTAACTTACATCATTTAAATTTCTTAGCCCCCTGTTATTAAAGATAGTAACTCAAGGTTTTAAGATTAGAAATGTTATATTTATTTCCTTAACATTAAAGAATAGAACTAGGACTGCTACATAGAGCTACTTAAATGTGGCAGATGAACCAAATGATGATAATAATATCAATTATTATTATGTATTTATACATACGTTGTTGGCCAGACAATGCATGGGGTTTCTCTTTAAATATCATCTCATTTAATGTCCAAAACAACCTTGCAAAATAGATATTGCTAGCTGATGTTTAAAAATAAGGAAAGCAAAGCTGAGTGAGTTTGGCTGTAGGTCTTTCTTCTTAATATTATATGTCTTAAATTTACATCCTGAAAAATAGACATGCTCATACACTGTTGGTAAGAATGTAAATGTTGTAGTAGATAATTTTGCAAAGGAATCAAAATTAAATGCAAGCATAACATAACCTTTTTAAAAAATGAGAATGTCTATCCATCCATCTATCTATCTATACACACACACATTCACACACAATTATATTTATATCAATTTTTTTATTTGGGTAAAAGTTATGGAAGTATATACATGGTTATCTCTGTGGAATACCAGAGGATTGTGGAGTGAAAGAGAGCTTTTATTTATAACTTTATGCTCATCTGAACGTTTGATTTATTTATTTTTTTGCCAAGACCATATATTACCTTTATATTATAAAAAACTAGTTTAAAATGAAATGAAAATGAGCCTGGTCTTTGACTCTGAAATTATATTTTTAGTAATTTATCCTAAGGAAATAATTAAAGCAATTGTACACAAATATGTAAAGAAAGGTATGCATTATAGTGCCGTTAGAAACACCTAAATATCTATCAGTAGATCTTCAGTTAAATAAATTATGGTAAATTCATACAGTAGAATGCCATAAAATGATTTTTGAAAATAAATATATAGATATATGCATATTGACATCGAATTTCCTCCAGCTAATGCTCACCTGGAATACACATGTAGTTGAACAAGTTGGGATTTATTCCTTGTTACAAGGAGGGAGAACCACACCACAGAGAATGGTGGGTCATCTCAGAGGTGTTAGAAGGGACTTATAGGGGACTTGTCCTTGTGTCAGGTGGTTTGGGGGAGGGTTTAAGGAAGCAGGGCTTTGCTGTGGATTGGTTGCTGTCAAGCAGTGGATGTATATCTTAATCAATCTTTTCTGGAAGGAAGACAGAGTAGCGCAAAGCTAAAGCTGTAATTGGTAAAGAAGCAGCAATCACTGATATTAGTCAGGAAAGGCAAATGTCTGGTTATTTTTGTGGTGGCTTGGACAATGTTCACGTTTTGTCCATGTTCAGACCTGGTACAGGTTGTCTTGTTTTTGTCTTGATCCATCGTGGTCACAGAGTGGCCTTGTCTATTGTTGATGCTCTGTGAAGTTGTTTACGTTTAACAGAAGAACATCAAGTTCTAGCTGTAGTACTAGTCCAGATGTCAGATATCAGAGGCTGCTTCTCTCTTTCTCTGAAGACACCATGGTATATTCAGTAAAAAATAAAAGCAAGTCACAGAACATTACTTATGACCTAATCTCATTTCAAAAATAGCAACATATGTTTCGTTCAAACATAGAGAAAAGGTTGGAAGACTAGATTCCTCATTATCAACAATGACTCCATTAAAGAAGGTTAGATTGTGGGATATTTTTTTAACTTTCCACTTTTTGCTTCTCTGTTTTGTTTGAAAATTTTTAAAACAATAAGCACACATTATTTTTACAAGCAAAACAAGAAATTAAAATAATTCTAAATGGAAAATAGAAACTGGGATATCTGTCCAAGTAACCATGTGTTTGTTTCTCTCCATGCAGTGTCTACATGGTGAATGTATTCTCTTTTCCATACTGATTCTCTCCTATGGTAGAATTGGGAGATAAAGCCACATCTTTGATTTTTTAAACACATGGTGGCCACAATTTGAGTTGTACTTAATCGTTAGAGCAATAGGTATGGGAGAGGTGATTTGAGTTTCAATAAGCAAGATAGTTTTTAATGCTCTCCTCCACCCTTACTTTTTCATCCCTTAAGATAGAGAGCTGTATACCTGTATGAGCTATTATGAACACATTTCATGTGAGGGTCCCAGCCAGTGATCCAACTTAATTTTTGATAGCACTCTAGCTCTCAAAAGTATCCTGGTTTGGATATCAGGTTACATAGTCACTTCAGGAAAGTCTTCCCAGAGGAAAGATGATTGGGATGAGTGACTTGACAAATGTGGAGGGAGTGGTCTGGGAAGAAAGACAGACGGATGGGGCAGTGTGTGCAAAGGCCCATAGTGGGGGTCAGTAGGGAACACTTGAGGAACTGAAAGGCCCATGTGGCTGGAGCTCAGAAGGGGTTAGGGGGAACATGGTAAAAGATGAAGCTGGAAAGGGGACTTGGGAGCTGAGTATGAGGGGCTTGTTCATCTTGTTAAGGAGTCTGGACTTTAAGAACCATGGGCAGCCACTGAGTTTTTTTCAGCAAAGTATGGCATGACCAGGTCAATATTTTGAAATGAATCTTTTGTTGGTAGTGAGGAGAGGCACTGTAGGGCTAAGAAGAGTTGGTTCATGCAGGCTGTTTAGAAAGTTGTTGCCAAAAGCCAAGTGAGAAGTGATGGTGCCTTGCACTATAGTGATGTCAGTGAAGATGGTGATAAAGGGACTAGTTGGATAGATATATAGGAGTTAACACAGCATTCTTTGAAATATTTTAAACTGCATCCATTACTCCAAGTCCTAGACAGGAAATGAATACATAAGAGAGCCCAGGGGTAAATAATAAAAATGGCTTATGGTAAGCCCAACCTTAGTATCAGCAGAAGTTGACCGAGACTGATTGCACCGTCATCTTATCCAGCATATTATGCCATCCCCTAAACTGCCTCCTGCTGCCCCGCCTTTCTGCACCTATGGAAGACATGACTAATTTATCACAGCACTCTCCTTCTGAGCCCTGGCAGGGTCAAAGAACCATTTTCAAATCAACATTCGTAAATGAACTTTCCAAACAGTGTCTAAGAATTGTTCACGATTATTATGCTTGAAAAGGCCTATCTACCATCTTGCTTATTTAGGAGAGAACTTACTGCACGAATGCACTTGCTGATTAAGCAAGTCTTCTACCACTTTATCTTTCTCTCCTGTACCAGGCCATCTGAGCATCTGGAATGCAAAGCTGGAAGAGGTTAAAAAAAAGCTCTGTGGATACTCCACATTATTTGGATCCAGAAGGATCTACACATACATTATGAGATGAAAATGAGATAAGCCAAGGGAGAAATGAAGTATGTTCATTTGGATTGAGGACATGTTTGCCATTATAATGTATCTTCAGGTCTGGCATTGCTGTGCAGGGGTATTTGGTGGGCTTTTTTTTTTTTTTTCTCTTCCTCTCTGATTAAAAAGATATATTGACTAGGAGAAGAGAGGAATAGATGAAGCACCCTTACATTTGCAGTGTGCTGGTAAATGTCTTATATGCTAATTGGCAAAGTCGGTGGAATGGAATTGCTCTTAAATAAGTAAAAAACTTAAACAAGCCATTCAATTACCTTAAAAAATGGGCTTAATTTGGAGAGTTTCATTTAACATATTGTGGATAAAATCTCATTTTGTTTTTTTAAACTTTATTTTGCTAATGCAAGGCAAAAGAGTTCTATGCACTAAATAAATAGACTAAGGTCTTACTGGGGAGGGTCAGAGATCTGAGATTCTCATATTTTGGGGAAAGTGATTTAAGTTTCCTAGAATCTTTTTTTTTTTTTTTTTAATAGTAGGAGTGTCAGCCAGCCACAGCCATGGGGATGACCCAGTAGGGGTTCACAGAATTTTGCAAATGCTCAACTCTGCCCAAGAGGAAAAAAGACCCTTTCCTACCTGCCATACCCACCCAAAGAGACAACTATCTTAAGAGTCTTGCTTCTTTCAGAAATGGCTTTAAACCTTCCTTTTTTTTCAGACTCTCCATCTTTCCTTTGCTGTTTTATTTCTTCTGATTGTACCACTGCAGGGGAAACCCTTTGTGCAGTGGAGGGGCTAAGAGAAAGGACTCTGAAGTCCTTTGCTGGCCTCCCAGCAAATCTAGACACTACAATTTATGAACGGTATGATATTGACTACTTCACTGAATCCCTTTGAGTTTCCATTTTTTTCATGTAGAAAATGGGGATAGGAATAGTTCCTACTTAGAGTTGAGGATTAAATGAAATTGTGCAGGTGAAGTGGTAAGCACTAAATGGGTATTAGCAATTGTAGTTATTGTTGCTGTTACTATTATTTTAACCCGTAGGGGTTTGATTCAAGTTCAGGCTGTCATAATTTGCCAGGTTGTGTAGCTGTGCCAATAGTCCCACTGGGTTCTGAGGCAACGGTGTGTGGTGGTGGTGGAGGAGATGGTGGCGACTGAGAGGGAGAGAAGAGGGTTTGGGGGAAGCAGGCATGGTGCAGAGGAGGAGGCTGGATGAACACGTAGAATCAGGAAGCATCACACAGTCGAAACTATGAGTACCGAATCCACAAATCAGAAGGGTTTCTTATCCAAAATGCAATGTAAGTTTTGAGTAAAAAATAATAATGTGAAACTCTCTTGTAACGCCTAATCATGCTTGAAACGTAGTCTGACAAGGAGCTTCTGCCCTTGGCATTTATAATAGTTAAACGGTTTAATATCAAGAGCAACCATTTTGAATAATAGTGCTTGTACCACTTGAAAAGAAATGCTGCAAATAGCCTGTCCAGTCAGAATGAAAGAAGTGATTTCACTTAACCATTGAGAATGGTACCTCCCTGACCTGCCCATACAGCTGCTGGCATAGAACTTACCTCTATATGCCTGATTAGACAATTGTAGTTATTTGGTTTTTGTCAAATACACCTGGATTCTTAGTAAACACCCTGATTTATGTATATTGGGACTCAAAATAGAACCAACTGAAAATCAGGATAGAGCTCTTTAGGATCCTATGTGTATATAGAAAAATGGATCAATTTATTTAGGCCTGGAATCATCACAAAAAAACCCACTTTAAGTTCCTGTTTATCATGGGTTTACATGGAGTTATGTTTAATAGGCACAACGTCTAATTTCAAAGAAGTTATCATCTTCTTGCCAGTTGGAGTAGTTATTAGGAACCAGACAGCCAGCATTTAAGTCCTGGCTCTGCCATTTACTAACTTTGTTAGCTTGAGAAAATCACTTATCTCTCTGTGCCTCTCTGGCAATAATAAAGGTATCTACCTCTCAGGGATGTTTTGAAGATTAAATGAGTTAATATGTGTATATTGGTTTGCCCTAGATGCAGGCAAGAAGAAGAGGGATGCATTGTCCATGGAGAGTTTAGCAAGAATAAGGAAACCAACTGGAAGTCTGGAAGCTTTTTGCTATCCTCATGTGGTTGCACTTTCTAAACAATATCAGTCCTGGAGTGGACGGTTCCTTCCACCCTGACCCTTGATTACACCACTGGGACACAGTGTTGAGAGCAGTGCTTGGTACAGAAAGTTCTGAGTGTATTGTCACTCAGTGCATTGTCATTGTATTTATCTTTGAAGTTCCAGCTCTCATTACCTGCTCAAAATCTTTCAGTGGTTCCCTACTGCCTACAGAAAGGTGGTTCAGAGTCAGCCTGCCATTCAAGGCCCTCTCTATCTGATTTCAGCATATTGTTTTCCTAGTCACATACTCATTAGACGCTTTCTTTTAACTTACAGGAAAACCAAGAGAATTGTTTTCCCCTGAAACACCCGAGGCATATGCATATTGTGTATCCTTTCTCCTATCTCTTCTTGACCAAAGAGCCTGTGTTCTTTAAGACTTAACTCAAACCTATACAGAATTCCTCCATCAAAACTGTTGCTCTTGCTTAGAACTCTCCTAGCATTTCATCTCTTCTTTAAAGGACTCTCCTTTCCTTCTTTCCACCCAGTTATATCAGTACTTTCTCTCTCCCGCTGCACTCTAAGTTCCTTGGGACAGAATATAAGTCAGATTGGTCTTTGATTTCTCACAGTGCTTCGTATAGCACTTTACTTCTAGTGAATATTGATAAAGGCATGTTGAATGAATGAATTCCAGGAACTACTATGGAGTGAAATGCAAAGCCTGTCTTCTAAGGGAGGAGACTTACCTTGCCACCGTGATCATCACTCAGCAGAAACACAGTTAGTAGGCAATTAGCCACACCATATATTTTATTGAGCTCTTCCTAGAGATATAGAAATTGGCTAACATGACAGACCTAACTGATTGTATAATTTGATATATGAAAACTTAGTTAAAGATGATCATTAAAGTTACAAATATCGAGTGCCTGTTGTATGTATAGCAAAAATACACTAGAGATAGCTCTAGAAGTAGAAGACATTATTCTTGCCCCTAGGGAGATTACAGTTTCATTGGTGAGAAAAGAAAAAAGTTATGCTAGAAACTAAGCAACGCCTATTAAGCAATGTGTAAACATGTGTACAGGTCTCAACTTATGATGGGGTTATGTCCTGACAAACTCATCGTAAGTTGAAAATATCGTAAGTTGAAAATGCATTAATACACCTAACCTACAGAACATCATAGCTGAGCCTAGCCTACCTTACACGTGCTCAGAACACCTACATTAGCCTACAGTTGGGCGAAATTATCTAACACAAAGCCCATTTTATAATAAAGTATTGAATATCTCCTGTAATGTATTGAATACTGTGCTGAAAATGAAAAACAGAATGGTTGTATGGGTACAGAATGGTTGTAAGTGTATCAGTTGTTTATCCTGGGCTGACTTGGAGATACAACTCACTGCAGCTGCCCAGCATCATGAGAGAGGATGGTACCATTTATTGTTAGCCTAGGAAAAAGTCAAAATTCAAAATTCGAAGTTAGGTTTTTACTGAATGTGTGTGGCTTTCGTACCATCATTAAGTTGAAAAATTATAAGTCAAACCATTGTAGGTCAGGGAGTGTGTGCATATAGTATGTACATATTTGATGAAGAAACGTCCATATATTTGTGGAGAAAAGAAATTACCTGAAAGAACACAGTCATTCAAGGTCATTTTGAAAGGAGGAGGCAGTGATGCAGGGAACAAGTGTGCTGGTTGTTCTCTGTTCGCCCCACAGGATCTGCTCTCCACCCTTGTCACCCCACTCTGTGCCCCAGGGGCTCACCTTGGTGAAGAGCTTAGATCCTCCACCATGCTCTCACCTTCCTGTTGTGTTCAGCCAATAGAGGCACTGGCAGGAGCTTGAGGGACTTGACGGGCAGGGGAGAGTGAGGTTAGGGCCCCCATTTCCTTCCCTACTAGGATGCAGGTTGGCTGCTTCATTCTAAGGAGGGTCCCAGCTCCTATCAGGCAGGCCTCTTTCAATATCTATGGCTTCAGCAACTTTCTTAGGGCTTCTGCAACAGCCTTCTTCCCTTACCCCTTCAGGACTAGAAGGGGTAGTAACTCTTTGCTATTGTACCCGAGGGTGCTTCACCATCCAGTCATGGTGAACTTACCCTCACTCTGCCTAGACCTTGTAAGTAGCCCCTTTAGTCAAGTCTCCTCAATTATTCAGGGTGAGTGGGCCATCTGTTTCTAGCTGAGATCCTGACTAATACACATTTGGAGGTTAGTGTGGTAATTCAGTTCCAAAACACTTACTGAACGTCTTTACATGTCAGGCGTGGTTCTAAGTTCTGGGGATAAGACAAGATTAAAACAAAATATCTTCCATTGAAGAACTTCTAGTCTAGCAGGGAAGACAAACATGTAAGTTGGTTTAAATTGAGAATGGATGTTGGAAGAATGTCTTGTAACAGGGTGAGAAGGAGAGGGGAACTTATGAGCAAGATGAATAAAGCTAAAACCAAACCGTCTGACATTTTATCATAAAAATATGTTGAGGACTTTTAGAACCAGAAGGCATAATAGCTGTTTATCTGGATCAGTGCCTTCATTTTACAGAGGAGGAATTGCAGGGTCTGTTGAATTAAAATTTCCTGTCCCCACTACTGACTAGTGGAAAAATGGGTGTGAGACCTGAGTCTTCTCCCTTTTAGTCCACTGTCCTCTCTCCCTTTCCCTTTAGACTGTAGTCATTGCCAGTTCTAACTTCACCTATGTCCTCCCTGCCTCTGCCTTGGCTTCTTCCTCCTGAACCATTTTTCATTTCAAAGCACTTGCGTATTTGGAGCAAGGAGGGTGAACTTATTGATTTCAATATTCTCATTGTCATAGTCAGAGGGAAAGGTGAAGAGGGCTGAGAAAAATGGAGGTGAAGTGTGTGGTTAAGGACAGACCACCAATACTAATCCACCCGCCTCAGGAAGCAGTCTGGGTGTCTGCAGGCTTTGAAGTGTTTCCAAGCCTCCTCCCTGTGCTTGTGAGTTTTCTGGATGCTCCAGCCCTACTGGAGCCCTAATAAACATCCTGTGTGGGGCTGATTCATCCCTCCTTCCACCAGCGCCAGAGAGAGGCTGAAGTGCGGGGTAAATTTTCCCACATGGTACTTTAGGTGATACGAAAAGAAGTTTCTTTGTATAAAATGACTTTGAATGTTACAACTTAATTTGTTTAGGTCCTGAAAGACTAGGGTTATTCATACAAGTAACTGGATGACTTGGAGTTATATTAAATTTTAGGGTTTTAATAATCATAATAACTTCCATTTGTGGAGTGATTACTATGTGGCAGACACTGTCCTGAGGGCATCACATGCGTTGACTAATTTAATCCTATGAAGTAGACACTATTATGATTCTTATGATGATTAATATGAATATTTCCACATTATAGATGAGGAAACAGGGGCCTAGAGCAGAGGTAACTTGACCCAGTTCACATATCGTGTCAGTGGCAGAGCAGAGATACAACCCAGGTACCTGGCCCCAGAGCCAGTCTTGCACATGATACTAGGGTGTTTTTTACAGATCGTCATCCAAAAGCTAGTGTGCTCTTTTATTTACTTTTCTTTGATTCCCTTTTATTTTCTGGAGTTCTTCTATTTCCAAGCATGAGGGTAAGGGAATTTGGGGTAGGTAGGTAGACTCTGGGAGCAGTACCTCAACCCAGCATGTCATGAGGTTTTAAACTTCAGATCTTACCTCAACAAAAATTATAGAGCTGACTTAAGAAAGAAGTAACATGAGCTGTGTGTGGGGAATAGAATGTTGGTGTAATATGGAGTCTACAGGGATGCACAGAATTGATGTGATGATTCTTAGGTCTTCCATGAGCTACCTGGTTCAACAGAACTTCCCTTTATGTTAGGGTGGCTGACTGTCCCAGGACTGGTTTTCTGGGACATGGGACTGTCCATGCTAAAATGGGGAAGTTCTAGGTATACTGGGATGAGTTGATCACTCTGCTTTACTCATTGTTGGGGTCAGTTGAAACTCACTTCTTTCCCAGATCCTGGAATCAACCTTACCTTAATACAGAGGGGTTTTTGTCTTGTTTTTTATCACATAGAGCCCAGATCACCTGCATTTGAGTCACTTGGGACCCTTGTTAAAAATGCTGATTCCTCCGTTTCCCTACAAATTTACGGAAGTGTGATAGGTAAGCAGGGTACAGTTAGAACTTAGGGAATCTGAATATTTAAAAGAAGCCTGCCAAATGATTCTTCTATGCTCATAAATGTTTCCAAACTACTGACTTGGTCTAGAAGGAAATACAGAAATCATACTTTTATAGCTTAGGTGCTCTGGCTATCACTGTTGCTACTATTCTTGCTCTGACTTGGTGTCTCAGTTCTAGTCAGTAGGATCCTGCTTTGTTTCTCTGTCTCTATTTGGAGCACAATTTCAAGAACTGTGTTTCTGGTCTCTACCTCATACTCTACATTCTAGTACCTGCCATGAAAACTGATCCAGTTCCCCATTTTCTATGAGGCCAAGTTCCCACCCCGCCCTCTTCTGTTCTCCTGGAACTTACTCTCTCTACCTACAGAACTCCAGGGAGTCACACTCTAGTCTGTCTGCTTCCAGCTTCCTGATTCCACCCTCACATCTTCTGATCAAATCCAAGATTGAGAAGTAAAGCAGTTGTTTCTGTAATTCTCACAAGAAACTGCCTGTTACATGGTCAATAGCTCAAGATATCTACATTGGCTTTGAAAACTGGCTCCACTGGTGCCTGTATCTACCTAAGCCAAAGCACATGTGTATTTATCTCAGCAGTGAATTTGACCCTGGCTACTGCATAGGTGGGACTCCATGCTCCCTGGCCTCTCTGTAATCCGGTATTCCACTATATTTATTTGCGAGTAAGTAGCAGCCCTCCACATCACTCCACTACATTTTCCCAGAGAACACCTACTCAGCTTAGGCATCTGCTGTCGTTGAAGTCTTCCCTGATTCACCAGATAGGACTAATATTTTCCTCTTCTGGGTCCCTACTCCACAATGATAGATTTCTACAGCATCATGTGCAGCAGAGACTGCTAGTACTATACATTCCATACCCTCTGGGCTACTTCAGAGCCTACCTGCATCTGTGATGAATACTTTCCCCTGCATGGCAATGGCTTCCCACCTCAAGAAACTGCATTTTCTGCTTCTCTGTCTAAGGGTGTTTTCTAGCTGACAGCCTAGAAGTTCCAAAGACAAGCTTCAACCAATGAGGAAGTGTATAATGGAAAACTCAGTCTCTCTAACCCTCACTGGGTTGATTCTGAGGTATGCTGCACAGGGTTCCTCACAAGGACCCATGGAATTGAACCTCAGTTGCCCACATGGTAACCTGCTTATTTGTGATCCAAGGATCGTCTTCCAAATAAACTACATGTAGCCATGTATTTGTAACAGAGTCTGCTTTTGGGGAAATCCAAATTAAAACACCATATTTAACTTATCACTAGATATATACATTTTTGTCTGTCTCCTCCTATCAGACTAGAATCTTCTTTACAGAAGGGAACATGGATTAAATGTCTTTGTATTCCAACATGTAACCTGCCACCTAATAAGCAATCAATATTTGTTGTGTGAAAGAATGAGTTTATCTACATTTTAATGACATAATAATGTTTCTGAGGCACTGTAAAGTCTTAAAGTATGTCCTAAAGCAGCCATTGTACTTCCATAGGAATTTTAATGTAGTAAGTTCTTTAAAAAATCAAAACTCTACTAGGATTCTACAGGTTTCTTAATATTACATCTCTTATTTGATTAGCCAGAATTTTCTTAATATTACATCTCTTATTTGATTAGCCAGAATAACCCATTCCATTTATTGAACCACATAAGAGAGAATGTTTTATACTTTTTGAATTGTTTTATTACCTTTTCCCTAAACAAGGATAAAATCTGTGTCTCTTCTTCTGGGTCTATAATAAATATTAAGACTATATTGAAAATAAGTTTTTCATCTGGAAATGATGACAGTATGATAAGTGATAGGGAGAAATTGTTAATAAATTGAGGACTTCCTTTTTATTGCTTTACTTAAATGTCTTTTTTAAATAAATGTATTAGACTTTCAGAAGAATTCAAATTAGTTTATCCTCAAGGGACTACAATCTTTAAATACCTTCAACTGGAGAGAAAACTCACTGTGACAATTATATGTCATTTTCCAGAAGGCTGGCAGTTCTTAAGCAGTATTATTAAACAAATAATTTATTTTAATTTTCATCCAGAATCAGTAAGACATTTGTCATCAGTGAACTCTCCGTGTATCATTTAATTTTTTTCCTTCAAAGTTATGCACAGTCAGTAGCTTCACCAGTGAGAAAACACAAATCCTGCAGAATTATGACTAGGCCATTTGGCTTCTAGCAGAAGGACTAGAAAGAATTGAAAGGAAACAATAGGAGCTAAAATAAAGAAAGATGCACAGATTGACCAGGAACAAGTTCTAAGGAATATTTATAGTTAAAAATGTATTAATTTTCTATTTATCATCCTTGCTATACACCAAAATAAGCGATATTATATTCAAAGAGCAATGAGAAGGCTGAGTTTATAAGAGGGTTTTAAAATAGTTCATATCAGAAGCATTGTTGTCATGAGATATTATTTTTAATAAATCACTCTAATAATCACATATTATTGAGATTTTGGGCACCCTGCTTTTCATTAAAATATACGATGAGTCAAATATAGAAAAACTTGATAGGCTTACTACAGCTAAGAATCTAATCACAAAAGACTGTTTAAGGAAGAACATAAACGTTGATATGGGACTTTTCAACCAACACTAAAAAATAGCAAGAGAGCTTCCCCGGTGGCGCAGTGGTTGAGAGTCCTCCTGCCGATGCAGGGGACACGGGTTCGTGCCCCGGTCCGGGAGGATCCCACATGCCGCGGAGCGGCTGGGCCCGTGAGCCATGGCCGCTGAGCCTGCGCATCCGGAGCCTGTGCAGCGGGAGAGGCCACAACAGTGAGAGGCCCGCGTACGGCAAAAAAAAAAAAAAAAAAATAGCAAGAAACTCATTATTTCATATTACAAGGTCCAAAAAAAAAAGAGAAGGCTAGCATCACAGTAACATAACCAGTTAGATAAAATAAATAAATAAATTAGCTATTAAAATAAATAAATAAATTAGCTATTAAAGAATGTGATTGACCTTAATGTTGATCCTTATTGTATTTTAAGCTCCTCCAGAGTAAGATCTTTACACTGGTGAATGCACATGATAGAATTTCAATTATCCATTGAATGGATATTTTCCCTTTATTAAAAAATATATCTTAATAGGGACTGTGGAAATCCTTGTGAAAGGACAAAATAGAAACAGGACATTGTGATTTATTCCAACAACTCAAACAAACCATTTTCTTTCTTTCTTTCTTTCTTTCTTTCTTTCTTTCTTTCTTCCTTTCTTTCTTTCTTCCTTTCTTTCTTTCTTTCTTTCTTTCTTTCTTTCTTTCTTTCTTCCTTCCTTCCTTCCTTCCTTCCTTCCTTCCTTCCTTCCTTTCTTTCTTTCTTTCTTTCACAGAAAGTCATAAAAATTATAATCATCCTCATCAGGTCACTCGGTCCCCTGTAATTAATTTTTTTTTCTTGATTTTTTGTTAGCACTTTTATGAGTTCATCAGTTTTCCATTAGAGTTCTGAAAATGCTTTTTCATTCACTTCAGCAGTATAGTCAGTTACCAGAAATCTATACTCGTCAGAGTCTTTTCCATGAATTCCTTGAAGATGAAACCCTTTTATCGGAACATTTTTGCAAAAGCATCAGAGTACACCCAGAACTGTCTGTAAATGACAAAAGACTTAAAAATGACCACAGTTAAAGATTGATCAAAGTTCATAATAATGCAGTTGACAAGGAAATTTAGTTATTTCTGAGATATACATTTTAAAGTAATAACTAGAATTATGACTTATAACATTATGCCAGAACATATAAGATTTTTAGAAATTTCATGTAATGTCTGAAACATTTATATTAACATATTTCCATACAAATAACCCAAAGAAAGTTTATTAGTTGTTTTTTGTTTGTTTGTTTGTTTGTTTATACTGCAGGTTCTTATTAGTCACCAATTTTATACACATCAGTGTATACATGTCAATCCCAATCGCCCAGTTCAGCACACCACCATCCCCACCCCACTGCGGTTTCCTCCCTTGGTGTCCATACGTTTGTTCTCTACATCTGTCTCTCAACTTCTGCCTGCAAACCATTTCATCTGTACCATTTTTCTAGGTTCCACATACATGCGTTAATATACGATATTTGTTTTTCTCTTTCTGACTTACTTCACTCTGTATGACAGTCTCTAGGTCCATCCACGTCTCAACAAATGGCTTAATTTTATTCCTTTTTATGGCTGAGTAACATTCTGTTGTATATATGTACCACAACTTCTTTATCCATTCGTCTGTCGATGGGCATCTAGGTTGCTTCCATGACCTGCCTATTGTAAATAGTGCTGCAACGAACATTGGAGTACATGTGTCTTTTTGAATTATGGTTTTCTCTGGGTATATGCCCAGTAGTGGGATTGCTGGGTCATATGGTAGTTCTATTTTTAGTTTTTTAAGGAACCTCTATCTTGTTCTCCATAGTGGCTGTATCAATTTACATTCCCACCAACAGTGCAAGAGGGTTCCCTTTTCTCCACACCCTCTCCAGCATTTGTGGTTTGTAGATTTTCTGATGACGGCAATTCTAACTGTTGTGAGGTGATACCTCATTGTAGTTTTGATTTGCATTTCTCTAATAATTAGTGATGTTGAGCAGCTTTTCATGTGCTTCTTAGCCATCTGTATGTCTTCTTTGGAGAAATGTCTATTTAACTCTTCTGCCCATTTTTGGATTGGGTTGTTTGTTTCCTTAATATTGAGCTGCATGAGCTGTTTATATATTTTGGAGATTAATCCTTTGTCCATTAATTCCTTTGCAAATATTCTCTCCCATTCTGAGGGCTGTCTTTCATCTTGTTTGTAGTTTCCTTTACTGTGCAAAAGCTTTTAAGTTTCATTAGGTCCCATTTGTTTATTTTTGTTTTTATTTCCATTACTCTAGGAGGTGGATCAAAAAAGATCTTGCTGTGATTTATGTCAAAAAGTGTTCTTCCTATGTTTTCATCTAAGAGTTTGATAGTGTCCAGTCTTACATTTAGGTCTCAAATCCATTTTGAGTTTATTTTTGTGTATGGTGTTAGGGAGTGTTCTAATTTCATTCTTTTACATGTAGCTGTCCAGTTTTCCCAGCACCACTTATTGAAGAGACTGTCTTTTCTCCATTGTATACCTTTGCCTCCTTTGTCATACATTAGTTGACCATAGGTGCGTGGGTTTGTCTCTGGGCTTTCTATCTTGTCCCATTGATCTGTGTTTCTGTTTTTGTGTCAGTACCATATTGTCTTGATTACTGTAGCTTCGTAGTATAGTCTGAAGTCAGGCAGTCTGATTCTTCCAGCTCCGTTTTTTTCCCTCAAGACTGCTTTGGCTATTCGGGGTCTTTTGTGTCTCCACACAAATTTTGAGATGATTTGTTCTAGTTCCATAAAAAATGCCATTGGTAATTGATAGGGATTGCATTGAATCTGTAGATTGCTTTGGGTAATATAGTCATTTTCACAATATTGATTCTTCCAATCCAAGAACATGGTATATCTCTCCATCTGTTGTTATCCTCTTTAATTTCTTTCATCAGTGTCTTATAGTTTTCTGCATACAATCTTTTGTCTCCCTAGGTAGGTTTATTCATAGGTATTTTATTCTTTTTGTTGCAGTGGTAAATGGGAGTGTTTCTATAACTTCTCTTTCAGATTTTTCATCATTAGTGTATAGGAATGCAAGAGATTTCTGTGCATTAATTTTTTATACTGCAATTTTACCAAATTCATTGATTAGCTCTAGTAGTTTTCTGGTGGCATTTTTAGGATTCTCTATGTATAGTATCATGTCATCTGCAAACAGTGACAGTTTCACTTCTTCTTTTCCAATTTGGATTCCTTTTATTTCTTTTTCTTCTTTGATTGCCATGGCTCGGACTTCCAAAACTATGTTGCATAATAGTGGTGAGCGTGGACATCCTTATCTCGTTCCTGATCTCAGAGGAAATGCTTTCAGTTTTTCACCATTGAGAATGATGTTTACTGTGGGTTTGTCATATATGGCCTTTATTATGTTGAGGTAGGTTCCCTCTATGCCCACTTTCTGGAAAGTATTTTATCATAAATGGCTGTTGAATTTTGTCAAAAGCTTTTTCTGCATCTATTGAGATGATCATATGTTTTTTATTCTTCAATTTGTTAATATGGTGTATCACATTGATTTACATATATTGAAGAATCCTTGCATCCCTGGGATAAATCCCATTTGATCATGGTGTATCATCCTTTTAATGTGTTGTTGGATTCTGTTTGCTAGTATTTTTCTGAGGATTTTTGCATCTATATTCATCAGTGATATTGGTCTGTAATTTTTTTTTTTGTAGTATCTTTGTGTGGTTTTGGTATCAGGGTGATGGTGGCCTCATAGAATGAGTTTGGGAGTGTTCCTTCCTCTGCAATTTTTTGGAAGAGTTTGAGAAGGATGGGTGTTAGCTCTTCTCTAAATGTTTGATAGAATTCACCTGTGAAGCCATCTGGTCCTGGACTTTTGTTTGTTGGAAGATTTTTTTTAATTTATTTATTTTTATTACTTTTAAAATAAATTTACTTATTTATTTATTTTTGGCTGCGTGGCTGCATGTGAGCTTTCTCTTGTTGTGGTGAGTGGGGGCTACTTTTCGTTGTGATGCATGGGCTTCACGTTGCAATGGCTTCTCTTATTGCGGAGTATGGGCTCTAGGTGTGCGGGCTTCAGTAGTTGTGGCACACGGGCTCAGTAGTTTTGGCTCGTGGCTGTAGAGCGCAGGCTCAGTAGTTGTGGCACACGGACTTAATTGCTCCGTGGTATGTGGGATCTTCCTGGACCAGGGCTTGAACCCGTGTCTCCTGCATTGGCAGTTGGATTCTTAACCACTGTGCCACTAGGGAAGCCAAATATAAAAGGTTTTGATGTGCCATTAGTCCAAGTTGAAAACTATTTTTTTTTTACATCTTTATTGCTGTATAATTGCTTTACAATGGTGTGTTTGTTTCTGCTCTATAACAAAGTGAATCAGTTATACATATATATATGTTCCCATATCTCTTGTTGGAAGATTTTTAATCACAGTTTCAATTTCATTACTTGTGATTGGTCTGTTCATGTTTTCTATTCTTCCTGGTTCAGTCTTGGAAGGTTATACCTTTCTAAGAATTTGTCCATTTCTTCCAGGTTGTCCATTTCATTGGCATAGAGTTGCTTGTAGTAGTCCTTTAGGATGCTTTGTATTTCTGCGATGTCTGTTGTAACCTCTCCTTTTTGATTTCTAATTTTATTGATTTGAGTCCTCTCCCTCTTTTTCTTTTTCTTTTTTTTTTTAATTTATTTAGACTAGGGTCTTCGTTTGGGGTCTTCGTTTCTGTGCGAGGGCTTTCTCTAGTTGCGGCAAGTGGGGGCCACTCTTCATCACGGTGCGCGGGCCTCTCACTATCGCGGCCTCTCTTGTTGCGGAGCACAGGCTCCAGACGCGCAGGCTCAGTAGTTGTGGCTCATGGGACTCGTTGCTCTGCGGCATGTGGGATCTTCCCAGACCAGGCCTCGAACCCGTGTCCCTTGCATTGGCAGGCAGATTCTCAACCACTGCGCCACCAGGGAAGCCCTCTCCCTCTTTTTCTTGATGAGTCTGGCTAATGGTTTATCAGTTTTGTTTATCTTCTCAAAGAACCAGCTTTTAGTTTTATTGATCTTTGCTATTGTTTTCTTTGTTTCTATTTCATTTATTTCTGCTCTGATCTTTATGATTTCTTTCCTTCTGCTAACTTGGGGTTTTGTTTGTTCTTCTTTCTCTAGTTCCCTTAGGTTTAAGGTTAGATTGTTTACTTGAGATGTTTCCTGTTTCTTGAGGTAGGCTTGTATAGCTATAAACTTCCCTCTTAGAACTGCTTTTGCTACATCCCATAGGTTTTGGATCATCGTGTTTTCATTGTCATTTGTCTCTAGGTACTTTTTGATTTCCTCTTTGATTTCTTCAGTGATGTCTTGGTTATTTAGTAACATATTGTTTAGCATCCATGTGTTTGTATTTTTTACATTTTTTTCCCTGTAATTCATTTCTAATCTCATAGCATTGTGGTCAGAAAAGATGCTTGATATGCTTTCAATTTTCTTAAATTTACTGAGGCTTGATTTGTGACCCAAGGTGTGATCTATCATGGAGAATGTTCTGTGCGCACTTGAGAAGAAAGTGTAATCTGCTGTTTTTGGATGGAATGTCCTATAAATATCAGTTAAATCTATCTAGTCTATTGTGTCATTTAAAGCTTGTGTTTCCTTATTAATTTTCTGTTTGGGTGATCTGTCCATTGGTGTAAGTGAGGTGTCAAAGTCCCCCACTATTACTGTGTTACTGTCGATTTCCTCCTTTATAGCTGTTAGCGCTTGCCTTATGTATTGAGATACTCCTATGTTGGGTGCATATATATTTATAATTGTTATATCTTCTTCATGGATTGATCCCTTGATCATTATGTAGTGTCCTTCCCTGTCTCTTGTAACATTCTTTATTTTAAAGTCTATTTTATCTGATATGAGTATAGCTATTCCAGCTTTCTTTTGATTTCCATTTGCATGGAATATCTTTTTCCATCCCCTCACTTTCAGTCTATATGTGTCCCTAGGTCTGAAGTGGGTCTCTTGTAGACATCATATATATGGGTCTTGTTTTTGTATCCATTCAGCAAGCCTGTGTCTTTTGGTTGGAGCATTTAATCCATTCACGTTTAAGGTAATTATCGATATGTATGTTCCTATGACCACTTTCTTAATTGTTTTGGGTTTGTTTTTGTGGATCCTTTTCTTCTCTCGTGTTTCCCACTTAGAGAAGTTCCTTTAGCATTTGTATTAGAGCTGGTTTGGTGGTGTTGAATTCTCTTAGCTTTTGCTTGTCTGTAAAGCTTTTGATTTCTCCATCGAATCTGAATGAGATCCTTGCCGGGTAGAGTAATCTTATTTGTAGGTTCTCTCCCTTTCATCACTTGAACTATATCATGCCACTCCCTTGTGGCTTGTAGAGTTTCTGCTGAGAAATCAGCTGTTAACCTTATGGGAGTTCCCTTGTATGTTATTTGTCCTTTTTCCCTTGCTGCTTTCAATAATTCTTCTTTGTCTTAAATTTTTGCCAGTTTGATTACTGTGTGTCTCGGCCTGTTTCTCCTTGGGTTTATCCTGTATGGGACTCTCTGTGCTTCGTGGACCTGGGTGGCTATTTCCTTTTCCATGTTAGGGAAGTTTTCGACTATAATCTCTTCAAATATTTTCTCTGGTCCTTTCTCTCTCTCTTCTCCTTCTGGGACCCCTATAATGTGCACGTTGTTGCGTTTAATGTTGTCCCAGAGATCTCTGAGGCTGTCTTCATTTCTTTTCATTCTTTTTTCTTTATTCTGTTCCACAGCAGTGAATTCCACCATTCTGTCTTCCAGGGCACTTATCCGTTCTTCTGCCTCAGTTATTCTGCTATTGATTCCTTTTAGTGTAGTTTTCATTTCAGTTATTGTATTGTTCATCTCTGTTTGTTTGTTCTTTAATTCTTCTAGGTCTTTGGTAAACACTTCTTGCATCTTCTCGATCTTTGCCTCCATTGTTTTTCCGAGGTCCTGAATCATCTTCACTATCATTATTCTGAATTCTTTTTCTGGAAGGTTGCCTATCTCCACTTCAGTTAGTTGTTTTTCTGGGGTTTTATCTTGTTCCTTCATCTGGTACATAGTCCTCTGCCTTTTCATCTTGTCTATCTTTCTGTGAATGTGGTTTTTGTTCCACAGGCTGCAGGATTGTAGTTCTTCCTGCTTCTGCTCTCTGGTGGATGAGGCTATCTAAGAGGGTTGTGTAAGTTTCCTGTTGGGAGGGACTGGTGGTGGGTAGAGCTGACTGTTGCTCTGATGGGCAGAGCTCAGTATAACTTTAATCTGCCTGACTGTTGATGGGTGGGGCTGGGTTCCCTCCCTGTTGGTTGTTTTGCCTGAGGCAACCCAACACTGGAGCCTACCTGGGCTCTTTGGTGGGGCTAATGACAGACTTTGGTAGGGCTCATGTCAAGGAGTACTTCCCAGAACTTCTGCTGTCAGTGTCCTTGTCCCCATGGTGAGCCACAGCCCCCCACACCCCCCACCCCCGCCTCTGCAGGAGACCCTCCAACACTAGCAGGTAGGTCTGGTTCAGTCTCCCCGGGGGTCACTGCTCCTTCCCCTGGGTCCCGACGTGTACACTACTTTGTGTGTGCCCTCCAAGTGTGGAGTCTCTGTTTTCCCCAGTCCTGTTGAAGTCCTGCAATCAAATCCCACTAGGCTTCAAAGTCTGATTCTCTAGGAATTCCTCCTCCCGTTGCTGGACCCCCAGGTTGGGAAGCATGACGTGGGGCTCAGAACCTTCACTCCAGTGGGTGGACTTCTGTGGTATAAGTGTTCTCCAGTCTGTGAGTTACCCACCCAGCATTTACGGGATTTGATTTTACTGTGATTGCACCCCTCCTGACATCTCATTGTGGCTTCTCCTTTGTCTTTGGATATGGGGTATTTTTTTTGGTGAGTTCCAGTGTCTTCCTGATGATGATTTTCCAGCAGCTAGTTGTGATTCTGGTGTTCTCGCAAGAGGGAGTGAGAGCACGTCCTTCTACTCTGCCATCTTGATTGCTCCTCAAAATATCTTAGAGGCTGAGATTATGAGCCCAGGAATTTATGCTGCTGCCACCATCTCTATAGCTACCACTACAGCATCATTTCCATGGAGTTGAAAACTTGACACTGGAAAGTGGGGCCTGGTGTACTCACTTCAGGAGACAGTCATGTCTATCAGTTTTGCTTGCCATCTGTCGTATCTATAGAAGAATCCAAACCATCTCTAAAGCAAACATATGTCATAGATGTTTGGTTTCCCCCGAAGAAAAATAGATTATTCTATACTAGCAGATGGTAAAGCCTGAACAACTAAGGACAGCATATTCTAAATGTCTAGGTTTGTCAATTGTTCTAAAGGCCAAATAATAAAAATAATAAATTTTTCTTTATAAAAACCTATATTCGGGCTTCCCTGGTGGCGCCGATGCAGGGGACATGGGTTCGTGCCCCAGTCCAGGAAGATCCCACATGCCGCGGAGCGGCTAGGCCTGTGAGCCATGGCCGCTGGGCCTGCGCATCCGGAGCCTGTGCTCCGCAACGGGAGAGGCCACAACAGTGAGAGGCCCACGTACGGCAAAAAAAAAAAAAATGAAAAAAAAAAAAAATCTCCAAAAACCTATACTCTTCCTTTTGGTAAAGTTCCTGAAAAGTTTATTTCATGTAAAGTTTAATCTCCATGTTAATCTTCAATCAGTGTGCAATACCAAGAATTGCCCCTCTCATGATTATTCAATTACTCTACTCATAGGTGGATAGAAAGTCATCATGTACATTCAGTCCATGCCTTGAGATTCCTGCATCAGGAAGAAAAGTTAACCAGCTGTGAGGGAGACTGGTTTCTAAACCTATATAGCTAGGTAATATTTTGATAGTATTTTGAGGTTTTTAACTAGAGTTCCCTTAAAATGGGCCCTTTCATTGTCCATTCTCTTAAACAAATTGTTCTTGTCTTATTTACTAATAAGCATTCATTGCCCCAAGTAAGGGGGAGATATGGCAGAAAAGCAGAGAAATTACTTTTAAGTACCAAAAACTAAGGCATTTCCATCTCAAGAACCTGTGCTTAGCTTCAAAATTTGAAGTCCTGAAGGACTCAGGGTTTTATATTTATGCAATAAACAATAGATTAGATAAACTGAAATACAGGATACCCCCCAGCATACTGAGATTTAGGTTGGAATTACTATTGTTTGAGCTAGGCTCTCTGGGGTAACTGAATTTGAGTATAGTATTTGATAAAGTTTACATAATGCCCTTGAGAAAAATGTCTGCCAGATGGTAGTGATTTGAGGGGATTCATAAGTTGAATGGTATTATCAGCATCAACTTTGAGCCAGGTTACCAGTGGCATTCTGTGGGGCTCTGCTTTGTTCAACATTTTAATAGTTTAGATAACAAATAAAAAGTTTGCCAGTCAGAGTTTTGAGAGGTTTGAAATTAGGAGAGAGTAGACATTATGTTAGAAACCACATGAGAGATTTAAATAAAACCAGTCAGATAGGCAAATTGGGCCAGATTTAACAAGATAAAAAATATACAAGGATAAATGTAAAGACCTGGGTTTAGAATTTAAAAGAGTAAAACAAAACAAATGAGGGGCTGGGCAAGGCCTGCCTGAAAAAATATTTCTGTGAGCATGACCTGGGCATCTGAGTTAATTTCATACTCAAGCTGAATAGATGAGGTTTTTGCCAAAAAGATAATGTTTCATTGGGTTGTATTGTACTTTGGAGTGGTCAAACTGTACCTGGAAGAGTGTGCTCAATTCTGATTTTTAGCTTCTGGGTTGGATATCAATGAACTGTAGGATATCTAAGGTATGTTGCTAGGATTTTATATTCAGAAAAAAAATGTTTCTGAATTCCTCTTATCTGCTAGACAATGTCCTAGATACTAGGGATATAGTGGCAAACAGGAGTTAAACATGGTGAATCTGGAAAGGGGATGATTAATCTGGAGATGATATCAGGGTCCTTGGTAGCTGACATCCATTGAACAGCTGACATATGCAAAAAGAATTAGCCTGATACTGTGTGGCTCCAGGGAGACTAGGCAGAAGTTATAGGGGTGCAGATTTTGGTTACAGCATCTGTTCACAAGTGGAGAGTATGGCCTTGGGTTGAAGAATCCCTTGTCATTTTCCAGCAGAGGCAGAAGTGCATCTGTCAGGGTAAATGATATAATGCAGAAAACATTTAGCACAGTACATGGGGATGTCACAGGTGCTTAGTCAATGGAGCATAATAATTGTACAGGGTTTTCTTGTATCTTTTGGGAGTAATGATAGATGATTCTAGAATTCTAGAGAACAGAGACTCTTACCATATTTTTTCTCATGTGCCTACTACAGAATTTGGCATATGGTTGGTGGTCTAAGTGTCAAATAAATAAATGAGGGATCTGTATCATCTCTAAGACTGTACATTAATAATTGTGATGTTAAAGAAGTAGCAGAGTTCAGAAATCATTGTTTCCAGTTCCATTTTCAGTGACAATGTGATTCGACATTACATTTTTTCAGCATCCTTTTTTTTTGCATATTACTTAAAGAAAATCTCAGTCATTCTCAGGAGCACGTGGATCTTTTTGTCATTTCATAGAACATTCAGTGACTTGTAGATCTACTGAGAATTTACAGAGGATCAATAATTTCATTCTCCAAATCAAGTAGGGTCCTTTTAAAGCCCAGCTCATCCTGTTATAACCTGCATTATTCTGATCTGCACGATACATCCTTCTCCTCATTTATGAAATCCTCTTGCTTCCAGAAGATTCTCATTGTATGAATATATTCCCTTTATTCTCAAAATGAACATTATTAATTTTGACATTCTTTCTAATCACTCCTCTTCCCCTGAACTCACCTGGAAATAATTATTCCTAGTCCTCTCATGAGCTGGATAAATGTGTCCATGTTAACTATCCTAAGACTCTCTAACGTCTCTTGAGTGATTACCGTGTGCAGGGGGCCTGACGTATCTTATTTCCCTTAAAGGTCCTACCAAATTTATGGTGTTGGTGTTGTTATTCCCAGTTTACAGATTAGGAAGTGGAGGAGCTCTAGGATTTGAACTCAGTTCTTTGTCTTAACCTCTTAGTCCCTATGGACGCTTCATGTCAGTTAGAATTTTGGATTGAAACTGTAAACATGCTAAAAAGAGAAATGGAAAGTTGGGCTTTGTTTTGAATGGGGTTTATCTTTGTCAAATAAATTGCAAATCTCCTTAGTACAACTGACCATAAACAATGAGAGATTCAAAGGCTGATGATATCGCGCCAAGTGTCCCCATATTTCAGGGTTAGGTGAGTCCCTATCAATCAGACTAGAAAGTTTCTTCCAGAAGTTTCAGGCCAGCGTCCTGGTCTTAAGACAAGGAGTGAGGTGCTGACTTGCTCAAGGTCACCAAGCTGGTTAACAGTACAAAAAGGACCAAAGGCCGGGCTTCTAGGTTTCCAGATGATTTCCAAACTAGACTGCCAAAGTTCCTGGGGAACTTTGAGTGAAATCATGGACATTTTCCCCTGAAGAGAGACTACTCAAACATTAGACACAACAGAAGAATTTTGATAGATTCAAGCTAAAAAAAAAATCTTGATTTATGATCAAGCAAGTGTTTATAAAGCATTTCTGAACCCCTTAGACAAAGGTACTTTCTAAATGAAAGTTTCATTTGATCCTTTTGAAATGTTTATTTTAGGCAAGCATTCTTTTTTTTGTTTGTTTTGCGGTTCGCGGGCCTCTCACTGTTGTGGCCTCTCCCGCTGCGGAGCACAGGCTCCGGACGCGCAGGCTCAGCGGCCATGGCTCACGGGCCCAGCCGCTCCGCGGCATGTGGGATCCTCCCGGACCAGGGCACGAACCCGTGTCCCCTGCATCGGCAGGTGGACTCTCAACCACTGCGCCACCAGGGAAGCCCAGGCAAGCATTCTTTTCATAAAATATTTACACATGCTCTAAGAGCAAACATTCACATTAGTATGTGCTAAAGATCTGAAATTTACTTAACCAAAATTGTTTGCTTTTCTGGGTCCAACCAGCAGGATTTCCAGCAATCCAAAAGAGATAAAGGGATTTCCTTACAAAGCCTGTTAAAGAATCAGATAGGAATTTGGAAAGGGCAGTTCGAAAATAAGGCTCATTTAGAATAAGAACTTCCTTAAGATCTTGACTTGAAGAGTCTACACTAGCTCAAACCCCTGCAAAATGAGCAAATAAGGCATAATTTTCCCAAGACTTTAAGCCAAAAGCCAAAATCTTGCTAAATTCTTTTCACTGCCAAGGACTCAGTTAATGTTGCAAAGAATGAAGCACATAGGTTTTAGCAGTTTTTTCGGATTTCTAGAAGAGAGAATAAATTTGGGACTTGCCTGATTTATCAAAAGAAAATAATAGAGTAAACTTCTGCCTCTATTAGAGATAATTCTAAGATGTCAAAATATTCCTAATGTTGGTAGCAAGACTGGTGGTAGGTGTATTTTGAATGGAAAAGGACCCCACCTGTTTCTTTGAGCTTATTTTTGAATAAATCTCCTGGGAAATCACAAAGAACAAGCTCTTTCTGATAACAAAATCTCACTGCTAGAAGCTCCATGATGTAGCAGAAAGAGCATTGGGACAGGGTAGCAGAGTTTCTAGGTTCTTCTTCCAGCTTTGCTGCCTATCAGATATTGCCCTTAGGTAAATCACTTACCCTACCTGTGCCTCAGTTTCTCCCTCTGTAGAAGGAGGGCAACGGACCATTTCTAAGGCTTCACTAGTGTTTTTTCGTGTATGTCCTTTTCTGGTGAGTTAGCTATGGTTCTTTCCCAGGCTTCTCATGAATCCACCTCCCAGAGGCACTGTATCCTTATGAGGTACAGCTTCTCTCTACCCTTGAAATGATAATTATAAGGTAAGAGGCACACGTATCAATTCTTCATCTTTTAAATCACTTTTCCTACATGTAGAAAACTTGTAAAACTTTCTCTGTTGTAACCTTATCATAGTTTTTCTTTGTTCTCTTTCAGAAAAGAAAGTGGCAGTCACTTAAAACTATGCAAATCAGGTTTGTAAGGGGAATGTTTGATTTCCTTAAGAAAATTATCTCTTTAAGCGTTGCAGCCAGTTGTTCTCATGATGCGATAATGACACAATTAAATGGAGTAGGTTTTGGCAAGGGCTCACAGTCTGTTAGCCTTAGCTGGATTTATAAAACATGATTGAAAGTAATGAGGCCCATTTCTTTCAGAGGGGTTTTATGGTAGAGGCTTTTTACTCTGTTTGTGGCTATACACATAGAACTAATTAGGCCTTTGGATCCAAATTGGCCTATCAAATTGAGTAAGGGGGAAAAAACAATTAGTTACCTTTGGAAAAGTATAGTCTTCCAAAAAAGTTAATCTAGTTGTACATCTAAAATACCTTTCAGTCTGTGGATCAAGACAGATTGGCAGGTTTTGAGATCCGTGTATTTGCTCAGGGGCAGCCTTAAAAAAATAATACAGACTAGAAGATATCAGAGTATATCATAATAATGATTAGTATTGATTTGCGAAAATTAATTTTATTTATATACAGGGAACACATGTATATGCATATATGTTCCTGGTCACAATGTAAATTTTATTTCTCACTCTAGGTCTGGTTACAAAAAGGTCAAGTTCCTGGGGATAGATATTCTGAGGTGGAGATTTGTGTGCATTGGGTTTACTGGGAAGTGCAGTGCAGGAACAACATCTGAGAGAAGGAGAAGGAGGCAGGATTGGGGAGAAGAAGAAACTGAACAGAGATGCAGTCACAACAGAGGTCTCAGCTGATCCCTATGGGGAGCCTGGGGGCTTGGAAGACCTGCAGTTGTACTCAACCAAGGAAAGGGGCAGGGCCTTTTTACCCCCGCAGCTTGATACCGGTTGTAGGCTGCTCCCAGGGGAGGGGCGTTACCACGGGTGAGGTAGCTCCCTTCGTTGGCCAAGGGCAGTTCCAGCAGAGGAGCTCTGCTGTGAGCAGTCAGCAGCCTAGGCAGCTGGAAAAGTGAGGGCCTGGGTGCTGAAGGGGGCCATCTTGGAGGCACCCACAGCATCCACTCAGCCACTACCTAGATGGAGCCTGAGTCAGACCACCCCAGCTCCAGTGCAGGGGCTCTTAAAACCTCAGCATTACTGGAATTCAAGCCTGAAAAACCTTTTGTGTGGGGGCTGTCCTGTGTATTGCAGGATGTGATAAAGAAACTGACTCCATTTTTGATGATCACTGACAACTTTCAAACCCTGCCACTTCCCATTGCCTTTTTGCCCCACAGCTGAATAGTCCTAAGAAAGCTAGGATATTCCTTTCCTTGGCTCTAGCAGGGAAGTTCAAATCAGGCAACCCCGGGCCTGTGGGTGGGAACCCTTACCCTAGAATTACTTCCTAACCACAGTAAAAACCCAAGCCATTTTCAGGCTGGCTTGGGCACCTGCACTCTCCAGGAAGGCTTATTATGTGAGCGATAAACCTTTTCATACCCCCTTGGTGTTTGTGTGTGCATGTGATCATCAGTCTTGATATCTGAACCAAATTTCAGACACAGGACACTCCACCTCATCCCTGTCCTCTACCCAGCAGATGCCAGTAGTACCCAACATTCTCCAAGATGGGACAAACCAAATGTCCCCAAACATTGCTAGGTGCCTTTGGGGGGACAAAATCACCCTTGACTGAGAACTGCCGCTCCAGAGCATAAATGAACCTTTGCTAAGTAGGCAACTGGTAGCACATTTAAGTCCAGTGTGCTGTGTTCCAAGAATTTTTATATGATATCTGGAAAAGACCTGTGGTCATTCTAAATTCTTATGACTCAACGATATGGTTGAGTTGAAACCTATAGTTTCATAGGTTCTGTGTGATTAGATAGGATGTCTGGTTTCCTACAGTCTGGCTGTGAAGTCAGAGTGGGTGGTCTGGTGAGAAAGCAGGCTGGAGGCTTTACACTTTGATTGTTTTATTTATGGGCCATAATAACTCCTTCTTTGGAAGGCACATAAAATCATTTAGGCCCAGTAAAATGAGATAATGTGGTGGTTTGCATTTGCCTGCCATTTTAAAAGTCCATTTTATGAAGTGGGAGTGAAGCAGAATGGTATAGTTGGATTTTAATCACTAGAGTTTTGACTTCCCGTCTTGCGTGCTATTAAGCTGTTTCCCCGTCTTGCGTGCTATTAAGCTGTTTCAAAGATTAGAAACTGCAGAGAGGAGAAGAATAGAGGAGTTTAAACAAAAATCAACTCATTTGTATAGTACTTCAATATTGACACACACTGATGTAAGTTTCACTTTTGCATATTCTGGTTTGGTCAATTCAAGGCTAATTTTATTGAAGAGAAAGAAAGTGGTTTTTAATGGGTAATTACTGACTCATCTGTGAGGAAGTCATTGTCTCATTGCTGGGCTTGAGTGCCAAAGGCATGCTGGGCAGTGCCATCAAGTCTAAAGAAAGCATAAGAGCTGGGAAACACCATAGAAATCTGTGCAATGACTTCTTTTCTAGACAGGATTCTTTTGATTGCTAGGAACAAGGCCACTCAAGTTAGAGCAAGAAAATTGGACATTATTATAAGGATTCAGCAGGCTTCCTGGAATCCACGAATATGACACAGAGCATTGCTTGATCTCATGGGAACCAGGAAGCTGGCGGAAACTAGGTCCGCCTTTGCCACCGTTTCTCAACATTGTTTGCCTCTGCTTCAGGTTTGCTTCATTTTCTTGCCTTCGCTATGGGTTGTTTTCCTCTGGCATTCCTCAAATTATCAGCAATCCAACTACTGGACTAAGGGCAGGAGTTGACATGACTTCCCCTTAACTTCACACATTTACTGGCCCAGAGGCCCAAAACCAAATTTCTAGAAGAATCTGATTGGCTTAGCCTGAGTTATGCGTCCATTCTTCATCCTATCAGCTCTGGCTACCTGGGCCAACTCCTTCTCCCGTGTTGTGGATGGGCAAGTGTGGCACACCAGGTCTGGTAGACTTTCATTTTAAAGATAAGAGAACTGAACACCTGCGGGGGGGAAGTGATTTGTCCTTGGTTATGTAGCCAGTTATTGACTGATGGATAGTAATAGAACCCAGGGTTCCTTATTCCTCTACAGTCCACACCACATTGCTCGCTCCACATTTTTTTAATCATCAAAGGTGTATTATGTCTGTCACACCTTTCTAGCCTTTCTTCCTAGTTAGAGGGAAGAAGACCACTCTTGGGTTGGGCAACTGGGGCAAAAGGGTGACTGGCAAGTTGGAGATGCATCCAGGTTTTCTGCGTAACTATTCCATAATTAGTAGGTTGTCTTTTAATTGCTTTGTAAATTCATTTGCTTTATTGAGGTATAATTTACATATTATAAAATTCATTCATTTTAAGTGTACAAGTTAATAAACTGTAGTATGTTCATAGTTATACAACCATCACCACAATCTAGTTTCAGAAGATTTCCATCACCTAATGCCCATGTACAATCATACATTACATTAATGAATTTGTTGCATACACAACAACAAGCTAATTCAATATGTTATATATATATATATATTTCAGCTCTACTATAAACCAGGCATTGTGCTAAAAAAGTTACAAAATATTATCTTTGTTCTGTGTGTCTCGTACTTGAGCTGTGATGTATATCTAAATAATACATGAAAATTGCTGTAATAGATGTATGGACAAAGTGTGATGGTGATGCAGAGGAAAAACCAATTAATTCGTCAGTACATAATATAAAATAATCATTTATAATAATAATTTATAACTATAATGACATTAAAATGGTTGTCAATTATGAAACTTACTGTGAGACTGACACTGTGGTACATATTTTATAATTTAATACTAGTTTTACAGAAAATCTATCTCTCCCTTTTTTACATTCAAAGATTATGATATTTGAAATTACATTTAACTTTAAACCAATTTGAGAAATATATATTAGCTATCTACGTACCAATCACCATTGATAACACTAAAAAAGGAATGTTGTCCTGGCCTTTACAAGTCTAGCAGTGGAAGGATATATTCACAAATTACTATTTTATAAAGGTAGAATATTATCATATCCCTTCAAATAGCTACGAAGTCATAGAAAAGGGAGAGATTATAACTTACGAAATTAGGGAGTTCTCCTTGTAAGAGGTAGTAATTATGCTCTACCTTGAAGAAAGGGGAAAATCTTAAAGCTAAAAATGGACCTTGGTAAGATGACAATTTATTGTTCATAGTTGGACAATAAGAGAGATAATTGCACTGATTACACTGATGCAATAGGAATAAACTGGGATTTTCCTGGGAAAACTGGGATGTGTGATCACCCCAGTCATTGGAGGGAAGCTATGACAGGTGGAGAAGACGTGAGCAAGAGCTCACAGTTGGGGAAGGGGAAGGCCATTTATGGAGACAGCATATGAAATGATGTTGCCGTGCTTACCAGTATTCTCCTTTATAGGAGCCATATCTAATGGATTCTGTCCTCTCCAGTTGTGGTGGGTCATGAGTTCAATTTCCCACTAATTCCCCACCCTCTGTTTGGGAACAACAAGGGATGAGGATCCTGGGATTCATGGGAAGATGGAGACTTTGGATATTCAGTGGCCAGCAGGTTGGACTGTGGAGTTCATCACTCAGCTCCCAATCCATTTTCTTTCTCCAGGTAGAACCTTTTTTTCCTCACTCTCGCTTCAGGTACACTGGTTTCTCTACGCCTACAGTCTGAGTTATATTTCTAATCTCATATTTCTAATCTCACCTCCCTGTTTCTAGCCCCGTTTTATCTATTTTTATAGAAAATCAATTTCTTCAAACTTTTCTGTCTCTAATTCTGTCAGCTAATTATTTAAGTTTTTGTTTCTGGTTGCGTGTAGGCTAAGGGAAAATGGTGAGTTATAACACTGCCATACAATTAATCTATTATGGTTGTTACCCAGTTGTAACTAGGGCAGTGGTGGTGGGAATGGAAAAATTCATGAATGAGGGACACATTTGTTTTGAGTGCAATTCCTCTGGTCCAGTTTCAAAATGCAGAACCTCACGGAAGTAGAGAGACTAATTTTCAACATGGAACATAAATGATGTCATGTATAGCAAAGGAATTGGATATTTATTAGGGAGATTGAATTAAGACTCTGGAATGAGAGGACAACCAGAAGGATTGGTGATGGATAAAAAATGATACTGAAAAAATTTTAATACAGTTTTGTTTAGAAAAGGTCCTATGAACAAATGATCAGTACTAAAAACTTGGGCCTAATTTAAAGAGTATTTAATTTGGGAGATCTTGAACTGTATCTTTCATAGAAGCTGCCCATGTACCTACCTAGATATCTACTACTTGACCTTAAACTTGAGAAGAGTCATATTTCATTAGCTCTTTTGCTGTAAGGATTACATAGGCCCTTCCCATGAAGCATCAAGAGAAAAACTCTATGTGAGACACTAGCATGGGATATGTATGTGTGGGATTTGTTTCAAGATATTGCCTGGAACTTAAAAGTCTCCCAAAATAAAGACCTAAAGGACCTTCAGCTAGTTTACTATCTGTAAACATTTCACTGTGCATAATAAAATATAATATTCTAGGAGTTCCAGAGCCTATATAACTCTCTAATTTCCATATAAAATATTAACATTAAGTAGCTTTAAAGTAAAATAGGACCCTGGTTTCTTGTGCTTCTAGAGCAGTTCAATAAAGACGCCATTGTAATAAACTGGTAACATTTCAACCACTGAAGAGCTGCAAGATGAAAGGAACTGGTCTTTATGTACACTAGGCTAATTAGAAAAGAACTTAGTAGTTTAGGATTTTCATTTTCATTGTTAAGTCAGAAAGTAATCAAGATAGTTAAAACAATATAATGAGATACTGATATTTTTATTCCAATGATGCTCCTGTGAAGTGGGGATCAACCCATTGGAACCATTATTCTGTTAAAAATGAGTCGGCATTGAGTGTCTCTGAAAATTTGTCATGGCCCAATTATGAAACCACATTAGCTATAGTTTATTTAAGCTGCCAGCACACAAATAAGCTCTAGAGAGATTATTATTAAGAGCATAAATCCAGGAAGAAATGAATAAATCCATAGCATTACCTCAATAAACAGAGAAAGCTTTTTCTTTGTCTCTGAAAGACTGTAGAATTTTACCCAAATGAAGAGTACTGGATTTCATCTTGTCCAACCTAATACTTTATAAATGAAGAAACTGAGAATCAGTAAGCTAAGTGATTTATCCAAAATCACACAGCTAATCAGCAATTGATCTAGAACTAGAATCCACGTGATTCTAGAATAAAAGTAAGCTATATTAACAGGAAGTAGTGTTTTTCACAGAGTACTGCTATGCTTACTTGCTGGTAAAACCTCTTTCGATAAAGATGTTTGTTTTAATTAGGGATGAATGGACAAATCTCTGTCTCTGCCACCTTGAAGCTATGGCCAAGTCACTTAATCTCAGTGTCATGATTTAGTTGTTGGCTAGTGGAAATAATCTCTGCCATGCTTCCTTCTTAGGTTTGTTGTGAAAAACAAAGAACAAACTCCTTTATTTATATTTTAGTGGACACTTGCATGTTTTTACTGTCATGTTGGGTATTAGCTCAAAAGTGAATCAGATTGGAAACTGCATTTGAAGGCTTGCAGGATAGTCAAGGAGCTAAGGCTTGTCTGTCTCCTCCACCAGATTGCAAAATTGTGTCCAGTGCTATTTCCCTAGGATCTAGAATAATGTATGGCATGCAGTCAATGTTCAATAACTACTAATTGAATAAATGAATAAAGGACCAATTGAGTATATAGAAATAACTCTAACATAAGGTAAGAAGTAGTAAGAGCCATAGGGAACAGCAGATTGAATGTTCCGGGTGTTTATAGATCTTTGTTAGATTCCAAAGAACCGGTGAAACTGATGTCAACACTCTTAGCTCAAACTTCAGAAGTCTAGGGTCCTAGAGCCAGTCCTAACATGGTAACTATTTCTGTGATCTTGATCCAACGACACAGACTTTCTAGGTTTGATTTGTAAAATGAAAAGATGTCGGAGACCATGGAGACCAGGCTGACAGTATAAATGAATGAAGTAGAATGAGGGCAAGATAATGGGAGCCAGTAGGGATGGTATAATCTAGAAAGCTTCCCAATCTGGAAGAGGTTACCTCTTCTCAATCCAGCAGATTATTTCCATTCAGGAATAAAAACCTAATGTTGCAGATCTTTCACATTTTCAAGAGAAATCCAGATTTTTCAACTTTAATAAGAGTTTTCTGGTTTTTAAATGTTAGCTACTAATTCAAAAAAAAAAAAAAAAGCAAGTCAAGCAAATCTGTCTCTGGACCAAATCGGGCCCACAGGTCACTAGCATTTTACTTCTAGACTAGATGATCTTCAATATTTTAATAATCTCCAATTCTTTGTTTTGCTGAATGCCTTAAACTTATATTGCTAAGATTAGGAAACTGTGGTTAATTTTGGAGTGATCTGATCTTTCCCAAAATATCTCTCAGTCAACTTTTACTTATGAAGTTTGTGCTGCCAATTTTCCATGCAGGTATGGTCTATGACATCAAACATAAAGATTGCTTCCTGGGATTTTTGAAGGATAATTAATATTTGAAAATCATGCAAACATCTGTAATTGCTGCTAACCACATATAGAAGGACAAAAGCAAAGAGTTTATCATTATTAGGATTTCTCTATTCAGTTTATCATGCAATCTTTTTGCAAACTCTTTTTCCAGAGATATGCTCTTAATTGAATGTTGACAGCTTAGAACTAACTGGAAGAGGTTCTTGGCTTTCCCATCATACATTTCTCTCTCTGGTCTGGGTATCCATTTACAATGAGCTGACTGTTATAGAACAGTAGATGCCTTTTATTATTGCTGACACAGATCTTGGGTTTTTTTCCCCCACATTTGCACCATGTAGATTGATTTCTTTTATGTTTATTCAGCTAAAACTTGCATGCCTGAGAGAAAATGAAATGGTAAGCTATTTGTCATTTTACCTGGCCATGTCTTTAAATATCACCTGTTTTTTTAATTAAATCTTTGCAAAATAATTTATTTCTAGAATTTATGTGAAAGCAGCCTGGTAACATATTACAATATCTTCTATCTGTAGACCTTATACTGTACTTCTCCCTGTTTCCTTTTGTAAGATGCAGTTTTTAGTAGGGGGAGTTCATAGGCCTCCTTTTACCTTCCTGTGACACAGTTGTGCTTTCAGTCATTTATCTCCATGGCAGGTTTCCCCTAATACTTTTTGAACTAAAAATTAAAATAAAAATTAGCATGGAATAGCATGGCTCTGAGTTAGATTATCTGGGGGTGACTTTCATCTATTTCTGCCACTTACTGTGTGATTTTGGTCAAGTTACTTAACCATGCTGAACCTCAGTTTCATCATCTGTAAAATGGAGATAATAATAGTACCACCTCATACAACTGTTTTAAAATTTAACTATGAAAATTAATAGTACCTGGTACATAATAGTTATTATGCGATCGATAATTATTAGCTATTATTTTCATTATTATTATTTTAAACTTTCTCTTGGGAAGTATAGCATTAGGCTACAGGTAGCCTTAGACTACAGTTCAGGGAGTAGCATTTACACTGCCCTGTCCCCTTTTCTAAAAATCTCACCTTTCTGCCTTCCTTTCTTTCTGTATTCCATTGTCCTCTCTCCCTGTTTCCTTACCTCTCTCAACTCGTTCTTAAATATTTGAGTACCCAGTAAGTGCATGACATGGGCAAAAACTCATGAAGACAAAAGAGATTCAAAAGTGATCAAAAGAGACTCTGTCCCAGCTCTCAGGGAATTTACAGGATGTCAGAGGTAGGAGGCAGGAGGCAGTCATTAATCCAACAATGGCATGAATATACAATTGCAACTGTGACAGCTAACCAAAATTAGTGCACACACTCTATTTACCCTTGCTCAAGGAACTGTGAAGCATAACAACATTAGCAAGTAATATTTTTACCTCTTGCAAAGCCCTTGTACTTATTTGTTTTATTGGAACCTTATAACGGTGGTGTGATACAGATATTACTAATTCCCACTTCAGAGATCAAGAAACTGAAAAGTTAAATGACTTGCTTAGGGTCACACAGTAATGTTGTTAAAAGACTTAAGGCAGGATCTTCTGTCTCCAGACTCTGCATGCTTTCTAATAACCTGCAGAATAAGAATTTTTAAATTACCAACCTCGCCTAGCAGCTTCCAGAAATAGATGTGTCTCTCAAAGGACTTGTATACAAATGGTATTTTGGAGCCCAAGCTCTAGGCTTTAATTCCTGGATAGACCAGGTGACCAGCGTACCTCTAGGCTGTGGTTCTAATTGCAGCCAGTTCCTCCCAAAGCAGATTGTAAATACCAAGGGAAGCCATTGAGATTTTAGCCCTGCTTTATTAGGACCCAACACTGCTTTTGGGAAAGCCCATTTAAGGTCCAGGTAAATATGGAGGTTCTTTCCCACCCACCTTGGTTGCCAGGCTCCGTACCACAGTTCTTGTTGTTGCCACCCTCCCCAGTCTGATTTTTCTCTCAGTTTATAAAGACAAAGAGACAATAGTAGAAAATATCAACATCTTTCCAGCTGAGTTAGAATTCTTAGAATATGTAAGAACTGAGTTGTAAAGCCACCAACCATGGCTTGACCAAATGGGAATTCCACTCTTCCAGGTATGTGTGCTTTCCCGGGCACAGTGAAGCCTGTGATGGCCTCACATTTCAGGAAATGACATGATACCAGGTCACCACACCTGGGATACACGCTCAGAGGACTCTCTGGGGAAGCTTTGCCCATATTTTCTTTGTAGCTGCACCTTTAAACAGTCCATCACATTGACTTGCACGCTTGCTAGTAAAATCTGGCTCCAACAGGTGATTCTATTTTAGTAGGTTCAGAAGGGTCACAAGCAGTCATGGAACACAGGGCGGCCTCAAAAACTAGTTTAAGGAATCAACCCTGAGCATGCTCCCCACTCCATCTTTGAGGCTGCCCAGTGGTTATAGCCACAACACCAAAACTTACTCTCTATCAATGCTCCTAGATGAGCACCCTCTTCAAACTTTTTCATGAGTTGTTATGGAAAGGAAACATGAATTCTAGTTTGGCCAAAATATGTTTCTCATCAGTGCCTTCATTTACCGAAAAGGGAACTGGGGCATTATGGTTGGCAAAATAACGGCTCCTCACAGATGCACATGTCCTAATCCTCAGAATCAGTGAAAATGTTACCCTGCATGGCAAAGGGACTTTGCGGATGTGATTAAGGTTGAGGCCCTTGAGAGATTATCCTGGATTATCCTGGTGGGCCAATCTAATCATGAGTCCCTACAAATACAAGAGGAAAGCAAAAGAGTAGATCAGAGAGATGCAGTGTGAGAAGGACTCTACCAGTGGTTGCTGGCTTTGAAGATGTAGGAGAGGGACCTCCAGCCAAAGAATGTAAGTCCCGTAGGAGCTGGAAGTGACCCTCCCCTTACAGATAGCAGGGCAGCAGGGGCCTTGGTCCCACAACTGCAAGGAACTAAATTTTGCCACCAACCTGGAAGAGCACAAAATGAATTCTCTCCTAGAGCCTCCAGAAGGAAACACAGCCCTGCCTACATTTTGATTTTAACCCAACGAGAGCCGTATTGGATTCCTGACCTAAATGTAAATAATAGGTTTATACTGTATTAAGCTGCTAAATTCATGGCAGTGTGTTCTGGCAGCAATAGGAAATGGACACAGAGGGAAAGAGATTTGGCTGATGTCACATACCTAGTTTATAGCCCAGCTGGGAGCTGTGCCCAGGACCTTTGACCGCCTGTTGCTCTAGCCTTCGCAATCTTCTCAGCTTCATTTACTCTCTAACACGTAACCTGGGTTCTGTCGCTTATCCTGGTGATACTCCCTCAAACAAGTCTGATATTATCTTGCTTCCATATTTGGTTTTGTATCATCTGTCTCACTGTCCCGAATGGAAGCTCCGTGAGGACAGGGACTTTGTTTTCATTGCTCACTTCTTTACACTTAGTTATCAGCACAATGCTTAGTTACACATGACGTAGATAGAGCTCAATAAAATCTGTTAAATGAATAAAAAAAATATAAATGAATGCATGAATGAATAGCCACTATGTCAAAATCAGTGAAAACGGAACTATCAAGCTGAAAGAAATTTCATCAATTTATGCTCAGATCTTTCATTTTACATATGAGGAAACATGAGGCTGAGGAGGTCACAGGTTCAGTTCTTAGCAGACCCAGAGCAGAGCCTAGGCCTCCTGACCACCTGGACAGCACATTCCTGTTTTTCATTTGTTGTGTACCAAAATGTCACATTTAAAAGCAGTGTGGTTGTTGATGGGTGCTGTGCAACCAAAGTGTAGTATTTGGAACTGATACTACCTGGGTGTATATATTTCTGAAAATACCCAGGGGCGATACTTGTCCTGAAATTGCCTTTTAAATTTTTCTCTATTAGTTCGGATAGACCACAGACAACTCAAGCAAGCACTTCCATTCATTCCTGAAAAAAGACTGTAAAGGTCTTTAGAAGGAACAGGCATGGCAGTTCCGTCCCGATTGTACTCTGGCCTAAAAGGAATTGACTGCCTGTCTGGGTGACAATATAAGTTTGGCTTTTAAAATCCATTTCTAAGTGGCTCATATGTTCCTACTTCTTTTTTGATGTTTACACACCCAGTGTCCAATGTTTTAATTACCATCTCCATGTGTTTTAGTCAAATCTTTTTGGTTTGTGTTTTTTTGTGCAAGGAAAAAATTTGGAATCAAGCAATTTCTTATCTCATCTATCAGTTTCATCTATTCAGAATACTCCAGGATCAAGAGCAGAGATGCCAGCTTTGAGAGGACTTTTAGATCTAAACCAAGGGCATCCCTGCTGTGACCGTCAAGGACAGATGCTTGGAGGGGTCTCCCTGAGAGGGTCACAGGAAGGCCACTCACTCATTGTAGAGCCAGGCCACAGGCCAAATTGTAGTTTGCACTCTTGTATATACTTGGCGCTATAGACTAAATGTTTGTGTCTCCCCACCATTCATATGTTGAGACCTAATCCCCAACATGAGGGTGTTTGGAGGTGAGGCCTTTGGGAGGTAATTAGGTCATGAAGGTGGATCCCTCAAGATCTCTTATGAAAGAGACCCAGAGAGCTCCCTCTCCCCTTCCTCTATGTGAGGACATAGTGATAAAATGGCCTGCAACCCAGAAGAGGTTCCTCACCGGAATCGGATCACACTGACACCCTGAACTTGGACTTCCGGCCTCCAGAACTGTGAGAAACACATTTATATTGTTATGTAAGCCATGCAGTCCATAGCTCTTTGTTATAACAGACTGGACAGATTAAGATACTTGATTTTTCTGTTGTAACATTTTCCTTTGATTTACAAATCCTTCCTCACTCTTCTCACACTGGCTTCATCTTCTTCTTTTCCCTGAAAAAAAAACAACGCTTTATCCGTCTGGGCCAAGAATGCAAAAACCAGGACACTTTAAAAATGGAAAATAAAGGGAAAGACAGGTAAAACATCAATATGTAGCTGTGAGTGACCTGAATCGTATTGGATTTCTCTCCTTTCTTGTCTTGTACTGCCATTTCCACTTCTGCCAGGCAGTATCTTCTGCTGGGCCGGGTGGCCAAGTCAGATATGTCTTCTGGGCTGTATGGAAGCACAGCCTGTGCCCAGGCTGGTTGCGTCCATCAACGCGGCTGCCTCTGCGCTTTACTTCAGTGTCCCTGGGCCTCCTGCCTGCAAAGAGGAAACAGCAGACACAGCTGGGCTCCCACGGGTGAGTGCCACAAATCAAACTGTCATTCCTTTTATAAACTGACCCAGGCAGTCACTCCCGTGAGACACCCATTTTCTAGGAGAGCTTTTTCTATTCTGACAAAACCCAGGAGGCAGCTGTTTTGTGAAGAGATTGAATCTAGCTTTCCCATCAGGAAGAAAACTTTAAAAATTATACTCTAGGCAGTGCTGATGCCAGAGCCAATTCACAGGAGACTCGCAGGGAGTCTAGTCACATTTCTTTGGCTGACCAGCTGGGCCCCCTTGGAAAAACATTTTGACCTCTCTGGGCCTTGGCTTTCTCATCTGTAAAGTGAGAGTTGATCTCGTATCAGATATGACGACATGGAGGCCTGGGGTCTGAATTCTGTCTACACGTGTATTTTATTTATTCTGAACAGTTTTTCTTTCTTTTTGTTAAAGCAAGATTTTTAATGCCTTCATTTGAGACAGTTGCCTATGAGTCTCTCACAGTCTCCCAACCCATCTTGGCTTAAATTCAGTTTTACTCATTAACCTTACCTATCTGGTCCCTGGAGGCATTAAAGTGTGCAACCCCTGGACTAGATGACCTTAAGTTTATTCCTGGTTTTAATAGTTTATGACTCCCCAATGCTAAGTCATCTGCAAATGAATGAAACAAAGAGAGGTGAATTAGACATGTTATGCATTTGATTCTAGAGAACTAATGACTATTCCCATTTCACATGCCCTCACATTTCCATGCATGGTGAATATTTTCAGCAATAACCCTGTCTTTGGTAAATGTGTGTGACTCGATGCCCTGTGAAAGAGGAGAACATGAGGGCTGGTGGCTGAGTTAGGCAAGTGAGTGTTTTCAATAGTTTTGGACTTGCAGAAAGGAGAGACTCTGCGGTAGATGGCAGAGCGGCCAGAACTCCACATCCACCCCTTTGTGCAGAGCTTTGGTAACGTGTCTTTGCAGCTTGTCCCACTGAGGTAGGGTTCATTTTCCCACCCCTTGAATCTAGGCTGCCTTGTGACTTTCTTTGGGCAATAGAATGTGGCAGAAGTGACCTTATGTCAATTCCAAGTCTAGACCTCAAGGGCCCTGGTGTACTTCCATTCATTGTCTCAGAAGCCTAGCCTGACAGCTGTTGTATGAACAAGGCCCGGTTAGCTTCATGGAAAATGAGAGATGTGTTGCCCACATTACCCCAGCCAACAGCCTGCCAACCCTACAGGCAGAGTTGCCTACCTGACCAGCAGGTGACTGCACTTGCACGAGGGGGCTGGCAGACGCTAGAAGAACCTCTCCAGCTGAGGAGAAATGGGGGCTGTGTTAACCACTAAGTTTTGGGGTGGTTTGTCATGCAGCAGAAGCTGGCACAGACTCATGTGCTCAATTCAATGCATCAAACTCTGGACGAGTAGCACGTGAGAATACATATGAGTAAGATATATTGCTATCCCCAAGGAATGTACAGTTTAGCTGAAAACAAGAAAACTGGACAGGTATTGAGAGGTGAAATGAGATATGACAGATGTCATAGTGAAGGTGCAATCGAAACTTTGGAGTCTAAATTGGAAGAACGGAGAAGACCTAGTAAAGAAGGACCATTTGAAGTGGATATTAGATAACCTACACAGGTGAAGATACGAGATGGACTTGTCATTTATGGGGAGAGGTAGCTGAATAATGGCAATAATAAAGATTCACAGAAATGAGAAGCAAGAGCAGTTTCAACAAGTATTTACTGCATTCTTGTTTTCCTATGTGTGAAACCACAAAGACATACATGACATAAATCTGGACCTTAAATGGCTCACGATCCAATTGGAAAGACAAGACACAACTACATGAAACAAATTATGAAGTAAGACATGAGACTTCTCCCAGAGCTATCACACGGGAGGGTGGCTGTGATGGTAAATGAGTTCTCAAGGCTCAGGTTGTCCAGTCTGATGACAGTATGATCTTTGGGAAGATTACCTGCAAGGAAATTCCAGGCGAAATCATTTTTGAGGGTGACTGCTATCTTGCTTTGCATGATATTTCCTCTCAGGCACCAACACATTTTCTGGTGATACCTAAGAAACATATTTCTTAAATTTCTGTAGCAGAAGGTGATGACAGAAATTTTCTTGGCTATTTAATGATTGTTGGCAAGAAATGTGCTGCTGATCTGGGTCTGAAGAAGGATTACAGAACGGTGGTGAAGGAAGGCTCAGATGTGGGACAGTCTGTCTATCATTTTCATGCCCACATTCCTGGAGGTCAGCAGATGAATTGGCCTCCTGGCTTAACATGGCTTAGGGATAATTTCTCCTTCTCTAGGCAATAATCAGGTTTGCAAGTTCCAATATGTTAAACAGTATACTTATTTTTTGCTTGTATTTGTAGAGGTTGAAGAAATAATTTAAAAAACCCATTCATGATAAAATATATTGCTGCATGGTTTATAGTAACCCCCCCAAAACATGAATTAAATGACAACACAAAAGTAGCTGATCCCTCTATCAAGGTTATGAGACACCCTAGAAATAGGGTTCAGTATTTTCCAGAGAGTTTTCTGTAGGACCTCAATCATGTAAGATGCTTCATTGTCCAAGAAGTTTAGGAAATGTCACATACTCTAAACTGCTCTAGATTAATCTTTCATTTTAACATATGAAAGTTCTGAGAAAGTTCTGAGAAGTTCCTGCTTTAAAAAGACCAGTGTTTCTTGAGGGACAACTAAAACAACTCAGCAAAACTTTGATCTAATCTGGTCTTTTCCTTTCTCAGGAGAAGGAACCAGTTAGTGGCTAAGTGATTTACTCCAAGTCTCAACCCAGTTATTTCTAAAGGTGAATAGGACCCAGTTCTCCCCATGAGATTCTCAGTCAGGGGTGTTCTTTCTTGGACTTCTTTTTTGCCTCACACAAGGTAATCAGAGTACAGTGAATCCACAAGCAGGAGCAAAACAGAACCTTGCAAGCAAGAACCATGGGGAAGCTCCCTGAGTGTGGTGGAACTTGGGATGGGTATTGAGCGACAGGGAGCATTCAGACAGGCTGAAAGAAGCAGAGGGCATTCCAGGGAGTGCAGAGAACATTCCTGATAGGACTCACTCTCACCACTGCACCTCCCTCCCCCTGCCTTTTTTTCCCTTTTTGTTTTAATAGACTTTATTTTTTAAAGGTTTAGGTTCCAGGCAAAATTGAGTGGAAGGTACAGAGATTTCCTGTAAGTCTCCTGACCCCACACACACACCTCTTCCCCTACTGTCAACATCCAGCCCCACAGTGGTACCTTGGTTACAACTGATGAACCTACACTGACACATCGTAATCACCCAGAGTCCATAGTTTACTTTTGGTGTCATACATTCTGTGGGTTTACACAAATTTATGATGACATATATCCACCATTATAGTATCATACAGAATGCATCCCTCTTTGTATTTGCCCTAAAGGATAAAATCAAAATAAAAAGCAGAATACCTCCATTCTATATATAAAGCAAAATCCAATTGGGGAAAGCCAAATTGCATTAGAAATGCAGTTTTATAAGTCATTTGAGTTCATGGTCTTTTGTAGCAGTGCATTCGTGCTGTGATATTATGAATCATATCCAATAACATGATAGGTTAGGGTTCCCTCCTTTCTGTTCTCATTTTTTTAAAGTTAGTATTTTTTTAAAATTAATTAATTAATTAATTAATTATTTGGCTGTGTTGGGTTTTTGTGGCTGGGCGCAGGCTTGCTCTAGTTGCAGAGAGTGGGGGCTACTCTTCGTTGCGGTGCGTGGGCTTCTCATTGTGGTGGCTTCTCTTGTTGTGGAGCACAAGCTCTAGGCATGCAGGCTCAGTAGTTGTGGCACACGGGCTTAGTTGCTCGGTGGTATGTGGGATCTTCCCGGACCAGGGCTCGAACCCGTATCCCCTGCATTGGCAGGCGGATTTTAACCACTGCGCCACCAGGGAAGTCCCTGTTCTCTCTCGTTCTTGAGTATGCTATGAGTAATTATTCTTGTCCTCTGCATATGACTTTGCTTTCACAGTGTATTAATTCAGCCAAGATTGAGGAATAAGGCAGAAGCTTTTTAGGAAATTACTAGGGCATAGTAGTGAAGAAAGATTTGTTTAAAAGTTTTAATTACACAATGTTGTGAAGATGCAGTGTAGGGGTCATGTAGATTAGAAGTAGAAGAATTGCACAGAACATCAGGATAAAGTGATTAGATGTCAGAACAAATGATGGAGTTGCCCAGGCTGGAATCCCATTAGACCTGATGTGTTCTCAGTCCCCAGCATGACAAATGGGCCTTTTGTTCCTCCCTGAGTATTCACACAAACCCAGGAGAACTCATTTAGGAATGAAGGAGGAAAGAGGAGTAATGAAAGAAGAAAAGTTAGCTTAGGTTTGAGGGCAAAAGGCCCTTCTACAAAACATTTTATTGTTTTTTAACACATTTATTAGAATATAATTGCTTTACAATGGTGTGTTAGTTTCTGCTTTATAACATAGTGAATCAGCTATACATATACATATATCCCCATATCCCCTCCCTCTTGCGTCTCCCTCCCAACTTCCCTATCCCACCTGTCTAGGTGGTCACAAAGCACCGAGCTGATCTCCCTGTGCTATGCAGCTGCTTCCCACTAGCTATCTATTTTACATTTGGTAGTGTATATATGTCAGTGCCACTCTCTCAATTTGTCCCAGCTTACCCTTCCCCCTCCCCATGTCCCCAAGTCCATTCTCAACGTCTGAGTCTTTATTCCTGTCCTGCCCCTAGGTTCCTCAGAACCATTTTTGTTTTCTTTAGATTCCATATATATGTGTTAGCATACAGTATTTGTTTTTCTCTTTCTGACTTACTTCACTCTGTAGGACAGACTCTAGGTCCATCCACCTCACTACAAATAACTCAATTTCATTTCCTTTTATTGTATATATGTGCCACATCTTCTTTATCCATTCATCTGTCCATGGACACTTAGGTTACTTCCATATCTTGGCTATTGTAAATAGAGCTGCAATGAACATTGTGGTACATGACACTGTTTTGAATGATGGTTTTCTCAGGGTATATGCCCAGTAGTGGGATTACTGGGTCGCATGGTAATTCTATTTTTAGTTTTTTAAGTAACCTCTATACTGTTCTCCATAGTGGCTGTATCAATTTACATTCCCACCAACAGTGCAAGAGGTTTCGATTTTCTCCACACCCTCTCCAGCATTTATTGTTTCTAGATTTTTTGATGATGGCCATTCTGACTGGTGTGAGGTGATACCTCATTGTAGTTTTGATATGCATTTCTCTAATGATTAGTGATGTTGAGCATCCTTTCATGTGTTTGTTGGCAATCTGTATATCTTCTTTGGAGAAATGTCTATTTAGGTCTTCTGCCCATTTTTGGATTGGGCTGTTTGTTTTTTTGATATTAAGCTGCATGAGCTGCTTGTAAATTTTGGAGATTAATCCTTTGTCAGTTGCTTCGTTTTCAAATATTTTCTCCCAATTTGAGGGTTGTCTTTTCATCTTGTTTATGGTTTCCTTTGCTGTGCAAAAGCTTTGAAGTTTCATTAGGTCCCATTTGTTTATTTTTGTTTTTATTTCCATTTCTCTGGGAGGTGGGTCAAAAAGGATCTTGCTGTGATTTATGTCATAGAGTGTTCTGCCTATATTTTCCTCTAAAAGTTTGATAGTGTCTGGCCTTACATTTAGGCCTTTAATCCATTTTGAGCTTATTTTTGTGTATGGTGTTAGGGAGTATTCTAATTTCATTCTTTTACATGTAGCTGTCCAGTTTTCCCAGGACCACTGATTGAAGAGGCTGTCTTTTCTCCATTGTATATTCTTGCCTCCTTTATCAAAGATAAGGTGACAATATGTGTGTGGGTTTATCTCTGGGCTTTCTATCCTGTTCCATTGGTCTATATTTCTCTTTTTGTGCCAGTACCATACTGTCTTGATTATTGTAGCTTTGTAGTATAGTCTGAAGTCCAGAAGTCTGATTCCTCTAGCTCCATTTTTCTTTCTCAGGATTGCTTTGGCTATTTGGGGTCTTCTGTGTTTCCATACAAATTGTGAAATTTTTTGTTCTAGTTCTGTGAAAAATGCCACTGGTAGTTTGATAGGGATTTCATTGAATCTGTAGATTGCTTTGGGTAGTAGAGTCATTATCACAATGTTGATTCTGCCAATCCAAGAACATGATATATCTCTCCATCTGTTTGTATCATGTTTCATTTCTTTCATCAGTGTCTTACAGTTTTCTGCATACAGGTCTTTCGTCTCCTTAGGTAGGTTTATTCCTAGGTATTTTATTCTTTTTGTTGCAACGGTAAATGGGATTGTTTCCTTGATTTCTCTTTCAGATTTTTCATCATTAGTGAATAGGAATGCAAGAGATTTCTGTGCATTAATTTTGTATCCTGCTACTTTACCAAATTCATTGATTAGCTCTAGTAGATTTCTGGTAGAGTCTTTAGGATTCTCTATGTATAGTATCATGTCATCTGCAAACAGTGACAGCTTGACTTCTTTTCCGATTTGGATTCCTTTTAGTTCTTCTTCTTCTCTGATTGCTGTGGCTAAAACTTCCAAAACTATGTTGAATAATAGTGGTGAGAGTGGGCAACCTTGTCTTGTTCCTGATCTTAGAGGAAATGGTTTCATTTTCTCACCATTGAGAATGATGTTGACTGTGGGTTTTGTCATACATGGCCTTTATTATGTTGAGGTGAGTTCCCTCTTTGCCTACTCTCTGCAGAGTTTTTATCATAAATGGGTATTGAATTTTGTCAAAAGCTTTTTCTGCATCTACTGAGATGATCATATGGTTTTTCTCCTTCATTTGTTAATATGGTGTATCACATTGATTGATTTGCATATATTGAAGAATCCTTGCATTCCTAGAATGAACCCCACTTGATCATGGTGTATGATCCTTTTAATGTGCTGTTGGATTCTGTTTGCTAGTATTTTGTTGAGGATTTCTGCATCTATGTTCATCAGTGATATTGGCCTGTAGTTTTCTTTCTTTGTGACATCTTTTTCTGGTTTTGGTATCAGGATGATGGTGACCTCGTAGAATGAGTTTGGAAGTATTCCTCCCTCTGCTGTATTTTGGAATAGTTTGAGAAGGATAGGTGTTAGCTCTTTTCTAAATGTTCGAAGGAATTCGTCTGTGAAGCCCTCTGGTCCTGGGCTTTTGTTTGTTGGAAGATTTTTAATCACAGTCTCAATTTCAGTGCTTGTGATTGGTCAGTTTATATTTTCTATTTCTTCCTGGTTCAGTCTCGGAAGGTTGTGCTTCTCTAAGAATTTGTCCATTTCTTCCAGGTTGTCCATTTTATTGGCATAGAGTTGCTTGTAGTAATCTCTCGTGATCCTTTGTATTTCTGCAGTGTCAGTTGTTACTTCTCCTTTTTCATTTCTAATTCTATTGATTTGAGTCTTCTCCCTTTTTTTCTTGATGAGTCTGGCTAATGTTTTATCAATTTTGTTTATCTTCCCAAAGAACCAACTTTTAGTTTTATTTATCTCTGCTATTGTTTCCTCCATTTCTTTTTCTTTTATTTCTGATCTGATTTTTATGTTTTCTTTCCTTCTGCTAACTTTGGGGGTTTTTTTGTTCTTCTTTCTCTAATTGCATTAGGTATAAGGTTAGGTTGTTTATTTGAGATGTTTCTTGTTTCTTGAGGTAGGATTGTATTGCTATAAACTTCCCTCTTAGAACTCCTTTGCTGCACCCCATAGGTTTTGAGTCGTCATGTTTTCATTGTGATGTGTTTCTAGGTATTTTTGATTTCCTCTTTGATTTCTTCAGTGATCACTTGGATATTAAGTAGTGCATTGTTTTTTTGTGTTTGTATTTTTTACAGATTTTTTCCTGTAATTGATATCTAGTCTCATAGCGTTGTGCTCAGAAATGATACTTGATACAATTTCAGTTTTCTTAAATTTACCAAGGCTTGATTTGTGACCCAAGATATGATTTATCCTGGAGAATGTTCCATGAGCACTTGAGAAGGAAGTGTCTTCTGTTGTTTTTGCATGGAATGTCCTATAAATATCAGTAAAGTCCATATTGTTTAATGTATCATTTAAAGCCTGTGTTTCCTTACCTATTTTCATTTTGGATGATCTGTCCATTGGTGAAAGTGGGGTGTTAAAGTCCCCTACTATGATTGTGTTACTGTCGATTTCCCCATTTATGGCTGTTAGCATTTGCCTTATGTATTGAGGTGCTCCTATGTTGGGTGCATAAATATTTATAATTGTTATATCTTCTTCTTGGATTGATCCCTTGATCATTATGTAGTGTCCTTCTTCGTCTCTTGTAATAGTCTTTATTTTAAAGTCTATTTTGTCTGATATGAGAGTTGCTACTCCAGATTTCTTTTGATTTCCATTTGCATGAAATATCTTTTTCCATCCCCTCTGTTTCAGTGTGTATGTGTCCCTAGGTCTGAAGTGGGTCTCTTGTAGACAGCATATATATGGGTCTTGTTTTTGTATCCATTCAGCCAGTCTATGTCTTTTGGTTGGAGCATTTAATCCATTTACATTTAAGGTAGTTTTCGATACGTATTTTTCTATTACCATTTCCTTAATTGTTTTGGGTTTGTTATTGTAGGTCTTTTCCTTCTCTTGTGTTTCCTCCCTAGAGAAGTTCCTTTAGCATTTGTTGTAAAGGTGCTTTTGTGGTGCTGAATTCTCTTAGTTTTTGCTTGTCTGTAAAGGTTTTAATTTCTCCTTCAAATCTGAATGAGATGCTTGCTGGGTAGAGTAATCTTGATTGTAGTTTTCTCCCTTTCATCACTTTAAATATGTCCTGCCACTGCCTTCTGGCTTGCAGAGTTTCTGCTGAGAGATCAACTGTTAACCTTATGGGGGTTCCCTTGGATGTTATTTGTTGTTTTTCCCTAGCTGCTTTTAATATTTTTTCTTTGTATTTAATTTTTGATAGTTTGATTAATATATGTCTTGGCATGTTTCTCCTTGGATTTATCCTGTATGGGACTCTCTGCACTTCCTGAACTTGGTTAACTATCTCCTTTCCCATATTGGGGAAGTTTTCAACTATAAGCTCTTCAAATATTTTCTCAGTCCCTTTCTTTCTCTCTCCTTCTTGTGCGACCCCTATAATTCAAATGTTGGTGCATTTAGTGTTGTCCTAGAGGTCTCTAAGACTGTCCTCAATTCTTTTCATTCTTTGTTTCTTTAGTCTGCTCTGCAGTAGTTATTTCCACTATTTTATCTTCCAGGTCACTTATCCATTCTTCTGCCTCAGTTATTCTACTATCAATTCCTTCTAGAGAATTTTAAATTTCATTTATCATGTTGTTCATCATTGTTTGTTTGCTCTTTAGTTCTCCTAGGTCCTTTTTAAATGTTTCTTGTGTTGTCTCCATTCTATTTCCAAGATTTTGGATCATCTTTACTATCATTACTCTGAATTCTTTTTCAGGTAGACTGCCTATTTCCTCTTCATTTGTCTGGTCTGGTGGGTTTTTACCTTGCTTCTTCATCTGCTGTGTGTTTCTCTGTCTTCTCATTTTGCTTAACTTACTGTGTTTGGTGTCTCCTTTTCGCAGGCTGCAGGTTTGTAGTTCCCGTTGTTTTTGGTGTCTGCCCTCAGTGGCTAAGGTTTGTTCAGTGGGTTGTGTAGGCTTCCTGGTGGAGGGGACTGGTGCCTGTGTTCTGGTGGATGAGGCTGCATCTTGTCTTTCTGGTGGGCAGGACTATGTCTGATGGTGTGTTTTGGGGTGTCTCTGACCTTATTATGATTTTTTGCAGGCTTTCCGCTAATGGATGGTGTTGTGTTCCTGTCTTGCTAGTTGTTTGGCATAGGGTGTCCAGCACTGTAGCTTGCTGGTCGTTGAGTGGAGCTGGGTCTTAGTGTTGAGATGGAGATCTTTGGGAGAGCTTTCACCATTTGATATTACGTAGAGCTGGGAGGTCTCTGGTGGACCAATATCCTGAACTTGGCTCTCCCACCTCAGAGGCTCAGGCCTGACACCCGGCCGGAGCACCAAGACCCTCTTAAGGCGTCTTCTCTTCATAAACCAGGAATCTGAGCTCCTTCTCCACTTGGAAAAATCCTACTTATTCTTCAAAAGTTTTACAGCCTCTGAGCAACCTCCCATGACTTTCCCTCCATGAAAAGGCACCACACCTGCTCTGTCTTGGTTCCAGTACAATGGTTACAAAGCATTTTGAGTATGATTTCCTGGCTGCTTCATTTATTCCCAATAAATAGATGTGAATTCAGTGCTGGCTCGACTACTCTGGAAGAGAGATTTTTCCCCTTGGCTTCTGAACAGGCATAGTGCAGAGTTTCTCAGAGATCTTCTCTCTCCATAGCACTCTTTCATTCTCTTCTAACTTCAGATTCAAGAGCTGTAGTTTCTCTGCCTTGGCCTTCCTTCCCTGTGATTTGACAGATGCACATTTTTAGAGGCAAGATTATCTTCCTCTCTGATTTAAATGTGTCAGCCCTGCTTCTAGACCTCTGCCTACCCGTGGGAGAGACGCTTTGGTGTAGCAGGTATAAGCAATGTCCTTTTATGGCCAATATTTCTTCTCTCTAAATTTTGTATGTGATCATAAAAAACAGATGTTTTCAAAGGTCTCTGAGACTTCAGTTCCATCTTCTGAAGCCTCAAGTTTAACTTGCAGAACTTTGTTAGTCTAAGTCTTACAATTGGCATCTACCTAAACATGGTAGTGTATTTCTCCAACCAGATTTCATCTCGCCTCTAAAAACACCTGCTGCTCTGTCTCTGGGCTACATCCTGTTCCTTCCCCTCCCCACTTAAAAAAGCAAACTGCTTCTTGCTTCTGGGCACCACAGAAACATAAGTGAACTGCAGCGGGGTTGGTGTTCAACCTCCACGCCACACAGCTCGGGCTGACTGATTTACAGAGACTCTGCTCACAATGGCTGTCCTGGGGCCAATAAAGACTTTTAAAGGAGGGGATTATGGAGAAGGAATGGCCCAGCCATTTCCATGAGAATTTCTCTGTACTCCAGAGAGGGTCTGAGTTTCACAGGATGGCAGGATCAGCTGCAAACTGCAGCTTGCTGGATTATGGAGTGTAAGGTTCCCCAGGCAGGGCTGGAAGGGGCTGGGTGGGGGCAGTTTGACAGAGAGGTTATAAGGCACTGGGGGAGGCCCTCAAACATATGCCTCTCTTCCAGGAACAGAGTCTATTCGAGATAAGCAGTTAGGACACAAGAGAGGGGGTAGAAAGAACTTCAAGTCACTAAAATGGTATATGATAAATGAGTGTCGTGAGCAACAATTGTGAACGAATTTAGAGAGGAAAAATTATTTCTTTCCAGCAGGTTCTGGAAAGGTTTCCAAAGGAAAGTGGAATGTGATTTGGAGTCCAAAAAAATCGGCATCACATCAACTTAAAAATTATAATAAGCATAATTTTTAATGTAAAAATCCCCCAATAAAACAAAACTATCACCCTATCATGGAACCAGAATAACTACTCTTATGTTCCCTTTCAATCTGGGATTATGTATTTTAGAGTTATACTATAGTGTGCAAACAATTATCTGTTGTGCTTTTTCTCACATTTTTTCCTGTACATATTTTGAACAAAGTTTGTAGACATTGAAGTAGGTGTCCCAAGAACAGCAGTGTATAACAGAATGATTCTGTTGTCCTGTTTTAGTTTCTGTGACTTTCCCAGTTTTAGCACTGAAATTCCCGCATCCAGCAACCCCCTACTCCATCCATCCAGCCTCATCAAACCAGGACTGTTGGTCATCCTATAAAAAGACCCTGACTTCATGGAAATTACAGCGTCATGGAGACAGGACTGTAAGCCTGTAATTTTATGTGCACTGAATGTTACAAGGGAAGGGCAGCGACTAATATAATGACTGGGGCCTGGTTAGGCACCCTGAGGAAGTTATATTTCATGAAGTCCAAAGACGAGTTAGTTAGGGGAAGAACCCCCTTAAATAATGCTGCACCTGGAGTCACACCCACTGTGGGAAGTGAAATTACGTTATCAAAGTTGCTTTTGACCCTTAAAGCAAAATCCTAGGAAAGCACGGGGGGTGATCATAGTGTTTAGATATGCTAGGGGAGGTCTGTCCACACATGCTTCTGCATATTAGTAGAACTGCATACAGTATTAGTTTTATTCTTCTGTGATGATAAGGTTTGTTCATTTGTTTGTCTTCCATGTGGGTAACAAATTTTGCAATTTTTCAATTATTGAACTTCAGATAAAATGATGACTTATGATCACAGTTTATTCAGATAGTTTTATACATTTCTGATCTTTTTCTCATGTTCTTTATAGTGACACATACTATTTATTTCCTCTCTGAAAAATTTGAAGCACATGACCTCTATCTTCCCTTTGCTTTGCCATGCTTAAGAAATGATGGCAGTCTTAAAGAATGCCCCTCCTGGCCTTAAAATGACTCTCTAAGGGCCGACTGGTGGAGGTCACTGCATCTCCACAGGCCTGAATGAATACTTTTTTTAATATTCCATGCAGACCGCCCCTATTTATATAGATGTGCTCTTTCTTCAGATATGCTAATACTGTTGATTAAGCTACTGCTTTCTTTTATACTCAAACTTTGATTAGATTTTTCCAGTTTTTTGTTTTGTTTTTGCTTTGGGCCTGGGAAATATTCTACAAGGAAGGTTGCTTCCTGAAACAGTCGAAAGTCAGCCAGTACAATATTACTGGTGAAGCCGTCAGAGATTGTGGGGCCTCTTACTGGTTCCCCTGTGTTTTAAACATATTTCTCTGTTGATATTCCCGTCGCCTACCTTGCTCCTCAAAGAGAATTTTATGTGGTCAGTGCCTCCCTAGGCTTCCAGTAAGGTGCAAACCCCTGCACAGGAATAATGCGATCAGCCCCAATGGGAAGCTTAGAAGTAGAGGTCACCCCTGACCCCAGGAACGGTCATAATGCACTGTTTATTTCCAGATGAAGAATAAAAAGAAAATAGACTTTTTAGTTCAGGGGAGAGAAAAATTTTTGTGTAGGCCAAGAATGCTCAATGGAGGAAGAGACTTGATCTGGGTTTTGAAAACTAGGGAGAGTGGAGCTCCCACTAGAAACTGCTGTTTCCCTCATCAGCATATCCTCATGAATAATGATAAAGTGCGGTGGTATTTTATTTTGCTAATGCGTTTCATATACTGCTTGGGGCTTCACATCAAGCCCACTGACGCTTTAAAAGAAGCCTTCAGAATTTCTTCAAACAAGGAACTCCTAACCTGGATAATAGTAACCTGGGGTGAAAGGTTTGCGTCTTCATTTCTGTACAAGCTCAAAAGTCTGTGGTCAGCCTGGCCACTGTGCCATTCACACATCTGCCTCTTCTAAGGAGGGGAAGATATACAATGTCCTCTCAGGCAGGCAAATGTTGGGGCATGGGACTGTAGCAGGGAGCTGAGGAACAGGAAGAAGTCTCCTCATGATGGAGAATACCTGATCAGGTTACAGATCTCCTTGCAGAATACCCAGTCAAGAACAAATACAGCTTCACTACTGCATAAAATATTACATCATAAAGAAGAATGTGCTAATTTTCCCCCAAATTAAATTTTCATCAATGCCCATAGCTTCTGAAGAATAAAGTACAGCTAAGACAGGCATTTAGTTTGTAAAGGCTTAAAATAAAATTTCAACTGAGGAAAAATAGTAATAATAAAAAAAATGCAAGTTTAATGTCTAACAAGACATACAGGATGTAATTAAACTCAGCTTTATCAGCTCCGGCATTCATTAATGGATCCTAAGCCTGAGGAGCTATGAAGTTCTTTAAGAGGCAATCAATAATCCATTACAATTGTGACACAAACTCTGAACCTAATTACCAGCAACAGGATGGTTGTGGCCCATTTGAAAAGACTGTCGTATTAGGAGAGGTGAGCAAAGTTATGTGGAGGTTAATTGACATTGGCTTATATTTCACCAAACCTATACCTCAATTTTTCCTTTAGAATACTATTGAGGAAAAATTATAATTAGAGCTGTTCATTAGTTTTTCCTATTCTTTCTAACTTTGAACTCCACATTTGTTCTTTCTGAAAACTTTACTTTTCAAGTGCTCTGAGGAATGGATCATTTAATTTTATGGTATCTTACAAGATTTCCACGGAATGTTTCTCGTTCTCAGCAGCCTTGTGAATTGCCTTCACCATTCTCTCTTTTAATGCTCTTTAATTTACTCTGATGGAAACCCATTCTTCCACAGCCATTTTCACTTGGATCTTTGGAGTGTCATTGTCATTGAACACTATGCTGACTCTTCTATGTGCCTGCTCCGCTAGAACAGATTTGAAAGAACCGAATGATGTACACACTACCAATGTATGTCACTAATGTTACCTACTTTCTTACTATGAGTTCCACTGAAACAAACCCTGAGATAGGATTTGATGTAAGTAATTTATTTGGATGATAAAGAGAACGCCAGTAAGGACTGGGGAGGACAGTGAAAGAAAGGCAGCCCATAAAGAATGGCATTCATCAAGCCAGATTTACTATGGGCGATGGAGTTTAATCCTACTGAGGAAATTCTGGAGGCCAGGAAAGAATACACATCCCAGAATTCTCTACCCAACAGGCTGAGGAGCTGGGTATTTACACACCAACTCTTGCCAGTCATTGTTTGAGGACTGCTCCAAGGGTGCATTAATTCCCTGGTCTGCCACTGGGACGGCAAAGGGTGCTCAAGAGGTAGGAGAATGCCCTCGGTGCTGGCAGGTGGAAGTCAGGCAGTGTGCACTGACACGGAGAGGGCAGAGGATGTGGAGAAGGTACCCAAAGCTTCTGCTTCCTCCACCACTGTGGGGCTTCTGCCCATACCTCCTTAAGTACTTGAGGTCTGGAGGGCCTTGATTAGACTCTTATATTCCTAGCAATCCTTCTTGTCCCAGCAGACATTTTAGATTTACACTGAGAGTTAGGGGCTGGAGAAGTGGGCTTGGGGGTCTAGCTATAGAAATACAACAGCAAAGATCTTGCCATGAGAGGAAGCTAAATGTCTCAAGATGAGAAAGAGAGGGAAGAAGAAACACAGTGGCTGTAACTGAAGATTTTCCAGACAGTTATCACCAGACACAGAAAGAATCACATGAACAGATCATTTGCCAACTTCTTGTAGCCCCCAAAGGGTCAAAATTAGGTAATAGCCTAGGATCAGACTGGGTGAGATATGCAGAATTCTGTGTGTGTGAGTGTGCGTGTGTGCGCATGTATGAGCCAGGGAGTGTGTGATACATGTACATATGCTGGGAGATGCACCCACAAGACTGCAAATCAGGGATACTTTGTCTTGTTTAGGTTTTGCATTAGGCTCAACACCCTAATGCAACCCATGGATCCCCACTTGTCCCTTGTCTTAAAACACTTTTCTTCAGACTTATTTTCAAAACCACGACTTGTCTCTGAAGACCAAAAGACTGAGTAAATAGTATTAATTTAATGAAGAAGCAGGACATCTTACAGAATTCAGCTGTTTATCTTGAACATAACCCACAAGGCTTTTCTGCGATCTCAGTTTTCTCTTGAAGAATGTTATTTTGGGGAGCAAAATCAGCATGTGTGACGTTATACTTCCAGACTGAGTAAGAGTGAGGCAAATCAGACTTAGCTCTTCAGCAAGGGTTGTTCAGGTATCTGTCAGTGCTTATGGTGGCAAAGGCTGCAATTATGTATGTTCACTGGTGTGACCCAGATATGGCCATCTGCAGATTACATTCTGCATATGCATACAAATGGAATCCCATGAACAGTTTAGAATCTGAAAGTTTCTTTTGCTTTGATTGAACTCTTCATCCAAAGCAGTTTTCTATTTATTCTGTACTTCTCAAGGACCATTAGTATACCTTAAAGCGATTTTTTGTACAGTAGTCCTGTGGATGCTAATTAGAAAATCATCGGCCCTTGTAGTCTTTTGGAATCGCCCAGAAAATTAACATAATTGGCTATTTCTTGCATCCTGAAGTTTCACATACTTGATGAAGGACACATTCATCTTGCATTGATCCTTCCTCAATTCCCCATCCCCCTGTTCTTTGCACCTGATGGGTATTCAGTAAATCTTGGTTGAAATAAATGTGTCTTCTAAATCTTTCAAAGTCAGTCCTTAAGTTCTCTGTCCAGTTAACACTCTAGAATATTTCAAAACAGTTGAGCTGTGTGTTCACCAGTCCCTTTCAACTGCAATGCCCTATGAGTCCCACTGTAAACTCAGATTACTGAGTCCCTATGGGAGTAGGTAGAATATTGACCCAAGCCAAGAGTGGGCTTTGCGATTAGATTTGTTGCTTTGACTTTGGAATCTGTTGTACCTGAGGGTACATGTCTACTAAGCCTTAGCATGCTCCTTTTGTGGGCACCTAGGATGTATGGTTGTGACTCTGCCTTGATTTTCTTCCCTAATTAGCACTTATTTCTTCACTAGAACTGCAACTTGTTTAGGATTCAACTTAGCTGGGGTCTTGGTACCTTGCTTAAATCATGCTACTTCCTTCTCCAAGGCGCTGAATCATATGCAAAAAATTTAAGCCACTGTCTGTATTTCTCCTGTGAATGTATTTAGGACCAAGACTATTCTTCCACCACACACTTGACCTAAGGAATTTGATGTCACTTACATCTATGACATTGAATCATGCTGACTGAATTTGCTCACCTCAGTTTTCTATTTTCCTTAGCCATTCAAACATCTAACTATCCAGTTATTTATTCATTGATCCTCTTACCCTTCTATGAGGACTACTCTGCCCCAGGCACAATTTCAAAAGAGATTCTGTCTTTTGGACCTGCATTTTGGATTGTCAACTACTATACCAAGATCTGGTTCTACACCTGGTCACTTTCCCTCATCCCTTGATTTTCACCCATACCCAGCTTCTCCTCCTTATCAGCCCAGGCACAGAAGTGCTTACTTGTCCCGTATCCAAGCCTACCCTTTTCACAAGGGCTCAACTAACTTTAGTCTTTATATAGTCCATCTACTCTTGCCAAGTACATCCTATTGTTTATTTACAGTTTATATGGCAGTTAGGGTTAAGAATTGATTTTATAACCTTAAAGGAAGAATCAAATCATATAAGTTAATTAATTGGACACATATTTATTGATTACCTAGCATGTTTCAGGCACAGTGGGATACAGCAAACAAGACAGACAAGATCCCTACCAGGAAGGTTATGATCTAGCAAGGGAAGCATTCATTTTTCTAGGACAGTCAATCCCTCATTATTCCCAGATTCCATATTTGCAAATTCACTGACTCACTAAAATTTATTGTGACCCCCAAATCAGCACTTTCATGGTCATCTGCAGACAGGCACTGAACAGCAAAGAATCTGAGTTGCCCAACCCCTGTGATCCCAGTAGAGATTAAACAAAAAAAACACTGCCTTCTTATTTCAGTTTACATGCTGTAAACAAGTATCCTTTTCGTGGCAGATTGAGTGCAAGGTGTTTTGTATTTTTGTTGGTGAGTTTGCTGTTTAAAATGCCCCGCCCCCAATTTACTGCTGTCTAGTGTTTCTAAGCACAGGAAGGCTGTGCTGTGCCTTACAGAGAAAATCCCTGTGTTAGATCAGCGTCATTCAGCCATAATTATAGTGCTGCTGGCTCTGATTTCAATGCTAATGAATCAACTGTATATATTTTAAAAGGTGCTTTAAACAGATATAAACAATGTTTTGGATTGAATAGTTGACAAAAATGTAATGGCCAAAGATTCACAGGAACATAACCCTGTTATAGCATTTCCCCAGGAGCAATGCTTCAGTATTCACTAATTTAGTTTTCATGATGACTTTATAGAACATAAGTACTTGAATAATCCCCTATAAATTAATGAAAACCTCTTTAATTGCTTTTATGATAAGTATTACAAATTAATGGTACTCCATACCATGAGAGTATATAATAGAGGAACTTCATCAGAGAGGGTAGGAAAGGCTTTCCTGAAGAAGTTATATTTCAGCTGTGACATGAAAGAGATGTGGGGATTAGCTGAGTCCAGAGTGTGAGGAAGAGCCCTTCAGATAGAAGGGACAGCCTGGGCAAGCCCATGAGGCAGGAAGGAGTGTGCTTTGTTTGAGGAATAAAAGAAGGCCACTGTGAGAGGATGATTTTGTATATGGGGGAGAGAGTGATGAAAAGTAAAGTTGTGAACATGGACAGGGCCTTGTGGGCTAGGTTAAGGATTTGAAATTTACTGAACAGCAAGAAAAAGATGCTGATTTACTTTCATTGGAGGACTGATTAGTCTTTCTGCTCTAGGAAGAATGGATTAAAGACAAAGTGGCAATGGGGTGACCATTAAGAGTCTGTTTCAGGAGCCCAGACGGGGGATGATGATGGTTTGAACTAAGTTGTAAGACTGGGTATAGGGAGAAGATATATAGAAGGACACATAGAGATAGATTTATAAGAAATATCAGAGGTAAAAATGACAACATTCAGTGACTGAGGGGACATGGAGGATGAAGTTAAAGGAGGGTCATCATGGGAGGATCATCTCGGTAGAGCATTTCTGAAAGGGGGGAACCCTGCAGGAAGAACACAGAGACAATGTCGTAAATTTTGTTTCCAATAATGGCTACAGTGAGATCTCCCATCTTGTCTGCTTTCCTGCAGTCTGACCTTACCACTACTGAAGAGGTAGGATTTATTTCCCCAATCCTTGAATCTGGGCTGCTTTCATGACCCTCTTTGTCTAGTAGAATTAAATGAAAGTGATGCTGTATTGCTTCTGAGACTAGACCTTAAGAGAATTCCAGCTTCTGCCTTCATCTCTTGGAATACTTCTTCTTGGAATCCAGTTGCCATCTGTGAAGAAGCCCAAGCAGCTACACGGAGAAGCTTACACGAAGGAGAAATAGGACCATGGCTGATCACCCCAGCTGACTTATAGCAAGTGGCCAGCATCAGCTGCTAGCCATGTGAGTTTTAGACCTTCCAGCAGTTGCCCCACATGGAGCAGAATAATATCCAGATAAGCTTCAGAATCATGAGAGAAAAAATTTGATCTTCTAAACCTTTCAATTTTGGAGTGATTCTTTATACAGCATAGGTATCCAAAACAGAGATAGATAGGGATTCAGTTTGGGGAATGTCTATGAAATGCTGTGGAACATTCAGGTAAAGATGGCTCTCAGGCAGCTGGTTATAAAGCCTGGAGCTGAGAAGTGACATCTGGGTTAGAGATATAACTTTGGGAGTTGCTAGCATATAAATCGTGTTTTTAGCCCTAGAAGTTGATAAAACAAACAAACAAAAAAACTAGTGAGAATGTAGAGTGGAAAAAAAAAAAAGCACGAAATGGAATTAGGACTAGGCTTTGAAGAAATCTCACATTTAATGGTCATGAATGGAGAATGTGCCCTCAATGGAGATTAAGAAAGAGAAGCAAGAGAGTTTTCTTGGTATCACAGAAGCCAAGACAAGAAAGAGACAATTTCCAAAAAGAGAGTGTGCTCAATAGTAGTTTCAAAAGCTAATGAGAAGTTACATTAAATGAGTTCAAAAAGTATCCTTTATTGATTTGGAAGCAAGGTGGTCATTGCTGAGTCATCTAAGTAAATTTCCAGAGCCCTATGATTGACTTTTCACACTGCTGATATTTTTATTTTAACCATTTTAGGTAGAATAGCTGACACTGCACCATTAAGTGTATGCAAGGCATTGTATTGGGTTCTTCATATATTATGTCACCTCTAATTTAACCATTATAACAACGATATTTATTTTTGAAGCAACTAAAGCTTAAGGAAAGTGAATGAGCTCCCCAAATTATTCAGCTAGTAGGTAGGCTACATGGCCTCTGTTCACTTCTCCATGACCCCCATCTCTATCCCCACGCCCAGCCCCATCATATTTACTGCTCTGAGAGTCTATTGAAGAAAAGAAAGCCACATATGCAAGTCTGATACAATTGTGTCCATAATGAGTAGAAAAGTACCTAATACTGAGATATTATTGTTAATTATCTTAGGTATAATAATGGTCATTTTCATGGGTTTTTTAGAGCCTCTATCTTTTAGAGGTAAAAAATAAAGTACTTACGGATGAAAGTTTGTATCTTGCATGTGCCTCAAAATAATCTGGTTGAGAGGGGAAGTAGATAGGTGTAGATGAAATTAGATTGGCCATGGGTTGATACTTGTTGAGGCTGTGTGATGAGTAAAAAGGGAGCCATTATACCATACTCTCTGTTTTTCTGTACTTTGAACATTTTTAACAGTAAGTTGAAAAAATAAGTGTCTCAGTGAGATTCTGAGGTCTTCACAGTGAATAAAAGCGCATGGGCTTTATAATAGCTATTTTGGTACTTAGAGTTTTATTTCTGGTGTTTTTCTCTGGTGTCATGGGTAGCTAGAGGTGCTGGATAGATGGCCCTGGACATAGAAAGAACTATTTATTAAGAACTCTATAAAATCTGCAAAAAGAAAAAATGAACCCCAAATTTTAAGTTACTGAATAAATGCTAAATGTGACATTCATTATGACTCTATAAGCGTAGTAGCATTTGAGAGCTGACAATTAATTAGCCAGATAGCTTTATAAAATGCACGTTGCTTTTAATTGCTATGGCCCATTTTCCTTGTTTAATACGAAATTGGAAGCTCTTAAATGCATCAGAAATCTTTCTGGATTTGCTGTTGCATGGTTCCACAGGAATTTCCCCCCTGGAGACATGGTAATTTTGCAACTTTTAAATATTCAACACAACTCTAATTATAAATAGTTCTTTTTCAAAAGCGACAGGCAGACTCTTGGCACAAACCACCTCTTATTATATGGGTAAGGATGACAGCATGATGACTGATGATATGTGTTAGATTCCCTCATTTCTCTTAATTAGAATTTTCTCTGCATTATCATGCTTTGTAACTAATCAGCTCATTCCTGACAATGGTTAATATGATGGGGAATGGTTTATTGGGAATAACTTTGTATTTCATCGGGAGAAACAAGCCCAGACAGTCTGTGTGGTAACCTTTGTGGGCAGAGGAAGAAACCTCGCCCAACTCCTTCTAATTTTTCTGTTCTACTTGGGCTGGTCAGGATATGAGGACAGATAGGGAAAGAGTTCATTGCTCTTAGAATTGGAGGAACAGATACAGAGGGAAAAGGATGCAGCCTTGGGATAGAAGGCAATGAGAAGGGTAGAGAAGGTGACCATATGGGGCCATAAATCAGTAGCTACCCGGGCAACAAAGCTGACCCTGGACATCTGGTTCATGACACACCAGTTATTTCTTGAGCACCTGCTGTGAGCACGGTCCTGCCGTGGCCACTGTGGGGAAACACAAAAGACTCCAGAGACCTTTTCCTTGCCTTCAATTCTAGTTAGAGGCAGGCCATCTACAATTTGATATCCTCCTTGAAGGCAAAGACTCGGGTCTCTTTGGTTCGCCCCTATATCCCATTGCCTAGTACCAGGTATAGCTCACAGTCATTAACTTTAATAAATGATTTGCTAAGAAATGGATGGATGAATTAATGAATAGTTATGGGACCACTTACACAATGTCAAAATAACCCACTTCAAACTAAATATGTAAACACTGGCAGCGTGGTAACAGAATATAGGAATGATCAGAGCAGGATGAGGTTCTGTAAGAAGATGTCAGACTTCTGGAAAGCCTCCCTTGGAGCCCATTCCTCCTGCATCCCAAGACAGGATCAAGTAAGATAAAGACTATGGGGATTAAACTGCCCAGACCCACCCCCACCAAACACTCATGGAACATTTGTGACAGCAGGACTCCTAGGAACTGTCCTTCAGGTAGGTGAGAGACTGTCTGGTGGTTATAAGGTGAGAGACTTTCAGCTCTCAAAGCTTGTGCAGAAACTCATGGGAGAAGAGACCATGTAGCTTTATCAGAGTCCCAGGTGAGCTGGATGCAGGATGCTGGTGGATCTCAAGATTTTTTTGACTTTGTGTTGTGGCCAGTCCTGTGTCCCTTGAAGCATAAGGAGACAATGTCACAGAGGTCAGTTTTTATGGTGCTGTGCAAAAAGGGATTTCTGAGCCTTATACACATGACCTGATGGGAGACCCATGGCACTGTTACTGCAACATTCCAGAAGACTCAAAAAAGATACTCTACTTTGCCTTCAACCCATAGATTGCTCCCTGCCAACAAAATGAGGACTATGTGATAGGTTTGAAAATGTAATTTTTGTTTGTGAATCCTCCTGTGGATTCAGCAAAATACCTGATCTGAAACAAGTATTTGGATCATTTTGTGGAGTTGCTTTATCTATAAATTCGCATCATATTTGTCCTTCAAAGTAGGGCCATATATGAAATAAAGTAATTCAACTAGAGAATTTATGATGAACACTCTCCCATCACCCTTCCCACATGCAGACATTCGGGAACTTCTTTTTTCTTTTTCTTCCAGTGAACCTGTGAAGGTTTTGCTAAGTGGAACTTATTGATTAATTATCATCGCATGACCAGACCTCTGCTTAGGAGAAAATATCATTGTTATAGATAGAATTATGTCCCCCAAAATTCATATGGTGAAGCCCTAATCCCCAATGTGTCTGTTTTTGGAAATAAGGCTTTTATGGAGATAATTACATTAAATGAGATCATAAGGGTGGAAACAGAATCCAAAAGAACTGGTGTCTTTATAAGAAGAGGAAGTGATACCAGGGATGCACATGAAATGAAGAAAGACCATGTGAAGATACATCAAGATGGCAGCCATCTGCAGTCCAAAGAGAAAAGTTTCACCAGAAACTGACCCTTCTGGCACCTAGATCTTGGACTTTCAGCCTCCAGCAATGTGAGAAAATATATTTCTGTTGTATAAGCCACTCAGTCTGTGGTATTATGTAATGGCAACCCTAGCAGACTAATACAATCATCTAAAAGTAAATAACTAAAACATGGCTTCAGTTCTCAATGAAGCTAAGTTCAGTTGGGGAGAAAAGACTAATGTACATGAAATAGAGAAGATACACTGCTATATTGAGTAATTCTGCCCATAATATAATAAAAATAATAGCCTATGTTCATGGTCAACTTTCTGTGTGATCATGTCAACTTTATGTTTGATCCTTGTTATGGGTTCAATTGTGTCCCCTCCCCAAAAAAGGATATGTTAAATTCTTAACTCCTAGTACCTCAGAATGTGACCTCATTTGGAAATAGGGTCTTACAGAGGTAACTGTGTTCAAATGAGGTCATTAGGGTGGGCCCTAATCCCTTGTAACTTATGTCCTTATAAAAAAGGGAAATTTGGACATAAACACAGATATGCACAGAGGGAAGACGATGTGAAGACAGACATGCACAGAGGGAAAACAACGTGAAGACACATAGGAAGAAGGAGCCATGTAGCTGGAGTGATGCATCTACAAGCCCAAGAAGACCAAGCGTTGGAGGCACACAGCAGAAGCTGGAAGAGGCAAGGAAGGATTCTCTTTCACAGCCAGCAGAGAAAGCATGGTTCTATTGACACATGGATTTCAGATGTCTATCCTCCAGAACTGTGAGACAATACATTGCTGCCAGTTTTTGGTTCTGGCAGCCCTAGGAAGCCAACACCGCCCTGTTCTCAGAGCTGGAGAGAGGGCAGTTTAACAGGACAGCTTCTCAGTCGCTACTCCATAGGTGGTTTTAAACTATGACTGGAATCATTTAGAAATTATAGGACCAGCTACCTCAGGTTTCCTCACATGAGGTGAAATGACCCTGCTGGAGTCGTAAGGTGTCACTAGTGGAAAGAAGAAAATAATAATAATTTAAAACATCACTTACTATCACCCAAGTAATGCTGTTGAGTATTTTTGTGATGTACACACGATTTCCATGGTGACTTCCTATAAAACAGATACTGTTATTATCTCATTTTACAGCTGAGGAAATGAGAGTCAGAGAAATTAAATGATTTGCTTCACTTGTCCTTAGTCACACAGCTGGTAAATCACAGAGCTGGCATTCAAACGAAGGTTTCCTAGAGCTAGATATTGAAAGGTGAAAGGATTTGGTAAATAAAGAAGAGAGTAGGAAGTGCTTCTGAGCTGGGAGAGTAAACACGGTTATTTGCACTAGAGATATTTTCAGGCATACATAAAGGAGAGAGGGGAAAGTGTGACTGGGGAATTAGGAGCCTAACATAACAGGATTGGAGTGGGCAAAAATTCAAGGTGGCTATTCAGTTCCATATAAGGTCAAATTTTCCCCATCCTTAGGGTTTCCCCATCCTTAGAATAGATTAAGAAAAGCTAAATGAACAATAGAACTTGACCTAAATTCATTTAGTGTATCCTCTTAACGTGAAATTCTCTGTCCTCTTCTTGCTTCTTCTCTACCTCCTTATCTCCTGAGATTCTACCTGGTGTGGAGAACTATAGAGATCGTTGATCATATCGATCACATGGAAAATCCACATGTCCCTTCTGAGATTTACATAGAAGAATCTAAGCAAATAATGGGCATTTTCTCCAGAGTTACATTGTAGTTTACAAACAAGTAGTAATATCCATTATCCTTCATTCTCCATTCATGAATCAATGTGCTGTAGTAAAAATAGTAACAGAACATGGTAAAACAAAACAATAACTGCAAACTTAATGCAGATGTTTGGATGGAAAGACCATCTGCTTTCCTGAAATTCCAAATTGTAGAGTAGTTAACAAGAAACAGCTTTGTAGGAAAAGTCGGCAGCCAGATATGGCCAAATACAAACATAAGGATTTACTTAAGAGATAAGAGCAAGTCGTCATTAATAAAACAGGGAGAGGGTGCAGCACTGTGCAGAAAAAACTCTCATTTGTGACTGGAAGATCTGATTTTGGTTTGCTGCTGTGTGTCTTTGGGGTGTCTCTTCACCTCCCAGGGCCTCACTGTTCTCATCTGCAAAATGAGTAGCTTTCATTAAAAATCACAAATTCCTCTTAAGCTCTCGGTCCTGCCTTGTTATGTATAGAACTCAGTGCTTCTCACTATAGAACTTAGTGCCTAAATGTACTTCCAATTATCTTTAATATTTGAACCTCATTAAGATGGGGAATATCTTCTAGAAGCATTATGCTCTGGCTGGGAAATCTCTATCCTGATACAATTAGAATGACAATAAATGCAAATCATTGGTGTCTAAATGAGGAAGATGTTATCATAGTTGAGCATATAAGCAGGCCCAGGTGGTTACACTAACAATCTTTCTCTCCTCAGGACCTTTTTGTGCCATATTGATAATTTATTCCCTGACAAATGACTCTGTATCTTAGATTCTGAACCTAGCTGCTTATAGTTGTACCAATATACAAGCAATAGCCAATTGCTTGAATTATCACCCCAAATATAGAATAGTTATTAAAGTCACTGCAATCTTCTGGATTTCACGTATTGTTTACATGGAGTTCCTTCAGTATATCATTTAGGTATAAAGCAGATAATGACACCATGCATAATTTTTTGGGAAAAGTGTAGTGTTTCTCTCTCCTAATTAATCTATTTAGAAGTTCTGTCCCCATGCTTTCCCTCCTTATTATTCTTCCCCAGATTAAAAGGAATAACTTGATGGATCAAAACTGGGGACATTCGTTGAGCCACATTTTCTAGGGGACAGGATGACCAATTTAAAAAGGCAACCCGGACCTTCTGTTGTGGTGTTGTGTGCTGCATCCTGCTGGTGACGATGTTTGGGGCAGGCCCTTGCCTTCCATTCCTCTGGCTGGGTGGGAGAATACATCCCTTCTGCAGATCTAGCTATCCTCACCCAGGCTGACCCCAGGATTCAGCTTTTTGAAGGAAATGAGAGGTGCTTACCTCAAATCCAAGCTACATTCACCAAAACCACTTACCAGAGCCCCCGCATTTGAGAGTCATTGGGTGCTTGCCCAGCCATGGGTAAAGCTGATGGGTTTTATCAGTTTCTTGCATCCATTAGTTAGGACCCAGGTTAGGGGGGGGGGAGTCTTGGCCCCCTCCCAACTTCCAGCGTTGTTGTATGTCAGCGTTGTCGACAAGAGCTTGCAAACTCCTGACTTTTCATCTGATTCAATCTGCCTCTTCAGAAATCCTCTCTATCCCAGTTTTCAAGACACATCTGTGTGTACATATATGCTTGTATTTTAAAGTAATCCTGTTTTAACTAGCATAGCTGTTACTTTTATGTGTTATTATAAAACAGTGCTTCAGATGTCAGCATGTCTCCCTCCATATGTTTTCCCTGTGTCTTCTGACACTGCCTTTCCCAGAGCCCAGAGGAAGCAGAGGGAGTCTGTGGCTTGCCTGGAGGGCTGCCTCTGGGTCATAATACAATTCTGAAGGGCTATGTCTTCTCACTTAGTGCTTCTCAACTCCCTTTTGCTGAGTCAGGAAGATCCTCCCTTATCTCCAGCACCCTGTGCTTTTGGGCATGGAGCCTAGTTCTTAAACCCCAGTCTAACCCAATGCTGAAATTGCTGTTGCTGCCATTTTATTGTGGCAGATGGGAACTTAGACAGTGTTTTGGATTTTATATCTTCTAATGGCAAAAACTAACATGTTCCTTTGGGCTTGTAAAAATCCCTTGCATTTATACATGCTTTATGGTTCACAAGGTATTTTCATATCTATTTTCTCCATTGAGGTTTACAACATTAAATACTTGCACAATACTTATTATACATACACAAATTAGAATGGTGACAAATCAGCCAGGTGTTATTTTAATGCTTACTGTCTGCTGGGCATTAGGAATTTGAAGGTGAGCTTATTATTATTGCTATGAATATTGATATTTATTTGTCTATTTATTTATTACTTTGTTCCATTTTATAGAAGAAGTTACAGTCTAAGAGAAATTAAGTGAATTATCTTAGCTCACCCAGATAGTAAACATTGGTGTGAAATTCTCAAACCTAGACTTCTTCTTTTCAATTTTAGTATGGTCCTTTTATACACCATTATAACTTATCCCTCAGTTAGGTTCTTCTAACTTAGCACTTTTCTTTGGAAAGATTTTTTTTTTTTCTGTTTTAGCTCAAAGGCTAACAGAATAAGCAACTATTTACTGAATGTCTGATGGCCCCTCAGTATTAATCATTAATGCTAAGCTAATGTCAGAAGTGAGAAGGAATGTCCTGAAAAATATAGATTTAGAGAATTCAGGGTAAAGAGATACAAAAAACAGGAAGGTAGCCCTTGCCGTGAAAACATAGATATTAAAATGACCTTTTTTATACTTTCTTCACTGATAGGTAGATTGTCTAATGTTTTTCTGGACTGGCAGTTTCACTTCTTGGGCGCATTGAGAGTTGGACTTCATTTTTTAAAAAAATATGTTTTATATCATAATATAGGTTTTAACTTATATAAATGTTAACTAGAAACTAGAAAATTATTGTGAATGATTAGAAAGGAACTTAACTGAAAAGCTGTTAGAGATACCAACAAAACTCCAAAATTAAGTGAGGCATGAAATAAATATTTTAAAAATTACTTTGCCTCTGTACCAGTAATATGCTAGACAACTTATTAAAATAAGAGATGATATTCAAAATAGCAAGAAAAATACTAAAGACTTTGGAATAAACTTAGAAAGTAATATATTGTTCCTAGAGAAAAAATTTAATCAAGGGATCAAATATTGCACTTTAACACATGGATAGAAAAACTGAATATTAGAATTAATTAATACTCATAACACTAATTTCTCATAAAAATATACAAGTTAAATGCAATTTCCGTTAAAATCTTTGAAGGACATTCTCTAGATTTTGCCATAGTTATTCAGAAGTTAACATTAAAAAATGTTGCAATAAACCAAGAAAATTTTGAGCAAGAAGAGTAGGGAAGGGCACATTTGACTTCTGAGATATTAAAATATACTAGAAGGTTCCTAAAATCAAAATATGATGTTATGGTTCAGGATTGGACAGATAGCACAGAAGTAGGTTTTGGTGCAAGTAAGCAATACACATACAAATGGCAAATAAATATATAAAAGAGTTCAATTTCTAATAAAATATCTTAATAAAATATATTATTTTTCATCTATGAGGGTGAAAATTATTTGGCAGAACTTTTAAAATGATAATGTTTAGTGGCATCATGTTCAAGACATGATCACAAAAGTAGGCATGGGAATTGTGGGTGGAAAAACAGGATAAGCTATTACACTTTTTTACTGCTACACAAGAAGGAGTATGAGTTAATATGACCATTCTAGAGGGAGTCAAGAGCAATCAAAAGTCTTAAAAATATCCATGACCTTTGGCCCAATCACTTGATTTCTAGAAGTGCAAGGAAATAGAGATGTGTAGAAATCATAACCTATAGGTATATTTATTGCATTATTATTTATTTTTAACAAAAATCAGAAACCTTCTAATGTTTAATAATGACTAATTAAACTGTGATATATATGTACATATATATACATATATACACATATATGCAAATGATCAACTGCTTTGTAACCATCAATGCATTTTCAAAGAATATTACATAAAGTGGGGAAGTGATCAAAATATGTTAGATGAGAAAAAAACAGAATCCATGATCATATATATGAATGAAATATGGAGTTAAAAAACCTACCACACTGTTAATAATGACTATGTGTGGGAGATAGAACTTAAGGTCATTTCAATGTTACTATTTATATTTTTTCATATTTTCAAAATTGCCTACAAAGATCATGTCTCATAGTTACACTTTTAAAAATGAATGATATTTATTATTTTTAATAATATTTCATTATTTAATTAAAAGTAATATTTTATGTATCCAAATCCAGAAGCTAGTTAATTACAAAGTCAGCTAGTCAATAATTTCATTTCCCTGAGTGCTTTCCTTGGTTAATAATATAATTTTACAAATTTCTTCTTAAGATATGCCATTTGATAGTTGTAAGTAGTATTTTTGATGTTTTAATTGGTATTTCTTTAATATTAATAACATTAAACATAGTTTCTGACATTTATTGGTCATTAATATTTGTACTAATGTTTTTGTATACTAAACTATGATTGTTACACATCCTATTCCATTTGTTTATTTGGTGGCTGTTCTTGTGCCACTACCATGTATTAATTACTTAATTTTATAATATGTCTTAATATCTGGTAGGGTAGGTCAATTTTTAAAATTGAAGTATAACTCAATAACTAACACAATATTATCAGTAGTTTCAGGTATACAGCATGATTTGATACTTGTATACATTGTGAAATGATCACAGTAAATCTAGTTATCATCTGTCATCTTACATAGTTACAAAAAATTTTTTCTCATGATGAGAAAGTTAAGATTTACTCTCTTAAAAACTTTCAAATATGCAACACGTTATTAACTATAGTCACCATGCTGTAGCTCACATCCTCATAAGTTACTTATTTTATAACTGGAAGTTTGTACCTTTTGATCCCTGTCAGCTATTTTACCCATCCTCCACCTCCGCCTCTGGCAACTACATACAAATGTGTTCTCTATATCTATGAGCTTGGGTTTTTTTGTGGATTTCGTATGTAAGTGAGATCATATGGTATTTGTCTGTTTCTGACTTCTTTCACTTAGCATAATGCCCTGAAGGTCCATCCCTATTGTCACAAATGATAAGATTTCATTCATTTTTTACGGCTGAATAACATTCCATTGTATATGTATACCACAGTTTCTTTATCCATTCATCCATTGATGAATTCTTGGGTTGTTTCCAGATCTTGGCTATTGTAAATAACAATGCAATGAACATGGGGGTTGCTTATATGTTTTCTAAATAGTGTTTTCATTCTCTTCAAATAAATACCCAGAACTGAAGTGGCTGGATCATGTGGTAGTTCTGTTTTTAATTTTTTTGAGGAAACTCCATGCTGTTTCATATAGTAGCTGCACCATTTTACATTCCCACCAATAGTGCACAAGCTTTCCCTTTCACCAGCACTTGTTATTTCTAGTCTTTTTATTTATAGCTACTCTAACAGGTATGAGGTTGTATCTCCTGTGGGTTTGATTTGCATTTCCCTGATGATTAGTGATGTTGAGCATATTTTCCTGTGCCTATTTGTTATCTCTATGTCTTCTTTGGAAAAAATGTCTATTCAGATCCTCTTCCCATTGTTTAGTTGGTTTGCTTTTTTGCTGTTGAATTGTACAAGTTCTTTGTATATCTTGGATATTAAAGTGTTATCAGATATATGACTTGCAAATATTTTCTCCCCTTTTATAGGTTAACTTTTCATTTTGATGATGGTTTCCTTTGCTGAGCAGAATCCTTTTAGTTTAATGCAATCCTACTTGTTTATTTTGCCAAGACCAAGGCCAATGGCAAGGAGCTTATTGTCTGTTTTCTTCTAGGAGCTTTATGGTTTCAGGTCTTAGGTTCAAGTTTTTAATCCATTTTGAGTTAATATTTGTGTATGATGTAACAGAGTGGTCCAGTTTCATTCTTTTGCATATGGCTATCTAGTTTTCCAAACATCATGTATCAAAGAGACTGACCTTGCCCCATTGTATATTCTTGGTTCCTTTGTTGTAATTTAATTGACCATGTAGGCACAGGTTTGTTTCTGAGATTTCTGTTCTTTTCCATGTGATCTATGATCTATGTGTCTGTTTTTATGCCAATACTATACTGTTTTGATTTCTATAGCTTTGTAATAGACTTTGAAATCAGGGAGCATGACTCCTCCAGCTTTGTTCTTCTTTCTCAAGACTTTTTTTGGCTATTCAGGGTATTTTTGTTGTTCCATACAAATTTTAGGATTGTTTGTTCTATTTCTGTAAAAAATGCCATTTAAATTTTGGTAGAGATTGCATTGAATCTGTAGATTGCCTTGAGTAGTATGTACATTGTAATTATCTTAATTCTTCTAATCCATAAGCACGGAATATATTTTCATTTACTTGTTTCTCCTTCAGTTTCTTTCATCAACATATTATAGTTTTGCATACAGGTCTCTCACATCCTTGGTTAAACTTATTCCTAGGTATTTTATTCTTTTTGATGCAATTGTAAATCAGGTTTTTCCAGATTTCTCTTTCTGATAGTTCGTTATTAGTGTATAGAAACACAGCAGAGTTTTGTATAGTGCTATTGTATCGTACAATTTACTGAATTTATTAGTTCTAACAGTTTATGTTGAAGTCTTTAGGGTTTCCTACTTCTTATATCATGCCATCTGCAAATGGTGACAGTTTTACTTCTTCCTTTACAATTTGGATGCCTTTTATTTCTTTTCATTACCTAATTGCTCTGGCTAGGATTCCAATACTTTGTTGAATAAATGTGGCAAGAGTAGGCATCCTTGTCTAAACTTAGAGGAAAAAATTTCAGCTTTTCACCACTGAGTATGATGTTAGCTGTAGGTTTGTCATATATAGCCTTTATTATGTTGAGGTTCACTCCCTCTGTATCAACTTTGTTGAAAGTTTTTATCATAAATTCATGTTAATTTTGTCAAGTGCTTTTTCTGCATCTATTGAGATGATCATGTGATGTTTATCCTTCATTTTGTTAGTGTTGTGTATCACACTGACTGATTTGCAGATGTTGAACAATTCCTGCATTCCTGGAATAAATCCCATTTGATCATGTTTTATGATCCTTTTAATGTATTGTTGATTTGGTTTACTAATATTAATATTTTGTTGAGGAATTTTGCATCTATATTCATCAGTGATATTGGACTGTAATTTTTTTCTAGTGGTGTCCTTTTCTGACTTTGGTATCAGGTAAATGTTGGCCTCATAAAATGAGTTTGGAAGTGTTCCCTCTTCTATTTTTTGGAAGAGTTTGAGAAAGATTTGTATTAATTCCTCTTCAAATGTTAGGTAGAATTTACCAGTGAAGCCATCTGGTCCTGAACTTTTGTTTGTTGGGAGGTTTTTCATTACTGACTCAATCTCCTCACTAGTAATTGGCCTATTCAGATTTTCTGTTTCTTCCTGATTCAGTTTTTAAAGGTTGTATGTTTCTAGGAATGTATCCATTTCTTCTAGGTTGTCCCATTTGTTGGCATATAATTGTTTGTAGTTGTCTCTTATGATCCTTTACATTTCTGTGGAATCTATTGTAATGTGTCCTCTTTCATTTCTGATTTTATTTATTTGAGCCCTGTCTCTTTTCTTCTTGGTGAGTCTAGCTAAAGTTTTGTCAATATTGTTGATTGTTTCAAAGAAGCTTATCTTAGTTTTATTCATCATTCTATTGTCATTTTAATCTCTATGTCATTTGTTTTTGCTCTCATCTTTGTTATTTCCTTCATTCTACTAACTTTGGACGTTTTTAGTTCTTTTTTTTAGTTCATTTAGATGTAAAGTTAGTTTGTTTATTTGAAATTTTATTTGAAATTTATCTCTATGAATGTCCCCCTTAGAACTGCTTTAGTTGCATCCCATAAATTTTGGTTTGTTGTATTTCCATTTTCATTTGTCTCAAGGTATTGCTTGATTTCTCTTTTTAGTTCTTCATTAACTCATTGCTTGTTCAGTAGCATGTTGATTAATCTCCACGTATATGTAAATTTTCCAGTTTTTCTTCTCATAGTGATTTCTAGTTTTATACCTTTGTAGTCAGAAAGGATGCTTGGTATGATTTCAGTTCTCTTAAATTTATTAAGCCCTGTTTTGTGGCCTAACATATAGTCCCTTCAGGAGAATGTTCCATGTGCACTTGAGAAGAAAGTGTATTTAGCTGCTTTTGGATGGAATGTTCTGTATATATACATCTGTTAAGTCCATCTGGTCTAACATGTCATTAGACCAGGCTGATGTTTCCTTATTAATTTTCTGTCTGGATTATCTATCCATTGATGTAAGTGGGATATTAAAGTCCCTTACTATTATTGTGTTGCTGTCTGTTTCTCCATTTTGGTCCGTTAATATTTGTTTTATATATTTAAGTGCTTCTGTGTTGGGTGCATAAATATTTACAAACGTTATATTCTCTTCTTGGATTGACTCCTTTATCATTATGTAATGACCTTCTTTGTGTCTTAGTACAATCTTTGTTTTAAAGTATATTTTGTCTAATGTATAGCTACTTCAGCTTTTTTTTGTTGTTTCCATTTGAATGGAACATCTGTTTCCTCCGTTTACTTTCAGTCTGTGTCCTTACATCTGTGGTGAGTCTCTTGCAGGCACCATATAGATGTGTCTTGTTCTTATCCATTTGGCCAGTCTGTCTTTTGCTTGGAGAATTTAGTCCCTTTACATTTAAAGTAATTATCGATAGGTATATACTTATGGCCACTTTGTTCATCATTTTCTGCCTTCCTTTATGATTTGATGACTTCCTTTAGTGGTATGCTTATACTCTTTCTCATTCATTTTGTCTATCCAGTATACGTTTTGCTTTGTGGTTACCAAGAGGCTTACAAATAAAAACATATATTTATAACATTCTCTCTCTCTCTCTCTCTCTCTCTCTCTCTCTCTCTTTTTTGGTCAAAGCTGTTTGGGTAGCAATGATTTTCTATGAGTGAAGCCAAAAGTGAAGTGCCAGCACACAGTGGGTCCTCAGTGAAGGAGCAGGAAATGAACATCTCATGCATATGGGAGTTATCTACTCCTCAGTGAGAACAAAACTGTCTTCCCAATGTTCAGTTCATTTGATGAAAAATGCAGTTGAAATCAGGTATTATTTACAGCTCATGTTTTTTTATTAAGTGTTATGAGTCCATAAAGTCTTGAGAAGCAGCTGACAGGAAGTAGCTTGTTGAGTTTTGCTGTGTTTTAATGCTCCTGTCCACATTCTCTTTTAAGTTGAATGCAAGTTAAGTTTGAATGCAATCTAAAGCTCTACATTTTTTCTCCCCCTCATGTTTTATGTTCCTGATGTCACATTTTACATCTTTTTATCTTGTGTATCCCTTAATTAATTATTGTAATTATTTTTACTATTTTGTTTTTTTCTTTATATTAGCTTTATAAGTAATTAATCCACTACCCTTCCGATATATTTACCTTTACCAGTGAGATTTATATTTTCATATGTTCACTTGTTACTAGTTAGCACCCTTAATGTGTCTTATAAGTCTGGTTTAGTGGTAATGAAGTTCTTTATCTTTTTCTTGTCTGGAAAAATCTTTATCCCTCCTTCTATTCTGAATGATAACTTTGTAAGGTATAGTTTTCTGGGTTGGAATTTTTTTTTCTTTTATTACTTCGAATGTATCAGGACACTCACTTCTGCTCTGCAAATTTTCTGCTAAAAAAATCTGCTGATAGTTTCATGGGAGTTCCCTTGTATGTAACAAGATGTTTTTCTGTTGCTGCTTTTTGTATTCTATCTATATCTTTACCTTTGAACTTTTAATTATAATGTATCTTGGTCTGGGCCTCTTTGAGACTCTCTGGACTTTCTGGATCTGGATGTCTGTTTTCTTCCCAAGGTTAGGAATGTTTTCAGCCATTATTCATTCAGATAAATTTTTTTAGCCCTTTCTCTCTTCTCTTCCTGGGACCCCTATAATATGAATGTTAGTCCACTTGATGTTGTCCTGTACATAGTGTAAGTCATTCTTGCAAGGGCAAATTATTCTCTCTTTCCTCTATAGCTTTGCCTTTCTCTTCTTTTTAAAATATTCTCAGTTGCTGATTCTTTAAAACGGTGAATTGTTTTACAATAGAACTTATTTTCTGAGATAAACACACTATGATACTTAGGGTTAAGAACTTGGTGCCACAATTTTATTTTTTTAAATTTTTTAATAGATCTTTATTAGAGTATAATTTCTTCACAATACTGTGTTAGTTTCTGTTGCACAACAAAGCGAATCATCCGTATGCATACACATATCTCCATATCCCTTCCCTTTTGAGCCTCCCTTCCATCCTCCAAATGGATTAAAGACTTAAATGTAAGACCAGACAGTATAAAACTTTTAGAGGAAAACATAGGAAAAACACTCTTTGACATAAACCACAGCAAGATCTTTTTGGACCCACCTTCTAGAGTAACAGAAATAAAAACAAAAATAAACAAATGGGACTTAATTAAACTTAAAACTTTTGCACAGCAAAGGAAACCATAAACAAGACAAAAAGAAAACCCTCAGAATGAGAGAAAATATTTGCAAATGGAACAACAGACAAAGGGTTAATCTCTAAAATATACAAACAGCTCATGGAGCTCAATATCAAAAAATCAAACAATCCAGTTAAAAAATGGGCAGAAGACCTAAATAGACATTTCACCAAGGAAGACATACAGATGGTCAAGAGGAACATGAAAAGATGCTCAACATCAGTAATTATTAGAGAAATGCAAATCAAAACTACAATGAGGGGCTTCCCTGGTGGCACAGTGGTTGAGAGTCTGCCTGCCAATGCAGGGGACACGGGTTCATGCCCTGGTCTGGGAAGATCCCACATGCCGCGGAGTGGCTGGGCCCGTGAGCCATGGCCTCTGGGCCTGTGCGTCCAGAGCCTGTGCTCCGCAACGGGAGAGGCCACAACATTGAGAGGCCCCAACATTGAGAGGCCCGCGTACCACACACACACACACACACACACAAAACTGCAGTGAGGTATCACCTCACACCAGTCAGAATGGCAGTTATCAAAAAAGCTAGAAATAATAAATGCTGGAAAGGGTGAGGTGAAAAGGGAACCCTCCTACACTGTTGGTGGGAATGTAAATTGATACAGCCACTATGGAAAACAGTATGCAGGTTCATTAAAAAACTAAAAATAGAACTACCATATGACCCAGCAATCCCACTACTGGGCATATACCCTGAGAAAATCATAATTCAAAGAGAGACATGTACCACAATGTTCGTTGCAGCACTATTTACAATAGCCAGGGCATGGAAGCAACCTAAGTGTCCATCAACAGATGAATGGATAAAGAAGATGTGGCACATATGTACAATGGAATATTACTCAGCCATAAAAAGAAACGAAGTTGAGTTATTTGTAGTGAGATGGATGGACCTAGGGTCTGTCATACAGAGTGAAGTCAGAAAGAGAAAAACAAATACCGTATGCTAACACATATATATGGAATCTTAAAAAAAAAAAAATGGTTCTGATGAACCTAGTCGCAGGGCAAGAATAAAGAGCTGGACATAGAGAATGATGGACTTAAGGACATGGGGTGGGAGGGCAAAGCTGGGGTGAAGTGAGAGTAGCATCGACATATATACACTACCGAATGTAAAATAGTTGACTGATGGGAAGCAGTGGCATAGCACAGGGAGATCTGCTCGGTGCTTTGCAATGACCTAGCTGATATAAGCCTCACTGCTAAGTGATTTTCAATAAAAAATTCAAATTATCTTTTGTTAATGAGTCAAAATTAGTATCACAAATTCAAGAGTGGTAGGCACTCAAGAAATGAACAGATCCAAAAGGCCATTATTTCTCATTTTGTAAGTGAGGCAACTGGGCATGTAGATGTTAAGTATTTGATTATGAAGCCACTTGCTCCATTTGGTGGTTATTAGAGAAGAATGAGTAGAATACTGTACCTAAGTTGAGATATAAATATGCTGGTTAGGTTGGTTTATAAGAGTATACACTAATAATATATACTTTTTAAAGACTTGCAGGCCTTTCCTCTTTTGACTTAGAATAGTGATTCCTAATCAGCGGTGGTTTTGGGTGTGAGGGGTCATTTAGCAATTTAGGTCATTTAGGTCATTTACCTGGATGTTGGGGGTTGTCACAACTAGAGGGGAAAGGGCGGTGTCCTATTGACATCTAGTAGGTAGAAGCCAAGGATTCTGATAAACATTCTACAATGCACAGGACAATTCCCAAAAGAAAAGAATTATCCAGCCCTAAATGTCAATAGTGCTGAGCTTGAGAAATCTTGGCCTAGAATGCCAATATAATTCTTTCCACAAAAATGTTCATATATGAAATAATTTCTCCTATTTGGAGACATTATTCATCTGCCATCGTAGCTGTAAGCTTCCAACTGTCCTGGCCATTAAAAAAATTTCTCCATCTGAAAACCAGTTCTCAGAAAAATGAGTGCTAGTACTTATTGAGTTATTGAGTCCTACTAGGATTCCAGAGACTAGTATTCTTACCTGTTTCGCCATGTGATGTGAAATAAGTTACCTCATCTCTCTGGGCATCTTTGTATTCTAATCTGTAATATGGTGTGAAGATAGAAATACACAATTCATATGAAAGTGATTGAACTGTGAAGAGCTCTGTAGAAAAATGAAATGTTGTTGACTATAAGATGGTTTTATATTCAGTATGACCAACTGTATGACCACCTTTCTTTAGTTCTGACCACAAAATCATCTTCATGAAGGGTCTTAGCCTTTCCACTAATTTACACTTTTTTTTGCAGTGGATACGAAAGAATAGGTAATTGAACAAAACAAGCTTAAAAAAAATCTGCTAAATTTGAAGAATAACCTTCCATCCAGAATATTCCAGAACCACTTCCCTTACCTAAGAGGTGGTGGAAATTTTTATTTTTGCTAGAGAGCTATAATTTCTGTACTGGACATGTTATGGCCCGAGTTGTGTCCCCCCACCCCAAAGTCATAATGAAGACCTAACCCCTAGTACTTCAGGATGTGACTATATTTGAGGTAAGGCATTTGAAGAGGTAATCAAGTTAAGATGAGGTCATTAGAGCTGCCCCAATCCAGTATGACTGGTGTCCTTATAAGCAGAGATTAGGATACAGGTACAGTGGGAAAACCATGTGAAGATGCAGTTTCTTGCCACTACCTGCTAGGCAAGACAAGAACCCTCAGAAGAAACCAACCCTGTTGAAACCTTGATTTCAACTTTCTGGCCTCCCAAATTGTGGGAAAATAAATTTCAGTTGTTTAAATCACCAGTCTGTGGTACTTTGTTATGGCAAAGTACTAAGAAACTAATGTAGATGGGTCATTCTAAATGTTTCTCTTGGGAAAGCCATAGCACATAAAATGCACATCTGGTCTTCTGACTCCAAGATCCTAGAGTATTTTCAGCAAATAAAACTTGGCTCTAGAAAAAGCTTTGTGCTTTCATTACCTGTCACACTAGGGCTTTTCATGGAGAGCAGGGATAAGGGCCGAACCCACATAAACTCAGGTGAAATCAGTTCAAGGGGACTGTTATAAATCCATCACTCTGGGTTCCAGAGGAATTCTTAATCACTCCATCTCTCTGGCAGCCTTGGAGAGGAAGGGCGTTTGTGGGCAGCATCTGTCACTCCTGTGTGTGCTCAGCCTCAAGGCAGTGTGCCCTGTTTGTTTTTAAGTGTCTAGCTAAGACCAAGTGTGTTGGTCTATTAACGATGGCACTGCAAAACGATGTCTCTAGGTCGCAAATATTTTTTATCCATCTTGCCCAAGTTAGCAGATGAGACCTGAAAGCATTTTGTTACTCTCCTGGGATAATGGGTAATTTGACTCTGGGGCATCTTGAGAGCAAGATGTTTCTTCCTCTACTTCTGCTTTCCCTTCCAAGATAGTCCTGGGAAGTTCTCAAACACACTCTGTTTTTTGTCCTTGTTTGTGTAAGAATGTGAGTCTAGCACAGGGCTCAGGCTGGGGCTGGGTTGCATGAGTTCAAGTACTGATCTATCATCTCCTGACTTTATGACTTTGGACAATTTATTTAACCTGTGCTTTAATTTCCTTACCTGTGAAAAAGGATAGTCCTATTACCTACCTCCCATGATAGTTGTAAGGATTAAATGAGTTAATGCATGTAAAGCTGTTAGACTAGTACTTGGCACATAGTAAGCATTAAACAAATGTTACCAATGGGGGTGAAATATATCAGCTGTTGAATACAAGAGTTCATTTTTTTTCCCAGTACAGTAGAATGAGAATGAACCTCACAAAATTTTTGCTGTGTAAATGCTGCAACATATCTGCTCCTTTAGGCAGAATAAAAACAGTACTATTGAGGCTTCCGATGTTTCAGGCCCCAGAATGAACACTGTATGAGCTTCATCTCATTTAAACCTCTCAACAGTCCCTTGAGGTCAACACTATGTATCTTTCAGAATAGGGTAGGTCATACTGTAATAGCAAATAACACCAATGTCTTAATGGAACAAAGATTTCTTTCTTGTTCACAGTATCTTTCCAATGCAGATAGATAGGAAGGTTTGCTAATCACTGTCATTCAGGAAGATAGGTTGATGGAGGATGATGCTGTCCCTCAACACAAAACTGTAGAAGCAGCCATGGCAGGGGAGAGAGCCAGGAGAATGGAGTGCTAACTCTTCAGTACTTCTACACCAGAGTGACACACGCCATTTCTGCTTGAATTAGCCATAGTCAAATGACCATGTATAACACCAAGGAGTAGTATGCCTGAAAGAAGAGGAGAGACAGAAATCTGGATGAGCACACACTGATGTTGTTCCTATTTCACACACAGGATAAGACTTCGAGAGGAAAAGTAACTTGTTCAGTGTCATGTAGTAAGTGGAAAACCATAGTTCCAATATTAGACTCTCTGACTCTAAAAGCATTGCTTCTCCTATTGTGCTTATTGCCTGCCTAGGCCAGTGACATTCTTGTTGAAGCCTATTGTGGGATGAATTGTGTGCACCAAAAAGTCTAACCCCCAGGACCTCAGAATGTGATCTGATTTGGAAATAGAGTCTTTGCAGATGTAATCATATTAAGATGAGGTCATACTCCTTTAGGGTGCATCCTATTCCAATATGACTGGTATCCTCATAAGAATAGAAAACAGAGACACAGACTAACACACAGGGAGAATACCACGGGATGATGGCGGCATAGTTAAAAACGTCAAGGACTGCCAACAACACCAGAAGCTAGGAGGAAGCGAGGACAGATACTTTCCTAGAGCCTTCAGAGGAGGCCGTTGACACCTTGATTTTGGACTTCTAGCCTCCAGAATTGTGAAAGAGTAAATTTCCGTTGTTTAAAGCTACTCAGTGCCTGGTACTTTGTTACAGCGGCCCTAGGAAACAAATACAGAGCCCATTCTATAATCGTGTGATTTGGATCTTCATTTTCACATTGTTTGGCTCATGTGTCCTTTGTAACCAACCTGGGTCATCTCAGGGGCTATCTCCAAGAAGCCTTCCAAGTGAGCCCTGTGTCATGTCTCACTGTGTCTCCAATGTCTCAGATAGTATCTGACACTGAATAGGCATTCAGTAAATGCCTATTGAATGAATACAATAGAGGTGATTATTTTCCTTACTTTGTTTTCCCAGGATATTTATTTCAGACTTGAGAGATATTGAGAGTTTATCAGAGGACAGTTCATACATTGGTTCCCCTTTTGAAACTCTTAAGCACAGGGACCAGCCTTAGCTTCATATACAAAGCCTCTTGTGGTTTGATCCACACTGGCCTCTAAGACTGTTCTCCAGGAAGCAGACGTGAGATGGAATTTGGGGCTCAAGATATTTAGTGGAGAGCAATGTCCGTGAAAAAAAGGAGGGGGAGCAGTATTTAACTAAAGAAGTGAAAGGTCAGTGCAGGCCTTGACAGATCTTCAGCCAGCCTACCTATCAGGGGTGTCTGGAGGAGTCCTGCCAATCAGAGTATCTCCTGTCAGGCCAGAGTGACTGGACCTTTAGACCCTGCAGGCTGCCTCCGGAATAAAACCTCAGACAAAGCAACTCTCTGCAGCTAGGCTGACCCTGGAGTGCTGACAGTCGGAGGCCGGCTACAGACTACACTCCTGCCGCTGAAGAGCAAGTCCTTTCTTACAAAGGGAACCCTCTTGCACTGCTGGTTGGAATGTGAATTGGTACAGCCACTATGGAGAACAGTATGGAGGTTCCTTAAAACACTACAAATAGAACTACCATACGACCCAGCAATCCCACTACTGGGCATATAGCCGGAGAAAACCATAATTCAAAAAGAGTCATGTACCACAATGTTCACTGCAGCTCTATTTACAATAGCCAGGACACGGAAGCAACCTACATGTCCATCAACAGATGAATGGATAAAGAAGATGTGGCACATATATACAGTGGAATATTACTCAGCCATAAAAAGAAACGAAATTGAGTTATTTGTGGTGAGGTGGATGGACCTAGAGTCTGTTATACAGAGCAAAGTAAGTCAGAAAGAGAAAGACAAATACCGTATGCTAACACATATATATGGAATCTAAGAAAAAAAAATGTCATGAAGAACCTAGGGGTAAGACGGGAATAAAGACACAGACCTACTAGAGAATGGACTTGAGGATATGGGGAGGGGGAAGGGTAAGCTGTGACAAAGTGAGAGAGTGGCATGGACATATATACACTACCAAACGTAAAATAGATAGCTAGTGGGAAGCAGTGGCATAGCACAGGGAGATCAGCTAGGTGCTTTGTGACCACCTAGAGGGGTGGGATAGGGAGGGTGGGAGGGAGGGAGACGCAAGAGGGAAGAGATATGGGAACATATGTATATGTATAGGTGATTCACTTTGTTATACAGCAAAAACTAACACACCATTGTAAAGCAATTATACTCCAATAAAGATGTTTAAAAAAAAAAGCAATCTGAGCGGCCCATCTCCTACATCCACCTCTCTGGCTTCATCTCACACCACTTCTCTTTTCCCACCATCACCTCCAAACCACGTCTCTTCTCCCAACTCCCCCACCTCAGAGTAACCACTTGCAGATTTTAAAAAACTCCTGTTTTCCACCTCCATGCCTTCACATCACCTTCCCCTCACCCTGGATTGCCACTCCTGCATCTCTCTTCCAGCAAACTCTATCTTAGTCCCCAACACTCCAGATCCTATCTTTTTTAGGAAGGCTTTGCTGACCTCACCTCTTTTTCTTCTTTATACTCCTTAATATTTTGTAACCCCATCATAACAGTGCTTATGACATACCAGCACATCAGCTACTCACTGAACAGTAAACTATCCCCAAAGAAGGACTTTGAATGCCAATTCCAATGTGCTTGCGCCTAGTCTGGTGCCTGGCATATATAGGCAATTAATAAATATTAATTGGTGATGGACTGACTGAAGCATACAGGATGAAACACAAGTGTCCTTGTGATATCAAGAGAGGGATCATTTGGCTTTACTGTAATAGAACTCAAACTAAAATGAAGTATTTATTATCCTCTTCTACTTGGCTTCAGACCAGCCAGTGCCAGCCTCCTATGAAATCCAGTTTTAACAGATCAGCTCCTCACAGACCTGAGAACCCACACAAGAATACTATGAGACGAACAGGGAAGATGTGTAACGTATAGAGGATCAACTTACCCAAAGGATGTGTAGTGGAAACCAGAATCTTACTGCAGAGGGGAATGTGCCCAAATGACTCTTCACTGGAATAGACTGGCTCTTTAAGCTGCTAAAAGGCTCCAAATGTAGCTGCATATCGAAAGTCAGGGTTTAGAGAGACTTCGTTGGTCTTAGACATCTTCTGCCTTTGTCTATATAGTGCCAATTTATCCTCTATCTGAAACAGCCCGGTTCTCCTTTTTCTTTCTTTCTTCCTTCCTTCCTTCCTTCCTTCCTTCCTTCCTTCCTTCCTTCCTTCCTTCCTTCCTTCCTTCCTTCCTTCCTTCCTTCCTTTCCTCCCTCCCTCCCTCCCTCCCTCCCTCCCTTCCTCCCTCCCTTTCTTTCTTTCTTTCTTTCTTTCTTTTTTTCTTTCTTTCTTTCTTTCTCTCTCTCTCTTTCTCTTTCTTTCATTGAAGTATGGTTGATTTACAATATCATGTTAGTTTCAGGTGTACAGTAAAGTGATTCAATTACACACACACATATACATACAGATTCTTTTCTCATATAGCTTATTACAAAATATTGAGTATAGTTCCCTGTGCTATACAGTAAGTCCTTGTTGATTATCTATTTTATTTTTATATGTAGTAGTACGTATATGTTACTCCTCAATTCCTAATTTATCCCTCCTCCCCACCTTTCCTCTTTGGTAACCATAAGTTTGTTTTCTATGTCTGTGAGTCTATTTCTGTTTTGTAAATAAGTTCATTTGTATCACTTTTTTAGATTTCATGTATAATTGATATCATATGATATTTGTCTTTCTCTGTCTGACTTATTTCACTTAGTATGATAATTGCCAGGTCCATCAATGTTGTGGCAAATGGCATTATTTCATTCCTTTTTATGGCTGAGTAATATTCCATTGAATACATGTACCACATCTTCTTTATCCATCCATCAGTGGACATTTGGGTTGTGTCCATGTCTTGGCTATTGTAAATAGTGTTGCAATGAACACTGGGGTGCATGTATATTTTTGAATTACGGTTTTCTCCATATATATGCCCAGTAGTGGGATTGCTGGGTCGTATGGTAGTTCTATTTTTAGTTTTGTAAGGAACCTCCGTACTGTTCTCCATAGTGGCTGTATCAATTTACATTCGCACCAACAGTGAAAGAGGGTTCCCTTTTCTCCACACCCTCTCCAGCATCTATTATTTGTAGACTTTTTGATGATAGTCATTCTGACTGGTGTGAAGTGATACCTCATTGTAATTTTGAGTTGCATTTCTCTAATGATTAGTGATGTTGAGCATCTTTTCATGTGCCTTTTGGCTATCTGTATGTCTTCTTTGGAGAAATGTCTATTTAGATCTTCTGCCCATTTTTTGATTGGGGTTGTTTGTCTTTTTTGATATTGAGCTGTACAAGTTGTTTGTATGTTTGGAGATTGATCCCTTGTCAGTTGAATCATTTGCAAATATTTTCTCCCGTTCTGTAGGTTGCCTTTTAGGGAACTATTCTTCTTTCATTTGCATCCAATCCTCAGGAGACTACCAACCAAGGACTCTGCCCTCCCCCAAATACAATGAACAGTTTTGCAGAATCTAGTCAAAGCAGTGGGCATCAGTTCTGGGAAGGAGAACTTGTATCCTGCTAGTCGTTAGGAGGATAGAAGGTAAGATGGGGGCTGCTGGAGGTCATCAGGACACCAGGCAAGTAGAGCTGCTTGAGAGGAAGGCAACAGAAAGAGCATCAAAGACAAAGGATGGAAAGAGAGAAGTTCTCAATGACATCATTAAGAGCGTCAGGACTTAGACTTGCTTGAATGTAGCATAATCATCAAATTTTTAATTAGCAAGACAGTAAGTCCCTATTTTTGGTTACAGCCAGTTTGAATCAGGTTCCTGTTCTTGAAGTTGAAAGTTTCCTCATCAGACACAATCTTGTCTTTTCACTTAAATTTTCAGGTGAAGTGAATGGGAATCTAGAGTGAGAATCAGTGTTTGGTCTACTATATCTTTGACTAAGCTCTGTACTTCAGAACGAGAACAAAACAACTATTTTATGTCATATGCAAAGTGAATTTTGTCCCTGAAAGTGACAAAAAAATATATGAGAGGTTTTTTCTGTCCTCAAGCAATTCACAGTTTAGCTGGGGAGATAGGCTTAGAATATGAAATGCGGAAATATGAAAACAGGACAATATAAAGGTTTAAGTCTCAGTAGTCAGGGCAAAAATTCCGACCTCTGGTGATCTTGGCGCTTACCCTTTGATAGGGCTAGCAGCAGACTCAGAAGGTTTGTATTTCTACCAACATGGTTACCATGCAGCTTCATCTGGAGTGATGAGTGGTGACTCCTTCAGCCTGGTAATTAGGTTTTTCCAGCCTGGGGTTTAATGGAAATTAATAAAGAGGTATATTGGGGTGCCTTGCCTTGCCTTGTCAACAGGAGCACAGTTCCTGGGGGATAGATTGCTCAGAACTTCAGGGTTTTCAGGATTGGACTGAATCATTCATTGGTTATATTGTTTAAGAAACAAATAATAAAAACTTAGAAAACATGGGAAATGGTTTAGTTTTTGGAGGATTTTGCAGTACAATCAAGGAACTCTAGGCTTGTTCAATAGATGACATAGCTTTTTACAGCTACCATTTAGTGTACGTTTACAGTATGCTAGACACTGTGCTATGTACCTTACATGGATTATTTCTTTTAATTCTCATAATAACCTTATGAGGTATGCAATTCATCCTCCTTTTGCAGATTTGCAAACTGTGGCTCAGAAAGATAAATTCACCTTCCCAAAGTTACAGAAGTAATGACCATGGGAGTCAGGATCTGAAATCATTTTCACAGCCTGAGTCTTAACACTACCTGTCCTGCCTCCCTAGCTAGAGTAAAGATCCGGGGACCCCAGGGACTGGTGAAGAACATCAGTACACAGAAAGGGGTGCTACACAGTGATGGGACCCTGGATTCCGAGAGACCAGCTCAGAGTTTGCTTCCGCTATCCCAGAACAAAGTAAAGAAGGTCTGGACTGGTGTGGTTGCAAGAGGAGAGACGAGGAGGATGACAGTGAGAGATTTTGCAAAGGAACATTGCAGGATTTTGTTACTGGGTGGAGAAAAAAAAAAAAAGAAAGAACAGGGAGTCAAAATGTATCAGAGTATCAGAGTCCATTTTGAATGCAGGTATAAAATGTCAGCATCCAAAATAGTAGCTGTCAGGAGATTACTTGTAATGTATTCCGGGAATGCGTTTAGCTTTCGTGGTAGAAAGCTGTGTTGAGGACAAAAAGCTATTCACATACACGTTTATTGGAGGCTCATTAGTCCATTTAATGTATTTTAAAATTTTTATAAGACCATTTGCTGCAATTGTGTCTGGGCACATATACAAGGAGGGGGGAAATCAATGGTGAATTTTACAAATAGATGCCCGTCTCGGCCCTCAGTTTATCATTCCCATTAGGCACATGACAAGTCAACATTGTGCAGAGTGGAGTTGTTAACAGGCTTGAAGAAAGTCCCTAAAATCGAGTTCATTTTTTTAATATAATTGCTTTATCCTAGTTTTTCTTCAGTTTTATTTTCATAGTGATTCACACTGTGTTTAGTTTTTTAAGGTTCAAGTTGAGATAGATGAATAGGAAGGATAGCAACTGTGTTTTCTCATACCTGCAGGCTGGGGTCAGGGTATAGCATGGAAATGTCCATTAAATACCAGAGAAGAAATAGCACTCAGGGCCTGAATGGCAATAAACCGGCTATTAGTGACCACAAAGCCAGATTACAAAGCCGGGTTTAATTTGCTTCGTGGTTCAGAAAGCTGGTCAGCCCAACTCAACATCCTCAGCACGTGACACACTGCATACTCCTTACAATGCCATCAGCATTTAATACCAAAAGAAGCATGTCAGCCTTTCCCTTACCTCCTCCCTTACAGTCACGCCTCTGAGCCATTCCACACTGACCAAGGAGCTTGCTAAAAGTAGTAAAAGGAGGTATGCATTTCATCCTCCTTTTGCAGATATGTAAACTGTGGCTCAGAAAGATAAATTCACCTTCCCAGAGTTACAGAAGTAATGACCATGGGAGTCAGGGTCTGAAATCAGTTTCACAGCCTGAGTCTTAACACTACCTGTCCTAGCTCCCTAGCTAGAGTAAAGATCCGGGGACCCCAGGGACTGGTGAAGAACATCAGTACACAGAGAGGGGTGCTACACAGTGATGGGACCCTGGATTCTGACAGACCAGCTCAGAGTTTGCTTATGCTATCCCAGAACAAAGTAAAGAAGGTCTGGACTCGTGTGGTCGCAAGAGGAGAGACGAGGAGGATGACAGTGAGGGATTTTGCACAGGAACATTGCAGGATTTTGTTACTGGGTGGAAGAAAAAAGAACAGGGAGTCAAAACATATCAGAGTATCAGAGTCCGTTTTAAATGCAGGTATAGAATATCAGCATGTATTCCAGGAGGCCAAAAGACTGAGATGGAGTTCTAGCTGTGTGGACTTGGATGTGTCACTTCCCTGGGCCGGGCCTCAGTTACCTCATCTATAAAATGAGCAGATGGGACAGTGTGACTCTGACAGTTCCTTGGAGCTCACACAATCTGATTGTACTCACATGGAACACTTCTAAGACACATGAAGTAAAAGAACATGGAGTTTGGGGGGAAATAATGTAATAAACTTAACTCTTAAAATGAATGAGTATATGGTGACCTGAGTTGATTTTGGGTGATATGCAGATAAACATTTTAAATTTTGAGTCACTCATCTTTCTTAATGTGTATTAGAAAAGGTATGTCTAGCATATCAAACCTGTGATTACATTATGTTATTGCTTATAATAATAGTAAACTTATTTAAGGTCAAAAGTGAGTTGATTTAAAAGTGTTGTATAAATAATTTGACTGGCCTTTGTCCCTGGTTCCTGGGAAGTAACCTCTTAATCCTTGGAATTGTCAAGTGTGATAGAAGTGTTTCCGTTCTTCATATTGGGCTTTTCCTGAGTTTATACTACAAGGTAACTCGTGGTGGACCCCTAGATCATTTCAGGATACAGGCCAGCCATGCTGGAAACACCCACCATGTGATTCAAGGGTTGGGGCTTTGAGCCAAGGGACATCAACCCGACCTCTGGGGAGATTAGAGATTGAGTGTAATCAAGTACTGAAACTGCAAGAAAAATACTGAGCTCTGATTGAGTTTCCTGGTTGGTGATCAACATTAACATGCTGGGTGGGTAATGCATCCTGAGAACGTGGAAATTTTGTGTTTGGGACCCTCTCAGATCTCACCCTATGTGTCTCTGCATTTGGCTAGTCCTGACTGTATCCTTTATAATGGAACTATAATCATAAATATAGAAATCTCCTGAGTTCTGTGAGTTATTCCAGGAAATTATTCAACCTGAGGAGGTAGTGGGAACCCCTGAATTGTCTGAGAGTCCTGGAACTTGGTTCTGGTGTCTGAAGTGAGGTTAATCTTGTGGAGAATTGTTCCCTTCACATTTGAACTTCGACCTAACTCCAGGCAGTAAGTGTCAGAATTGCACTGCACAAAGGCAATATTAAGTAAATAGCAGTATTAATTATTTAATACTAAACTGGTACACAGGTATATAGCCCAAGTCCTATACAAGGTATAAAAATGACCAGAGTTTGAGAAACTCTAGTATCATGTTCTCTGTAGTGAGATTAACTATTGTAAGCCTGTTATATATAGCTTATAATTGATTTCTCACAAAATGCTATGAGGTAGGTAACTACTAATATTCCCAATTTACAGATTAAGAAACTGAGCCCTGGAGTGATTAAATAACTTGCTCAAGGTCCTGTCACAAGCAAGTGGCAGTGTTGGGGTACAGACTCAGGCAGTCTGTCTCTAGAATGCCTTGTTTTTAGTGTGTTCATCATCATACTATTAAAATTTCTACCTTGTGAGATCACTGGGAAGATTAAAGGGAGTATGATACATAAAGTTTATTGAAAAACTCAGTGAATATTAGCTTTTACTATTCTTGTTGTAATTAGAAATGTGTTTCTGTATTAAGTAATATCAGTCCTTAAAATAAATTAGAGGACTTTTAATTTCATCATACCCTATAACATTGTCTAGAATCAACTGAAAGTCATATGCTTTGTTATATATGAAAAAGAGAAGTTTTATGATTGTAAGATAGAGAAAGTACAAGACTTGCATCATACACTTTTCTAGGCATGAAGCAATCCCTTTTCCGGTAAAGGAATATCATTAAGTCCAAAGGTAGAGTCAGCATGATAATAAACCTGGCTTTTACAACTTTTTCTTGGTGTAATGTAATTCTTAGTCACATAGTAGAAGACAATGAGAAATTTTCGCTAACACAGCAAAATGTGGGTTTTGAGATTCATTTAAGTGACTACAGTGGCTTAGTTAGTTAGAATGCTCTAGACTGGTAATTTATCTTTATTTGTCAGCTCCCAAGGGTTAAGTTCTTATCAAGGGCAAAAAGTGAGTAGAAAACAAAAATAACTGCTGGTTTCTGACTAGTGAGTGTCCTCAGATATGAGGTTGATACATCTAAAACGCTTTTGTTGGAAGAAAACTTAAATCCTCCCTTCATATGTTAAATGTATAACTTGTCAGGAATTGGGAAACATATTAGTAGTTTGCATATTTTCTTTCACATAAACACTTGATGATAATAATATTGGCTGGGAATATAATACCTAGATATATTAATTTAAGAAAAAACACAATTTGTTAGAATGAAGGGGCTTTGGCATTATGTAGGAAACATTTTGACATGAGCATTTTTTCTGGCTGTGTCACTCAGTGAGACAGTTATGAGCTTTATGAGAAGTGATTCTGTGAGTTTCCGTGAAGGGAAAAAGCTTTGTCTTTTACCCTAAGGGAACAACAAAGGGAGGGAGATCCCATCTCCTTTGCAAATTTGTTAATTCCCCACAAGAAAGAAACAGTGAAGGACACTGTTTTAGCACAGTTGGGGGAAAATAAACAAATTCATCTCCAGAACTCAAAGGAAAGTGTAAGTGGGTTTCTAACAGCCAGCTCTACCCTGCATGGTCCATTTCCAGTGGACATAAATTACATGTGTTTTTCTTGCTTTCTATATAGGCCTGATCAGTTGGGTACTTAACGATTCCGTTAAGGCAGCTGTAATGCTGATCAGTGTATTAGAAATTCTGTTTTCTCATGTGTCCAGGAAGGGGCTACACTCTTTTGGTTAGCTAAATATTCTGATTAATAGAGGTTATCATATATGTTGTGGCAGCTGTGGTCCTCATTCATTCACTCACCCACCCAGGAAATGTTTACCTAGTGTTTTCCGTGTACTCGATACCATTTTAGATACTGTGGATATAAGATGCTTGTGAATACGACAGATGAGATCCCTGCTGTTTTGGGATCTCATAGTGGGAGAAGACAACCTGTACATTCATAAATGAATATTATGATTTCAAATAGTGAAAAGTCCCAGGGTCCTGGGATTAGAAAGTGGCTGTGGGAGGGTAGGCCTGATTTAGACTGGGTGGTCAGGGCAGTCTTCTCTGAGGAAGTGTCATTAGAGTTGAGATCGAAACAAGAAAGAACCAATATTGTAAAGTTCTAAGAGATCTTCAACATACAGAGAACATCACATGTAAAGGCCCTGAAGTCGAAGCAGGGTAAATGGGTTTAATGAGCAGAAAGAAGGCCCGTGTGAGGTGGAGTGAATGCTGTGAGCCAGGAAAGTAGGGTGGAGCGGTCGCAGTGGTTGGCCGGAGCCAGATAATGCAGAGCCTTGAAGCTTTGAGGTTTAAAAAGCCTGGGATTTTACTTCGTATGTGACGGGAAACCATTAGAGGGCTAAAGCAGAGAAGTGACGTGATATGATGCATATTTTAAAACATTACTCTAGCAGCTATTTGTACAACGGATTGTTGGAGGAGATCGTTGAGAGGACGTGATGGCTAGTAGACGTGCCAGCTGGACTTGTGTGAGTGGAGGCTCCTTAGCCCTCCCCTGTCCTTGGAATGTATGTCCTGCCTATTATTCCCATAGTAGCAGTTGTTTCAAGGAAGTAGCCTTGAAAGAGTAAGGTGTTGTTGAGATCATCTGGATGGTATGCGTGACTGAACCCAGTTAAGGCCTCTATATAAACTTTTAAGATTTCAGCGGGTGGGTGCAGAGATCTGATTGTCTCATGGCCACCCAAGACCAACCTCTTTTGCGAGTTCCTT